>NW_004567105.1:21636954-21697982 GCF_000260355.1 Condylura cristata
GTGGGTTTGTGAAGTTAGCACCACTTTTTTTGTTAGGGAATGTGTCCAATGTTAGAGAAACCCAGACATCAGAGTTAGACTAATTGTGTCTTTGTGGATGACCTAAAGACCTTAGTGACCATTTTAAATACTGTATTGGGAAAAATCATCTATTAAATTCCAATCAACCTGATTATGAAGATAGTTTTTAGAACATGATGTTTTTGGAAGTTGTATGGTCAGATATAGTAGAGTTTTAGAACTAAATATTATCAATGCACCAGCCACTCTAAGTGAAATAGATCACATTATACTCACAAATGAGAGACACCTAAAACGGACAAAAATAGATTAGTTATTTGAAAATAATTATTGATTGAATGATCACATAAAAAGTGTCATTTCTTCATTAGTGTAATCTAGTACCACGAGGCTTTTAAAATTAAACTTCTAAGTACATAATATCTCATGGATAAATTTCACAACTAGGTGTATGTTTTGATACAATCTGTACTTATCCGATTCTTAACACCTGCTTGTTCTCAAGTGATTTTAGAGCGGAAGAGATAGTAGAGGAAAGAAAGAAAAATGTGTAGCATGCCTAAGACTGCCTGTTTGTCTCCTCATTCAACATACTAACACAGCGCCCCTTGATACTGCCTTCTTTTCACTGCTTCTCTTTATATTCTCTGTATCAGTTTTTTTTTTATTAATTTAAATCATTATTTTCAGGGCTCTCCCTGATGGCACAGCCAGTTAAAGCCAGCGCTGCTAAACTGGTTGAGGCCATTTCAGCATAAGTTCAATCCCCGTCCAGGAAGCTGACTCACATCTCTCCAGCTGCTTCCCTCAGCAGTGTACTCTGTCAGTCAGCCTGTTCTGCTCCCCACTCTGTCTCTGGTGAATCCTCTCACCGCACCTGCACCTCTGGCTTGTACCCCAGTTCTGTATACATAAATAAATCTTTTTTAAAAATACAAATAAATAAATCATAATTTTCAAATATCCCCATTAGAAAAAGAAGAGGTTGCATGCGGATGGAGAGACTATAGAAAAGAGAAATTCAATGAAGCCCACAACACAGTGAGAGAAAGCAGTTCTGAGAATCAGGGTGATGAAGCATCAGAGTGAAACATAGGTGTTGTTCATGCAGATGAAAGCTTCATAAATCCTTATGTTTATCCTGGCCTTAATCCTACACTGGGAGGAAGCATTACTGCGCTAATTTTAAAGAAGACAGTTACATTTTTTTAAATCCCAAGATACTTTTTAGTGAGTGTTATTTCATTCTCTTTTCAGTACCCTTTTTTTCAACAGAAACATTAAGAACTTAAAATACGGATTTGAGTTTCCCTTCACGCCTCTGTCCCTACAGTAACGTGTGTGTGAGTATGTATTTCTGAGAGAGAGACTGTGAAGAAATAGGGGGCAAAGAGTAAACAATTAGATTGAAAGATTTTGACTCAGGAAAAACTGATATATGGTTAACCCATAAATATTACAGGATATGGGCACAGCCTGTGGACATTTTTTTCCTTATATTAAGTCCTATCTTATTCTGACACACAGATTTTGAAGATTATTGAATTCCATAAATATGTGATTAGTAATACATTTTAATATAGATTATTATCATGGACTTATTTATTTGCCTAATTTTATATTAGTTTTATTTAAAAAAAAACTGAAGAAATATACTCATCAATATAAAGCTAAGAGTAAAAAAGAGTAAGACTTCTTTCTCATGCCTTAAAATAAAATACTAAAAAACAAATATGTAATTATTTATTTCATGACATCTAGTATTTCATATCCTTTAAATCCTATCAGAATAAAATTGTGGCAATGAATCTGCTTCAGGCTAATGGTTAAATCTTTCAGTCTAAATAGACATTCTTTCTTCTATGTGCTTCTCAACAAAAGCTTTCCTTATGCTATACTCAAGGCTGACAACTTCTAGCTAATTTACTGAACCTGAAATGACTATATTTATATTATCAATGAATCTTTTATGCTTCCGAGGGCACAGAAACAAATATTTTGCTATTTGATTATATATATTTAGTGAGAGTACCCTAGAAATTTAAAAGATGTTCTTTATAAGCAAATTCAACATGGAGTTATGGAAAAGAGAAAAGACATTTAGAATTGAGAATAAAAAATGCTTAGGTTGTTATTTGAATAAGCTTTTTTATAAAGAATCCATGTGATTTTTAAGCTTCAGTCATGCCGTTTGAGAGAAATGCTTGCTTTTTAATACCTTGCAAGTCACATACAAAAAACAAGTTTCATATCACAGAATTTTAAAGATTTTATATATTTTAGTCAATATAAGATACATAAACATATTAAACAATCTATCTTATGAATAAAAATCAAGTCATCCTAAGTGGATATCTCAATGTCTGTTTTAGAAAACTAATGCATTACAATTTTTATAATTCACTAGCAATGGAGTTAACAGTGTATTTACATTTAGTTAAGTACCTATGTTTGTAATATTAAAATAAATATTACATTCTTTAATCAGTAGCATTATTATTAATGCCTTCATTTTTAATTATTATTACTTCTACTAGCATAACATTTGCTTACTTTAAAATTAAAATATATATACAACAAAAAATAATATTTTAATCACCAATGATCTAGCTATAGATAGGGAATGAATAGTTGTTAATATATTCTAAAATTTATGGATTCCCTGCCAGAGACACAAACACACATCTGCTATTAAACAAATGCATTCACTCGTATACTTATTTCTTTCCTCCTTTTCTCTTCTTCCTTCCTGTCTATTCTTGCCTCTGTCTGAAAAATTCCTATGTGTGATAAGGAAGACAGTCGCATAAAGAGTTTTTACTTATCAAAGTATTATAAGACTTAGGTGGATTTAGTAAACTTTAGAAGTTGTCACGCAGAAGTATATAAAAAGATAAGGAGGATTTGTATTATTTTTATATCTATATTTGTAGGAAACTGTGTACAGATTCATATGCATAGACATCCACAGAGCACATGTTACCAATTAAAAGTTACATAAACTTGAACCTAAGTAAAAGCTTCAAAGCTTGTCAGTCTATGAAAGACCTACATTGCCTTTAATTCAATGAAAAAAACTACTTTCCATAAATAAGCACAGGACTTTTTCTATATTTACTTTTTTTTCCTTTGCATCTATAAAGTCAAAGAAGGGAATAGCAAAGATGAACTCCTAATTTTTGCTGAGTATGAACTCGTATAAGAACTAACACTTTAATGACTATTTTCCTTTGAAATCAGGTATACTATTGCATGTTGCCATTTGTTTATAATCTTTTTTTCCTTGTTGTTAAAAGTTAACTCAAAAATTTAAGTTTAAAACATAGGATGCAAACATTCACCTACTTATGGCACCTATTAAATAAAGAAAACTCTACTAAATACTAAATGTATAAACAAGTTACTCTGGGAGAGGAAGCATTTGCATGTTCACTAACCATAATGCATGATGTAAAGGAGAAACGATCAAAGTGTCTCTCAAGCCTGCAGAAGAGAGTGATATGTTCCAAGTGGGGGGTTGAAAAGCCTGGAGACTTCACAGATATCTTTCTTAAGAAACAGTAGCAGGCGATTTCAAAGAAAATGTCATAACTAGAATTTTACAAAAGTCAGGGACCCTTGACATTTCTGAACTAGCAAGACATAAAGTGATGCTGTCTAGGCATACCAGTTTGATGTATTGACTGACTTAATCAGTCAAATCAGGAGAAAAAAGAAGGCATATTCTGTGACTTACATGATCTCTACATAACATTCTTGCTGTGTGTATAAAGAACCAGAGTGTATATGTCTATCTTAGCCAAAGGAAGAGAGATATGTAGGTGATAGAAGTGCGGATGTATTTAACAATCAGATTCTTTCCATCACATTGCAATGACTTTGAAGAAGAGAAGAGAAGAGAAAAAGGAGTAAAATTATTACTCCAAGGAAATAGAAGGATGAACTCTATGAAGTCAGTGGTAGAGAGCAAGTTTAAAAAAAAAAAAAATAGGAGAAAGGGCTAGGGCAGGAGGCAAATGCTGTTTATGGATCATTGGAGAGACAGGAATATTGAACAAAATGAGGGTAAAACATTTGGAAGGAAACTGAGTCAAGAGGTTTAGGAAAATTCCATGTACTATCTTTATAATTTATTTCTGTCAATCTAACATTATTTCAAAATAAAAACTTAAAAAGGCAACAGTCCATATTTATTTAGTGATCTTGGTCCCCTATTACCCATCTTACCTCTTCTCATGTTCTCCTTCATATAACTGGAAAAATCTCCTTTCAGTCCTTGAAATTTTCTCCTCTGTGGCATTGTTTTTCTTCTATGGCTTCCTTGTTTCTCTGTGGCCCCTTCATATCACCTCTCGATGAGACCTTCTATGAGTTATCTCAATTATAACACCCTTTCACTCCAGCAATCCCTTATCTCATCTCCTTCTTTGCTTTTTAAAACAGCATTCATCATATCTAACATATTTTTACTTATTTCATAATCTTCACAAGTATAGAGAAGCTCACTGATTTATACCCAGCACCAAAAACAATGCTTAGTGTCAATGAAAAAATACTTGTTGAATGGATTTGATATAATTGCATTTCTGCTATGTTAAGATCCTGTGAGCAAAAGTGGGCATAATTCCTATTTTCATAGAAATTTACAGTGTGGCACAGGGATATATATAGGAAATTTTATGATGAAGTCTGATAATTGTTATAATCCGGGAAATAGAGGTGCTAAGGAGACATTGAGCTGAATTACCCATGTGTCAGTGAAGAACTCCTGATATAATGATCTTTAAGTTAGATCTTGTTGGGTGGAGAAATCATTAGACAAAGAGGCAATAAAGAAAACACTTTTTCCAGCAATGACAATATATAGGGAAATCTAAAGGTCATAAAAAGGGTTTTTGGTGCATCTTGAAACTGAACAATGGGCCATGAGCTACAACATCAAATAGAGCAAGGTTAGAGATATTATCAGATGCCACATAGTGAAAACTTTTTCAATCATATAGGATTTTTACTTTAATATAATGCAGTTAATAATACTAAAAAGTTTTAAGCAGAGAAGTGATTTGATCATATATGAATTTTATGTTCTGTGACACAATAGAGATGAGTTATAAAGGAAATAGAGACGAAGCAGTATACAGATAGATATATAAATAGATTAAATTTTTATTCTAATAGAAAAAAATTTCCTTTCATCCTATTTTACATAGAACATTTAGGAAGAGCACTTACTTCAAACTAGTATTAGTCATTAATTCATTAAAGATGTATTCAGTACTCTGAACACACACATGTACATTCACACACACACACATTCACATCACACTGAGATATATTTTGAAATAGCTGTTGTTTTAATAATGAATTAGTCTTCAAGAGACTTTCTTTATAAGGTGCTGACACACATATATGCACTTAATAATGAAACTTTTTTATAGCTACAGTCTTTTAAAAGTATAAGTTTATGTATATGACAATTAAAATTCCAATGTAAAATGCTTTTAAAGTAGCATGACTTTTTTAATTACTCATGATCACATTTAATTCACATGAGACTAACTTTTAAATTTGTATTATGAGCATGATTAAACTATAAGCTTAAGGGCAATAATCTAGATCTAAGAATGTATTCCTATGCCCTTTCTGATACTTTGCACACTGCTTGAGATTACTTATGTTTAGATTTGATAAGCAGCTATATTATATTTAATTTAAATTAATCCCACATATTTTTACTTAGCATTTCCTATGTGTCGTTCACCAAGAAATTGTTGTCCATTAGAAACTCACAGAAGAGCAAAGGAACATACTTTTTGTAAATAGCACTGACTTTGTAAAGCTTATCCTCTTATTTAATGAACCTGATTAGGTTGATTATTTCATTAGAAATTAGTATCAATGCACAGAATGCACAGAAGTGATTTGGGTGGCACATAGTTTAGAAATTAACATAATTAATGTCACGATGAAAAGACATTCATTTTCTTCGTTTCTTAGATTAGGTTCTTTTTTTGTTTGTTTATTATTTTTTTTTTTTCACACTCTTACTTTTAGGAAGTCCTTTTCCATGATCTCCTGGTTTCCATTGCACTCTGGTTATTTGGCCTCTAAAGCTCTGTAATGAGGTGTCTGAGCCAGCGATAATCCCCAGAGGTTCTCAGTGATCTGAAATCCCCTTCTCACCCACCACACAATGAAAACTAGAGACCACAATGAAAACTAGAGACCAGTGTGTTTTGGAAAAGCATTTCTGGAAGCTTGCCAAGTCTTTCCCTGGACATGAGATTTGACTTTCATTCCATTCATGTGACCTGACTTCCAATACACACACACATACACACACACACACATGCACGCACACACATATATATCATGGGTTTTTCAGTGGTAGGGGCACTGGTAGCAAAGACAATGTAAAAAAGAACTAAAGCTCTTTAACAGAAAGCTAGAGAATTCATTGTGAGGGTCATATTAGGTGTGTTTCTGATTAATTTCACATTTGCACTTTTAGATTACTCCACAGTGAAAGAGCCTTTGCCAAAAGTGAACCCTGATACTTTGCTTCTGTCTTTGTTATGTCAGCTTCTTGTCATATTAACAATACATTTCTTCTTTCATCTCTCATTCCTTTTGGTGTTGAAAACAGAAATATCGGCACACAATAGCTTGATTCACATTGAAATGACCTGGAAAATGCCCCCAGACTCATACAGGGCTTTCCTGAAACTGTTCCATGGAGAGGAATTCCGGCTAACCTATAGGTTCCATGATTCAATCGCTGCCTCCCCACTGCATGCACAGGGACCTACACAATTCACTTTGCAGCCCAGGAAATAAGAATTCACAGGCCACTAAATAACGGATTGATTAATGCACTTGGGGGGAAGTTTTTGTAGTCGGTACCCATCAGTCAGTCTTCTATGAGCCCTAAGTGCATCTTAAATGCTTATATTCAAAGTTCAAAAAGTGATTAAAGACTTCAGGGCAGTAGTTTTTCTGAAACTTGTACCCAAACAGCCATGGAAATCAACATGGCTGGCACTTCAAAACATATGTTAAAAGTGAAAGGTTAGTTGAAGGTCAAGAGGGGGGTGACAATTTACCTCATGTCCTCTCAAACTGGTTCAGTCAAAAGTACCTTGTTTTCAAGGTTACCTAATTTTCTCCCTCTATCAATGGAATCAAAAGTAATAATCCAGAGGAGATCTCTTCCTCCTTGAGGCAGGAAGCTTCCACACTATGCCACTCATGTATTCCTTGCAATTGATTAAGATCCCCTTAGATGTGGGGAAGCTGTATCTGATCCCCTTATCACAGTGTAAAGTAAAACATGCTTGACTGGTTAATAAAAATGGAAGATGGAGTTACAAAGAGGAAAAGTTCACTTGAAAAACTAAACAAAGACTAAAGTCCTTTGGTCACACCCAAGAAAGGTCGACAAGCATATTTTAGAAATAAAGTTAAAGTCTCTCTCACAAAATTTTTCTCATTTACCATTAATTCTGAATTTAAGAAAAAGAGACTCCATGTTAGCTATCTGAATTCAAATGCATAATACACACCGTGCCCCCCCCCCTTAAAAGAATGTTTTCCAGGTTTAAGTTCCACAGTCTAGGTATGTAGTTGCCAACGGCATCTGTTAAAGCAATTTTTTCATATGTACAGGGAACAGTAAATGAGTTCACTGTATTTCATAAGTTATTAATATGTATGATTTTAACTTCCCCCTTCATAAATCACCATTCATTCTCTCAAGTTTTTCCACTTAGAGCATAATCCATTTTGAACATTGTACAAATAGCCATTTCTCTAAAGTTTTGCTATAACAATTAGAGAGAATCATTGAGCATTAGGCTTTCAATCAATCTTAGATATCAGATTGATTCCTCCTTTAAAGGACAGACAATCCAAGGCAAAGAAATGATGACCACTTCAGAAAGGGGTCCCCAACAATGTTCTTCCTGTGGAAGGCCATATGTACCATGATGGTTACAAGTTTGGTTGCGGAGTTGTGTTTGAAACCTGACCAGAAGCTTTAGATGAGTTATTTAATTTCTCTGAACTTTCATTTCCTCTTTGATTAACTGGGAATAATAATAGTATCTGCTTCACAGAGAGATGTTTGAATGTTGACGGAGTGTCTAACAGGATCATAATTTGCAATATTAACATTTGCTATGTTTTATATCAGCCTTTATTAATAATCTCATCCCTACTTAGAATGTGAGATGGAACCAAAAATGTCTCCAGAAGTCTGCCTAAAAGGAGAGGTTTTGTGACATCAAACCACCATGACAAACTCTTAGTTTTTATATTCTAAAACCTCTTATAGAATGTATAATCCACTAAATGCTCATATATATTAACATAGATCATTGCATAAAGAACCCTGGAATCTATAAGGAGAGAGTACAAGTATTTTTTAAAATGATGGAAGAAATTACAAATCAATTATAGAATACAAAGAACATAAAACATAATATTTAACTTTATGGTTTATGGAAAATCTCTCTGAAGTTTCAACAGGAGAAATATCTTTTATTAATACTTATTTCTAAGTAAGGAGACTTGTCAACTTATATCTAGCACTGGTTATGAAACTGTGAATATATTTTCTTAAAGCACACTCCTCTCAGTGGTTGAAAAGTTAAGAGGCCCCTTTCCTTTCTCAAGTTCAATAAATAAAGTGGTTGCAGGATGTCGCTAAGCACCTACATTTTGCAATGTGGCTCATTTTAGTGATGGGAAATTCTTCTTGGTGTTACTCTGAACTCAAGTGGCTTAATGCTTTTAGCAGTAAAACATTTCACATTGTATTGAAACCTATTTTATTATTCATACAGTTTATAAATTAGGAAAATATGTCATCAAGTTCAAATACAATTTTTTCCTTAAAGTCTGAAACATAAATGTTGGGAAGACTAACTTGATTTTTGGAGCTCACCCTATACTATATTTGATTATCCTCCTCCTCATTCTTCTCCCATAGTCCACAACTACGTTCCTCTCCCCTGGGCTTTATGTTTCATACTTTTGTTTACTTAGTTTCATATAATTTATACCTTTATTTTTCCACAATGAAACCTATAGACCTGTTCCTTCAAGATCTTGAGCAAAGTAGTTATATTTTCTGAACTTTAGTTTGTTTTTTTTTCATAGTAAAAGGTGATGAAATTCCTCCACAGGTGTTCAGAGAGCTATCCAAATTGGGTTACTGTAATCTCATAGTGATTAGTGATGCAGGCTCACAGGTCAGATAGAGACCATTTAAAAGTCCGTCCTGGCTATTTACTACCTATTGAGGAAGTCTCTTGGTTTTCATCATTTATAAAATGAATATAAATAATGAGACAGGCTTCAAGGAACTATTGAAATCACTGAACGTAATAACATGAATAGATACTTAGTATTGTGTGTAGTTCACTAAATGCTCCAAATTATTAGGTATCGTCATTGTCATCATGTCAAGCAACTGGCACAGTACTCTGCAGAAGGAGATGAGTAAATGAGTAAAGTTATCTCATGTTTCTGCGATGGCATTTAACAACAACAAGAATAAACTCAGACTCACTTCTTGGTGAGTAAGTGAGAAGCCCCTTTCAGAGGCAACATGATAAATATAAATTGACCCTCTGGTGACACTGACCCTCATTCCAATGATGGCAAAAAGGATGATGGGGAAGGTAGTTTTGCGGTTCAGGACCCTAAAATGCAGCTCACAGATGGCAGGCTATGTGCTCAGATCACACACAAGGCTTGCTGGGCTGTTGCCTTTTGGGGCTTCAGTTGCAACACATGTGCTTTTCATTAGTGAGGACTGCAGCTACCTTTGAAGTTCTTGTTTTAAAATCCAATAATACTAAATATTCAGCAATCCAAATTATATATAACGGCTCTAGGATTTTTACATTGCTTCTTATGGCTTACTGATTGTTGTATCAATTAGAAACTTCATTTTATATATACTAAATCTCAAGGACATTTATTTTGGAAATTTTTTTCTTGCTCTGCTACTTCAAAACTGCTGAAAATGACCCAATGAAGCAAAGTCTATTAGATAAATTGTATGCAATCACATTTTTGCATCAGGACTTTCAATAAATCTGTTTTCTAACAACAAAAATCCGATCAATACACTCTCTTCATACCCTGAGGAGAATATCAAAATCCCTTCCAGTATTTATTATACTGGATGTTACCTAATAAGAAAAATCTGTCATTATATTAGGAAAGCATTATATTATACATTACCTCCTGGAGATTCACTATGCGTATTAATATATTAATGGTTCAGAAAATTACTAGACGACAGAAATCTGCTGAAACTTACTTTACCTAGCTTATAAACCGACGTATAATGCGTTTACGTTTGAGGAACCTATTGCTGATCTAGAAAATTAGTATTGCTTGAAACTTGTTATGGAGGTAAAAATCTAGATGACAATAAAGAAACATGATTTTCCCCCTTTAGTTGGGTAAGTGAGCCCTCAGCTGTCACTTCCAGCCTCTGGAAAAGAGAGGAAATCCAATCACATGATACAATCTAGTTAAGTTACAAACTTCACTGCCTACCACTGAAGTTTGCATATATTTGTCTTTGTGCACACAGATGCTGAGGTTGGCCAGGAATTAATAGAAGATAATTTATAGCCTCATAATCTAAATCAATAATTTCAAAGCTAATCACAAAAAGCCATTTCTACTAAACACACCAAAATTAGGTTTAAAATTCAGCTTAACAGTATAACTAATAGTTTAGAATTTAGAATAGTCATGTTGCAGGTTTAGAATTAAATTAAAAGGAGTAAATCTATGCATTGAAAAGTATTTAATTGGACCTTTCTTGCTGGCACAATGGGTAAAAGTTAAGCACCATGAAACTTACTGCAGCCACTTCAACGTGAGTTCGATCCCCAGCCATGGTATGGCAGACCTCTCCTGATCCACCTGCTGTTCCCCTCAGCGGTGTACTTCGCTGATCATCCTGTTCTGCTCCCTGCTCTGCCTCTGGTGAATCTTCTCACTACTCCTGTGCCTTTGGCTTGTACCCGTGGGGATTACAATAAAAAAAAAACTGACAACAAATGTTGTCGAGGATATGGTGAAAAAGGAACTATCCTCCTTTACTGTTGATGGAAGTGCAAACTAGTTCAACCACTATGGAAAGTGGTGTGTCAAAGTTCCTCTGTTTACTAAATATGGAGCTGCCATTTTTGGGTCCGGAACCCAGCTATTCCACTCCTAGGAACCCACTCAAAGGCCACAAAGTCATTAATTCAAAAAGATACATCAACACCTATGTTTAGTGCAGCACTATCTATAATTGGTAAGACTTGGAAAAAAAAAAACGAATTGTCTAGAAATAGATGACTGGATCAAGAAGATGTGGTGCATATACACAATGGAATACTATTCAGCAACAACAAAAGATAATTTAGTGTTACATGCAGCAACACGGATGGAGTTAGAAGGGATTATGCTCAGTGACATAAGTCAGAAGGAAAAGAAAAAAGAACAATATCAAATGGTTTCATTATATATAGGAATATAGAGAAACCAAATAAGGGATAAGGGAAAAAAATAACAATCAGACAGGGCCCTCCCTGGTGGCACAGCAGGTTAAAGCACTGCATTGAGAAGCTAAAGCCATTTCTGCATGAGTTCGATTCTCGCCTGCCGCGGAGGTGACCACATGGTGTGGCAGACCTCTCCTGACCCGCCCGCTGCTCCCCTCAGCAGTGTACTTCGTAGATCTGCCTGTTCTGCTCCCCACTCTGTCTCTGGTGAAGCCTCTCACCGCCCCTGAGCCTCTGGCCTGTACCCCAGCTCTGTATGTACAAATAAATAAATCTTAAAAAAAAAAAACAATCAGACAACTATAAATCAGAGATATTCTGTGGGGTGGGAGGAGTGGGAGGGAACAAGGACGGGAAGAACACAGGGGACTAAGGTGATGGTGTACAATGAATTGGAGATGGAAATTCTATGGGGATCACACCTGATGTCAAATATATACAAATAAAGATATTAAATATTAAAAAATCTCTAAAAAAGTAAGCATTTGTTCTCTGCTACAGACATTATAAGAAAACAAAAAAGGTAAGTCATAGAGTGGGTGGGAAATCATCACAAAACATGTACGTGATAAAGGACTAATATCTAAAATATACAAGGAATTGTTAAAACTCAACACTAAGACAACAAACTCAATTTTTAAAATGAGCAAAATATCTGAATCAACATCCCCAAAGAAGACATACAGATGACTAATAAGCATGTGAAAGGATGTTCAACATCATATGTGATCTGTGAATTGCAAATTAAAATGATGAGATAACGCTACATACCTTAGAATGGTCAAAATATAGAAAATTAGCAATAACAAATATTTTGAGAATGTAGAACAATAGCAAATATTACTTATTCTGTGAAAATACAAAAAAATACAGACTTTTAGAAGACAATTTGTCAATTTCTTATAAAACTAAATAAACTCTTATCAAATTATCCTGCAACCATTCCCCTCCATGTTAATCTAAATGAGTTTTTAAAAATCTCCATTTGAATGCTATAGCAGCATTATTCTTAATTGCCAAAACTTTAAACTCAATCAAGATATCAATCAGTAAAAAGATAAACAATCTGTGGTACATCCATCTTTATGCTGGAATACTCTGACAAAAAGAAATGAGCCTTCAAACCACAAAAGAAAAAAAAAGCTATGGAGGAACCAGATACACATTTCTAAATGGTTACTGATTGTTTAATTCCTTCCTTGTATGACATTCTGGAAAAAGCATAACTATTGAGGTAGTAAGAAGATCAGTGTTTGGCAGGGATAGGTGGAAGAGGCGGCTGGACAAAGTGAAAAGATTTTTAGGGCAGCAACACTTTCTGTAATGATGGTTACTTTTTTTAAACTCATAAAATGTAGAACACAGAAAAGAAAAAAAAAACTAATGTAAGATATAATAGGAGGTATACAGGAAGGAAGGTATACAGGAAGTTCTTTGAACTTCCCTCTCTCTGTTCCTGTGATCTTAAAACTATTCAAAAGATGATCTTTAATATTTATAATTTGTAAAGTAGGGGTAGGTTGGTTTTCATGTTCAGTTGAGCTTCCCTGTGTCTGTTGTGCCTGGAATATAAATGGATGATGGCTCTTTTCAGAAGGGAGATCTGGGAGTGTGGTCAAAGGTATGGTTACTAAGTAAAAATTCCTGCAAGGGGCCTTCCCTGGTGGCGCAGCAGGTTAAAGTATAGCAGTGTAAGCAAGCTGCAGGCACTTCTGTGCAAGTTTGATTCCTGCCCCAGAGGTGACCCACATGGTGCGGCAGACCTCTCCTGTCTTGCTGGCTGCTTCCCTCAGCAGTGTACTTCGCTGATCTACCTACCTACTCTGCTCCCCACTCTGTCTCTCACCACCCCTGCACCTCTGGCCTATACCCCGGTTCTGTATGCAAAGATAAATAAATATTTTTTAAAAATCCCTGCAAGGAATATTGATAGTGAGAAGATGGAGTAAAACACCCCAAGTCACCACTACTGGGGCATAGAAAAGAGCAGATGGAGAAGTTTGTGTAGGACTGTAGAAGCCAACATGGAGAACTCCTTTGAAAATAGTGAACCCAGCCGTGCCAAATGATTCTGAAAACTAGTTGCCTCAAGCCGTTGTAACAGTATCACAAACTGGCGGGCTTAAAACAACCTAAATCCATTGAATCTGAAATCAGGTGCTGCTAGGCACTTCATTTCTGGAGGCTCTGCTGGAATACCCGCCCGACACTTCTCTTCTAATTTGAGGTATCAGGATCCCTGGTGTTTTCTGGCTCACCGTTTTCTGCCACATCATCACATTATATTCTCTACCTGATTGTCTGTTCATTTCCAAATTTTTCTCTTAGTAGGACAACAGCATTGGATTTAGATCCATCTTCACCCAGGATGGCATTATCTTAACTTGGCTGCATCTAGAAAGGCCATATTTCCAAATGAGCTCACACTCAGAGAGGGTAGTACTTTCGGAGGAGCACAAGTAAACTCTGAATAGAATTGGACACAAAGACAACCATTCCATTTAATTTGATAATCTTATTTCTGTGGATGGGCAGAATTCAAAACTCAACTATCAAATTTGAAGAGAGTGGCAAGTGAAAAAAGTAGGCACTGAGTGTAGGAACGGCCTCTTAGGAAGTTGCTGGGCAAACATGGAAGTAATGAAGAGGCATGAAAAATATCCTCTGCTTTTGTTATTGCTTTTTCTTTCCTTTTTTTGTTTTTTAAGATTTATTTATTTATGCATACAGAACTGGGGTACAGGACAGAGGTAGAGAGGTGGTGAGAGGATTCACCAGAGACAGTAGGGAGCAGAACAGGCAGATCGAGGAAGTACACTGCTGAGGCGGGAGGGTCAGGAGAGGTCTGTGGCACCATGTGGTCACCTCAGGGGCAGGGAATCGAGCCTGCACTGAAGTGGCTGTGGCTCTTGCAGTGCTGTGCTTTAACCTGCTGTGCCACCAAGGAGGGCCTGTTACTGCTTTTGCAACAACAACAACAAAAAATGGGTAAATGGCATAAAAGAGAAGTTTAAAGTTACAGAAAATGTCTAAAGTCTCTGACAAAATGGGAAAGTATGCAGTTGTGTCCAGTTCTATTCAGAGTTGAATTGTACTCCTCTGAAAGTACTCCTCACCCTGTACTTTTGAGTGTGAACTTATTTGGAAATAGGGCTTTCTAGATGCAACCAATTTAAGATAATGCCATACTGGGTGAAGATGAATCTTAATCCAATGGCTGCTGTCCTTCTAAGAAGAGAGAAATCTGAAGTGGATAGATAGTCAGGTAGAGAAGATAGTGTGATGATGTGGCAGAACAAAAAGGATATTAAAGGATAACTTTTTTTCCTGTTTCCTGTAAGAGACACAGCAAGGAGCAGGAACAAGAACATAAAATATTTGAAGAGTGAAAAAGCTTCAAAATATTTATGGTGAAGGACTATAGGGTCCTCGGTGGGGTGGGAAGTGGTAACATACATCTAAGGAGGTGGGATCTTTTATTTTTGAATCTTATTCTGTGTTGATAAAAAATTATTTAAAAGAAAATTTTTTTTAAATTGATTATGCTGAAAATAGGAATGTGGAATAGCTATGCTCAGGCATGTGATGCTTGCCTTTGGGACCCAAACCCCACATTTTTAGAGGAGTTAGTATACATTCTTTTAGTGCAATTGATGTCATTTTAGTGATGTTCATTTTTCTACTGGAGGCAGGTGTGATGAAAGGAACACAGCAGGCCTTTACAGATATGGACAGAGAGTAGTTGAAAGAATGGCCTATGACATTTAAAGTGGATAAGACAGAAAATGGATATGGAGAGGGGTGTCAGGAAAAAAAAAAAACTTGCCGAAGTGGAGGTACAGGTGGATTTGATGGGGTCAGATAATTAGATATGCTGAAGAAACTGAGTTAAAAAATTTTAAATGGAGGTAAGGATTTCAGGTTTCCATGATGGTACAATCCTAGATCACCTGAAACTCTGGGTTTTTACCATGGGTCGAGATACCTGAGTAAGAGGAAAGGGAGAGTTACTGGAGTTGATGTAAGACACTAACCAAGTTATAATCCACTTATTCAATGTAGTGCATAATACATTAATGTAGAGTGTATTGTACTGTAGTATACTATAGTATATTATACACTAATGTGTGTGTTATACACTACATTAACCAGAACATAAAAGATAATTGAACAATATTAAGAATCTGTTTTATTAAAAGTATCCAGCATATGGCCCTCCCTGGTGGCGCAGCAGGTTAAAGCACAGCACTAAGAAGCTAAAGCCACTTCCGCATAAGTTCGATTCCCGCCTGCCCCGGAGGTGACCACATGGCGTGGCAGACCTCTCCTGACCCGCCCACTGCTCCCCTCAGCAGTGTACCTCGTCCATCTGCCTGTTCTGTTACCCGCTCTGTCTCTGGTGAAGCCTCTCGCCGCCCCTGAGCCTCTGGCCTGTACCCCAGTTCTGTATGCACAAATAAATAAATCTTTTTTTTAAAAAAAGTATCCAGCATTCATTTCTTGTGTGTGTTGTGTGTGTCTGTGTCTGTGTGTGTAGAATAACTGGAGTATAGACCAGAGGTGCAGGGGATGAGGGATTCACCAGAGACAGAGTGGGGAGCAGAACAGGTAGACTGGCTGAAATACACTGCTGAGGGGAGCAACGTGCTGGACAGAAGCAGTCTACTGCATCATGTGGGTCAGATCCCTGGCTAGAGATCAAACTCATGCCTCAGCAGTGATAGTGCTGAGACTTAATGCCTAGATCACCAGGAAGGCCCCATTTCCCCCCACTGCCTTCTCTCCCTCTTCATCTTTACCTTGGAGACTCAGGATGTTGATCTCCATTAGTGTTTGAAAGAGTTTTACATTGTCATCTTGTCTTCTATGAGAATGTGCTATATTTGTTTTGTCATCATGGCTTATTTCAGTATCCATTTCTAAATAAAGTTATTAATTGGTGGATTTTATGTGTGTCATCCTCTCCTCTTCGTTGGTGTTTAATACTGTGAGCCTGCTTTATTTTCCTTTCTTAGGAGGCCCTTCCCTTTCAGGATACCTTTGCTTTGCTCAGCAAAGCTCCCGTGCTTTTAAAACTTTTTTGGTGCCTTTGACTGAATGCATCATTTTCTACTCCTCATAGTTTCAGGTTGGCACCTTAAAAATTGTTCAACAGATGAAAAAGTGACTTGTGTTAATGAAATGAGAATGAGCAAAAAGAGCTGTGTGGCATTAGGGAATTTTTCCATCTCTGTGCTTCAGTTTTCATATCTGGAAAGAAGATTTTCTCAACTGCCACCTAGTATTGTTTGATAGATAAAATTAGTGTTAATGTATGTTCTCTCCTCATATACAACTGCTGATACTTCCAGATGCAACACATTAATTATTAAAGGCTAGAACAGGGAATTTTATGATGGCCAGCACAGTTGAAGAGTCTGCCCTTACATCGCCTTGATATAGTCATCTCTTACACCTGTGCAGTGCCATCTACTGGTAAAAAAAATATTAATATGTGGATTTAATATTTCCCTAAATGATACATTTTAATTACTATAATTTTTAGGAATACATTGCGATCTCAGATTTTTCCTACTCTAATATCCTCCCTATTACTTCTTGTTTCTGAAAAGATAGATTTTGCAAAATAAAGAATAAAATAAAATGCATAAAAATTTTAGAGGACATGCCTTTCTACCAATCTCTGGAACTGACTAGGTAATTTGCAGGGTAAAACAAACAAACAAACAAACAAACAAAACAACTTTTAGCTAGTATCTAAGTTGCAGAATGGTTTATATATTTAGCAGGAAAAAGAAATGAAACATCAAGAACAAAGTACTGAGATCCATGAACAATCTGCTGGTGGTTTATTGGTTGGGTTTGCTCAAGATTATGTTATTTCCTTTAATAGCATTCATTTACTATGAACCCTTGAGAAAGTAAGGAGGCTGTTTTCTCACTGTTTGGCTATTCCAGGGCCTGGTAGCGGCTTGTTCCTTAAGTGTCACATAAAACTTTAGACATGAAAAATGAGTTTGAGCTAGGTAGGGGTTCTGGAAAAGGGGAGAATAGATAAAAGGAGAACAAGGAGAGATAAGGAGTTGGGAAGGAACTATAGATTGGAGAGCATGAATTAGAAGATACATTGATTTAAAAACTCATACAGTGAGTGAAGGAATGAGATGCACAGTGTAAGCAATCTTTTTTTATGTATCATTAATTGTCCACAAATTAGGTTTTCACTATTTCATAATAGACTCGTCCTAATTTTTAGCTTTGCTTTGTATAGTGACACCAAACTGGTTTTATGAATCTCTTTAATGAGTTCTGATGACTTTAACTTATCAGCATTGCTAACTGACATGGTTTATTCTTTATCATAAGAAATCAGAATTTTATAATATAGAAAATCAAATCTATATGAATTTTTAAAGTGTCTGGAATTCTCTTGCATGCGAAGGTTGAAATGAGACATGGTTTCTCATCCTGTATACTCTATTTTTGTCAGGTGATGAGATTCAACAATGTTTGCAATGTAGCTGTGTATATATATTCTAAAAAAAAAAGAGAAGAAAAGAAAAGAAAAAAGAGAAAAGCTTCTGTTAGAGGAGGAGGATAAAGGCAATCTGCCCCAAAAGGGTTTGTTTGTTAATTGCTTTGGTCCACTTTACAAGGTCAAATCCATTCTCCTAATGACGAATCTCATCTGTTCTGAGACAGAAAGAAATGTTTTCTTTCACTTCTACGTGTGGCAAGAACTCATTCATCTCAGTAAGTTCTGAAGAGAAATCTTGCTACATCAGAGAGAGGAGGATTCAAAGGGCAACTGATGGCCAGGAAGATATATGGAATTCACTTTCCTGAGACAGACATTCAAATGGTAACAAGTGATAGAAAACAGCTCTATATTTCAGCATGATGTGTGTTCGCTCCTGATGATTAAACCCCCTGTGAGCCATCTGCGTTTAATGGGTTAGAACTACTTTGTAGCTGCAGTTTTTTCCTTCCCCGGCTCTCTTATTTATTTGAGAGGGGACCGAACTCCACTTTTTAAAAGTTAAGCATGTAAGAAACCCTGCCAAGAGAATCAGAAAGAAAAGGCAAATTTATAGGCTGGTGTTGTTTTAAGCATTTAGTAGTATAAATAAGAAGTGTAGATAAATGTGTACAAGTAGATGCATAAGTGACCCTCTGTTTATCTCAGTTACATTATTTGCCTAAATTCCAAAGCAGAATTAACCCAATTAGTTTATATAATGGCTAATGCTGTCCCTCAGCTGAGCTATTAAGGATGTGCATAACCAACGCTAGACAGCCAGCGGTGTTATTTTACTTATAAGTCAAGCCTTGGGGACTGTGGTTTATATCCAGTGGTTCTTGCAGATAAAAATCAAAATTCAGTGTGGAAATTATGAGACCTTGAAGCAATGTACACGACTGGTGTTATTAATGCAATTAAATCCAACTTTTGGGTTAAAATGCTAGTGATGATAAGGGTTTTTCTACATGTCTTACCAGGGACATGTCACATTTTACTAGCATCTCATTATTTTTCTCTGACTTAGCGAAGTCAGCAGCCATAAGCACCCAATAAATACTTGCTGAATTGAAAAGAACACTGAGAACTGAGAGGTGAGGTGGCGTTGATTATCAGTAACACATCTGGGATCAGACTCTTGACTCTCTTCTGCCAAATAGTTTGTGATCTCAGTCAAAGCCAATGGAAATGTCACAGGAAGAGGTTTAAATATAGGAAACTTTTGCACAGATACAACTGGTAATCTAAGTCATGTAACTGCTTGAACCTAGCAAGTTCTACATTGCCTTTGATTTTCACTTGCAGTATATTGACTCATTTCAGGGGTTTGCCTCTTAACTTCTAGCTGCATAGCTCTCTAGCTATATCGCGTTCTCTCTAGATCATTCACTTTGTCTAAGTGGATAATTTTTTCCTGCCTTTGCCTCCACCCCCTTTGAACCAGAAAACGTATCATCAAGGGAAGACTTCTTGGGGCTTTAAAAACATCCATCAATTTCACAGCTGGGAATAGAGCAATCTAGATAAGACAGAGCAATTCCTTCAGGAAGCCTCTGTTTGTAAAATTTAAGTAAGAATTTTGTATAAAGTGAGACAAACTTTGGCCATACTGTGGCAGATAAAGAGTTAAATTAAAGATACAAAAGCAACACCCAGCTGTTGCTTCTTTTTCTTCTCCCTTTCATGGAGTAGGGAGTATTTTTCCTGCAATGACCTCAGAATCTTCTGTCTTTTTCTTGGTCAGAGATCAAGGGGTATACTAGGGTGAAACCTTCTTATTGAACTTTTCTATCAACTTTCTGCAGATGTGAATTTTGAAGCTACACCTATAATTTTTCCAGCTACACACTTATATGGAGATCTTATTAAAATGCACATGCTATCTTTTCGTATTAGGCAAGTTTTAGCAAATGTCATCACAAATTAAATGGGATATTCCTTGAAGATAAAGGCCACGGCTTGTATTTATTCATAACTTCCAAAGCACATTGTAATATTATGAGCTAAGCACATATTCATTGAATTATTTGAGAGTAGAGAACTTGAAAAATATTGTTGAATAAAACATATCATTTCTATGTTTAACCTGAGAACTTTGGCTCTCAGTTAATAAAATGATAAAATGAAATAAATATTTAAATTTAGAGAAAAGCTGTATGTATGAATTAAAGATGAAATAATTGAAAAGGTTTTTAGCATGGATATAGTTTTCCATAACCTATTTGGTCTATCTTCCAGAGAAAAAGAGATGCCATTTTCTTTTAAGTTCCTTCAAAGATTAACTCAAAGATTAACTCTTCTCTGCAGTTTGCATACTTACAAAGGTTGCTTAATTGTTCTTTTATCTAAGAAAACAGTTTTAGGCTTGAGCCGAGTTCACATCAGATTATAATTTTTTATTGTATGCTTTAATCTCCCCAACAAGCATCTCTAAGGTCCTGACAAGACAGGGGTTCTCAATAAATACTTCATAAGTAGATTCAACTAAATTAAAAAGAAAAAAATAACTCAACAGGTGAAAAAATTAGCTAGTGAAAAAGTATATAATTTAAAAACTTCACAGCCTACTATGAAGTTTTTTTTTTTCTTCAAATATATAGTTCACTCCTTTTTCTTCATAGTTTTAAGAGAAGCCTCAAATAAGAAAACAGCATGCAAGGTTCTGGACTTAGACATTCTGTCTACACTGACCAAACTTTCCTCTTTTGTGAAATGCAGATGATAATAAAGCCCATTGTATAAAACCTCAAAAGTCAAAGGAGAAAATAAATATGAAATATGTTAATTTAAAGCTTTATGCTTTTCTAGCCAGGCTCATGTGGCTTGAATTTCCCACATAAAATTTTAAAGCTGCAAAGTGGTAAAACTAGGTTTCCTAAGGCCAGGCTCCTTTCACAAACCACTTGCTTCTTTCTATGTACCTAGTCCCCATCTATGGTATCCAGACTCCTTAATAATCCTCATTAAAATGCTTTATCCATTCATTCATGCATGCATGCATGCATCCATCCATCCATCCACCTACGTGTTGAGTTCATGTGATATAAGAGTCCTATTCTTCTCAAAACTTATATTCTACCAGTGAAAGATAATCTGAAAAAATATTATATACCATATTTTAATTATTTTATAACATGACTCTCCTCTGGGGGGAAATATTGTTTAATCTGGAGCGATGACTTTAGTACAAAAAAGAGGGGAGTTCCTTAATTCCTTTTGTTACATGGACCCTTCTGGCAGCTTAGTAACCTTGAGAAACCCTTCTCAGATAGTGATTTTTAATAAATTAAGTTGTGTTGGGTTAAGAGGTAAATGAATTATATTGAAACAAGGTGCTTATATATTTACAAAATTAGCATTACAATATAACAGTATTTTGTAGCTTTCTTAACACTTTAAATAATAAAGTTAGCAGCAGAGATAACACTTTCCTAATTATGAAGAAGTTTGAAAACCTTTGAAATATTTTGAAAATGAACCAAATCAACAGATAAACTTGGATTACAACTATCCCAAGATTTCTATAACTCTAATCAATGTAGTAGGAAGAAGCTTGTTCTTACTACTGGTGAAAAATCACAGGTCCTGTTAATGATACATACTGAGGTTTGTTTTCCATACTCATGAATAAAAGAAAATTTTGTATTTTATTCTAGGGGTTAGTGAAAATAGCTTTATTATTTTCTATCTTAACTTACAGCCCTCAGTATTATGCACATCCTTCCCTGCAGCATCTGCCTAAGCTGTGAATCCTTCTCCAGTGATAATGGGGAGATTTTATACCTTTAAATCTGTTCATGGCCACTGAATGGACTCTACAGGGTGGCCTGTAGGGGGCTCCTTTTGCCTTCTACTGAAAGCCTGTCATGTTTCGACAATGCTGGCAATTGTTCTGGAAGCTCTTTAAGTCTTTTCTTTTTTCTTTTTTCTTAATTGTATGATTTTTAAAAATTATTATTACTAAGCTAATGCTGGTTTATAACACTGTGTATAATTAGGGTATAGGTCCTCACCTCATCAAATGTACGCTATCAATTCACATCCAGTGTTTTCCAGTAAGTAGGTAAGAGAAATGATATGTGTACTTCAAATAAAGAAAGTATGCATTGTGTGAAAACATGCAAGTCGCTACATAAGTCTCTTATTCTAAAGGGAAACATTCTATAAGATAGTATCATAATGAAATATTTAAGTCATTTATTTGCCCCGTGGACTTAAAAATACAGCCATAGAAACCTAAGAACAGAAGAAATACTGCTTTCAACTCTCTACAATTTTATTCACTGAAGAATCAGCCCTGTCTTGAAGTGCTGCTCTTGTTTTTGCAATACACTTCTAGAATAAATATTTGAATATGTTTATTTTAAAAGGACAGCTATTAAAAAAAGAAAAGGCAGGGAACCCCTGTTTCAGCACATCTTATACCCTGCAAAATCCTTCTCTCATTTATTTTTGTTTTTGAGGCTTTGTGTTATAAATGTTGATTCTATTGTTAGTTATTTCACTTCTAATATTTTTTTGAGTCACTAGTAACGCTACTACTAGGCTCATATAAAATGTATATAATGAGACTCAGAGGCTAAAACAAATACTACTATATTAAATTATTACCAAAAGAGCCAAACATGTTTTCAATGTGAAATAGGAATAGTTATAAGGTATGTTGTCTGTTGGATTACTTGATGCCTGATTTCTTAGAGATGACTAAAAGATAGCAATCATATTTTCATTTTTGTTGTTTGTTTTAAACAATAAGCATAAATATTTTTATTCTAATGAGAAGAGACTTTATCTCAATTAGGATTTAAATGTAAGTTCATTTCCATATTTCTCCTAAAAAACTTGGCAGCAGTTAAAAATTAAAAATTTGTTTTAATTTAAAAATGTATCAAACATAATTACTCGTCATTTACAACTTAATTTACTACCTTAGTTAAGTGTTGAAAGACAAATATCAGACTCATTGGTAAGTTTAAAGTATGATTTAAATTCTCAAACACCCTATTTAAATACTGTAATTGATCATTTCATATTTACTCAAGGCTTTGTTTAGTTGCTGATAAATTAAAACTACAGCAAAATATAAAGCAGCACTATCTAAAACACGGGGCAACAATGCTAAAATTGTTCAATGGAAGTCAAGTATGTACCCAATATTTGAGACAAGTGAAGATTTAAAAAAAGGGAACAATAACATATCATCTTTGTAAGAAGTCTATTAAGTGTTTTGGTCTGCCCCTTCCCTCTTCCTTGGAGGTAAAAAAAAAAAATCAATAGTCAGATGAACTAATACACTCCTATAACTTTTACACACAATTTCATGAGTTTCCTCAAGGTTATATAGGTTAAGTAACTCTGTTATTCTTCTGAGATCTTTTGTCAGGACTGAGGGTGAAGATTATAGTGACTTTCTTTTTCTGTTTTCACCAGAAGTCATGTAGAAAATAATCACTAACATTCTTAAGAAGTAAATGATATACCTTCAATATGCATCATTCTTTCTGAAATTTCATTGTATGCTTATAAGTAATTGCAAGCCTTACCTAAATCTCCATTAAATTTATCTCTTATGGTAAGATCCAAACCTTAAACAAATTGCTCAGGAAGGGTAAAAGAATCATCTCATAAGCCATCTGTAGAAGAAAAATAGGTAAAGGGGGCAAGTAGGGGATGAGATCATCCCAGAAACAAATGTCCAAGTGCATCAAGTACTTAATGCACCCAAACTTTCCAAAAGTAACACAACACATGTCAATGATGAACTCAAAGACAACAAAATGAAATCTTCCTTATTTTTCTCTCAAGTATATAAATTCTAGTCTATGAAAACTGGTTTAATCTAAATTGAGAAAGGAGAAAATTCAAGACATGCATTTTATGTACATCCGTTGTTTTTACCTTCATAGTATCTTAGAATAACATAAGTTCATCATTGTTTAGCAACTTATAAACAGTCAACTTTAGAAAAGCTTAGAATGTTAGCATAAACTCATGACATTCTTCATGTCACCATCAAATGTGAGCCATGGTTGAGGGTCAAACTTCATGCATCTGCACATGGCATGTCCAGAAATACTGTGCACTCATAAGGACAAGAACCACAACTCTACACCTCCTACTAACACAGTAGGCATAGTTAAAGGTGTACTGACATAAAATGTATACAGAGCCTCGTAGTTGTAGAAGCTCAACTAGATTTTTTATTGAAAAAAATGAGTTATAAAAGCTCCAACTATTTTTATTCGTTAAACTTTCTACTTGATTTCTAATTATTTTTACACTATCTTAAATTCATTTTTTCTCAGTCATTCTTTCTTTTATTGAGGTAACAATGGTTTATACCACATATATGATTCAGAGGTAGAAGACCACAAAGTGTCAGAGAGAAATGAACAAGTAACAAGATCTACATGTTTGATGTAGAATTCAGGTTGCACAAGGCAGAGGGGAAGGGTGAGAAGCAGGCCCAAAGGAATATGGTGAATGACTATGGGTGCCTTGGTGGTCAGTGTGATATGGTAATCCCTTAATTTTAGATATAAAGAGGAGAAAAACATAGCATAGGGAGACCAAGGACTGAAGGGAAATTCAAACATGCTTCTATATGTTTTGTCTCTCTTTTTAAAAATATGAGGTATTAGCAAAGGGACATTAAACTTTAAAAAATCAGAACATAAACTAATTTGGTAAACTTTTGCAAAAAGAAATTGTTATACTTTCCCTCTACATTCTAGTTCAAAAATGTGTGTGTGGTTATATATATATATATTTTTAAAAAAGTCATTCTCTTATAAAACCTGAAGGATATTTAACAACCCTTTAACAAAATCTTCTGCATGTAAGCATAATTCTCAGGGTCAAAGTTGAACAAGTTTGTCTTGGGAACAAAACTGAAAAGAGAACACAAAAGTAATAAAGAACAGAGTTATGAAGTCAGAGAAAGTTTGTTTAGAACATCATTCATTTCTATCATATGCTTGATTTAAAATTTTATTACAAAAGATGTCTAACTGCTATAAATATTTTCCCACTAGGCAGAGATACTTACTGGATTTAAGTACTTTTTCTGAAATTTAATTTTTAAAATTCATTTGTTCTTGTCCTTTAGCCTTCAGGACTTCCAAGCATATCCCTAAAGGCTGTAGGAACCACAAGAAGATTCTAAGAAAGTACAAAGAGCAGATCTTGCTGTGATCCAAGCCATGGAAGTCATCTTCATTTCAATTAATTTACTTTGCTTTTATGAACTTAAGAGTCTTTCAAGGAGGCTGACATTTCACTCATCTGAAAAAGCTTGGAATGTGACAGGGGAAAGGGAGGAGAAGTAAATCAAAGGGGTTAGCAATTTTCCAGATGCAATGTATTTTTCTTCTTTTCTTTTCCACCAGGAATTTTAGAGTCTTTTGACATTTTAATTCCCTATGCAAAACCACAGTAGCAAAAAAAAAAAAAAAAAAGCTATAGCTTATAAGTCAAAACACAAACATACACTCGTGCAAAAATGTACATGCCCATGACATAAATATTAAGGTTCACAGTTCATTAAAGAAAATGTTTTACTGTATCTATTATATGTTTGCATGTATATTTTAATCAATACTACTTTAGTTTTTAAATAACTGGTTTTGTACTTTTCTTTTTAGCTGTGTCTGATCACCAAGTCACTAAGTTCATGCTATTTCATTAGGAATGCCATTTATAAAAATGGTTCTTGTGACTATATTTTAAATTATACTGGATTATTTCAGTTATCACTTTAGCTACATGGTTTAGGAAAGTCTAAATAATCAATGCAAATGCAGTTCATTTTAGAGGTTTTTTTTTTTTTTCTTTTTGCAGAGTGGAAATTCACTAAGTGACTGGAAGTAAAAAGATATTCAATGCTTAATGTTAATGTCTCAACAACAGGGAATATGCTCACTGCATTTTGAAATCGAAAAGAGAGAAATGACATTTCACTCCCCAAAATATCCTGCTTCCATATTTACCTGACAGCTTAGGTATCTTGACATTCTCCCCAGAGCATTTCCTCCTTTATCAAGTATTATTTTACAAGGGATTTCTTGTTATACAGAACTAACATAAATCAATCTATAACAGAAGAATTTGTTTAATACATTTATTCTTTTAAGAAATTGCATGATCATATTTCATCGACTCGTACAATAGGAAAAAAAAAAACGTACTACTAAAACAGAGTTTGTGGAGACTGGTGCATGGTAAACCTATTTAGTCTTTTCAGAGGTTCATTCTTAAATTTTAATGTTAAATAATAACACAACTATTCATTTAAGCTGGTCTCACTGTATATCTTGACCTTTAGCAATTCCACACACACAGCAGCTTATTGTGGTATCCTTTAAATATGAGAAATAAGAATGTTTTACTTTGCCATTAAAAGAAAAATAAAAGAGTACTGTATGTTACATGGCCCATGAAATATTGGCAGTGTGCTCCTTGGCTTTCATTCGCAGGACTGCAATACTGGAAGACCTCCTTTCAAACTCTGGCTTTGTTTCAAATGCATGTCCATTGGTAGCCCCAGTAAGAAGAGAGTCAGTGAAAAAATTGTTGAGGGGCACGTGGCTGAACTGGTTCTGGTGGTTTGAAAACCCTGTGTAACTGGAATCTGTCCGAGGCGAGTGAGAATAAGGTGTCATACAGGAGGAAGTGTCACGTGGTAACATGCATGAAGTAACCACAGAACCGCCACTCGCATTTCCTGCCCACAAATTGTTCTGAATCTGGAATATATAAGATGACAAATATTATATTTATACATTCTCACTTTGTTCCTTTTATTTTTGTTAAGCTGCATTTACTAAAGGTTGTTAACTGTTCATTGTTGTATCAGTTGGGTGGTCTAATTATATTTTGAGTACATAAAGTGGTTGCTGAAAAATAATGATTTGAAAAATTCTTCCAGTTTATTACACGGTAATAGATCACCATAGCCCATGTATTTGACCACATAAAATACTCTGAAAACATGTCAGTATATTTTGATATTTTTTTTCCCTTGTAGTCATGATTTTAAAAATTAAATCTGGAAGATTTAGTCATAGTCATGATTTATGACCAATTCATGTATTTAGAAAAACAGCTTAAAATATTGTTTTACATTTAAATACAGTTTTCATCTTTCTAAACAAAATAACAGAATTGCATTTTCTTTAAGTTGTAGGAAACATGGTGTGGCAGTTTTTATTAGAAACTGTTGCTGACATTAATTTGTTTGTTCTATATGATATTTTTGCTAAAACTCATTTTGGAAAACATTTACCTTTATGTTGTTTTTATTTCCTATAATTTTGACATATATCTCATTGAATATGAGAAACACACAGGTTTTTGTACAGGTGATTTATGTGTGCAGTACAGTGTGATATAGTGAGTTTGCAATAGAAGTATGACAAATAAAACAAATTTAGAATCCCAAAACATGAACATTACTAAATAATGAAAGTACAACTTAAAAAACATGCAAGTATTAACAAAAGTATTATACAAATATAATTAAAATATATATAACATCTTATAAAAGATTGAAAACTGCTTTACTATTTGTGTATAAGACATTTACAATTCATATTAATTTTCCACAGAAAACAATTGAATGCAAAATCCTCAACAAATACAGTTCTCTAAATTTACAAGCATGTAAAAGGAAGAATAATTAGAATTTATAGAATAAAAATTTTAATAGCAGGTATTCAGACCAGCTATATAAAGAAGGGCACAAGCCCTCCAGAGATCACATGCATCACTAAGAATCAGAGAGAAGATCATGACACAGAAAAGGAGCTGGAGAAAAAGAAAGTGTTGTATTATTAAATTTCAGAGAGAGTCTGAGAGGATGAAATTTAAAAAGTGGATGCATTTTTGCAACATATAATAGACTTGAATGAGAACACAGCAGTAGTATATATGTTTAATGCATCTGGTTTTCTTTTTAAAAATCATAAGATGAGAATCTCTAATTATTTCAAAAGATATACAACAAATAATGTTTCCTTACCTTTGATTTTATAGTCTAGTCTACTGCTTATAATAGCCTGTAGGGCAATTTTACAACGCTCAAGCTTAAATCATACTTTTTATGACAATATATCAATGAATAGCAAAAAAAATGTTAACAAATCTAAAGCACTCTGGTAGTGATATTACGCAAGAAAGGACTACTTAACCAATTTCAAAACACAGAAGAAAGTGAACATAATGTCATCCTTTAGTTAGGGCTCCAATGCCTAGTAAGAATGGCTGTTGCTTTAATTTTGGCTCATTATGTATGTATTCCACTTTAGTTAAAATGATAATGATTGATGCCAGTGATTGCTAAGTTAAGTATCTCAGGTCAACAAGAGCTGCTGTTAATATCATTACTCAATCATACTTGCTCTTCGAACTTCATGTGGGTGACTTTTCTTTGCCCCTCAAACATTGTGCTATACTCCAAAAACTACAGTTCATTACAGTTTTTGTTATTTATATATGTATTTATAAGTAAGGTACTCTAAAATATGTTAAATATGTGAATCTATCTATCTCTATAATGATTATCATATTTTATTAACCCTCACATTCTCATGGGTTGTTGTTTTAATTCTGGCTCATTATGTATGTATTCCACTTTAGTTAAAAAAATAATGATTGATGCCTGTGATTACTGAGTTAAGTCTCTCAGGTCAACAAGAGCTGCTGTTAATATCATTACTCAGTCATACTTGCTCTTCTAACTCGATGTGGGTGACTTTTCTTTGCCCCTCAATCAAACATTGTGCTATACTGCAAAAACTACAGTCACATGTCTGACAAAAGGGCTTTCAAGAGATGAAAGTGAACTTGCTTGCTTAGCTTTGAAAAAATAAATGAAAGGCAAAAAAGTGGCAGAGAAAGATTATTTACATTTGGTGTTTGTTAAAGATCTCAACTTACACATAATGTTGCTAAAATTTAATAAATCATGTATGCATATTACAAGGTAAAGTCAATTTAATCTATGAATATATGTATTTTCTCTCCCTATAAGAATTAACACTAATATATCTATAATTTGAAAATAAATTCAACAGTTTCTATAACTAGACAATCTTATCTGGAAGTGGTCAAGCAAATTAAATGTGTTGATTTTAGGAAAGGAAATGCTAACATAAAAATGTTTTCTGAACAAAATGTATTGGTAAAGCAAGTTACTACAGAAGTATTTTAGTTGGACTTGAGAAAACACCCAAATATTCCCACGGATAGTGATACACATATTTTTGCTGATATGTCCTGTTTCCGTGATTTCTATCTCCCCTATCCTGAGTCTTTCTTTCACTTTTGAATTTCTGGCATGTCTTCATTTGACTTTAGGGATCTGATTGGTTTGATACGAATCATAGAAGAGCATATCCCTAGTGATTTGTGGTTTTGCTTCCTCTGAAGCATTCTCTCTGAAAGTTTAAACAGTGGATGACAGTGATCAAGATCATGCTAAAAGTTATCAATTAATTATCATGTGTCAGGCATTATATGACATTATGAAGACTTTTAATCATTTCAATGCACTAAAAGGTATGCCCTTTTACTATCTCCATTTTGGAGAAGGTGGAACCATAGCATAGATTTAAGAAGCTCACTTAAGATGTATAATTCTAATGGTAGAGGTCAAATCTGAACCTAGGAAACATTAAATACTATAAAAACATAAAAAACAGTCTCATAAAATGTTTACTTACTTACTCATAATTCCAACTCTTAGAGTCTACTCTCTGAAAGGAAAATCTTCAATGACTTTTCACACTGTTTTTTCAACCTCAGGACTAATGTACTACATGATATTAACCCTCAGTAGAAATGTATTAAATGATTGAAAAATATCTAAGAATATGGAATTTGGACCCCTGTAGATGTGATTAAAATTTTATGGATAATTTATTCTAATATAATTATGTCATGATTTCACTCTACAATCACTAATATTGTATAATAATAGAAACAATGAAAACTGAATACCAACATTTTGCTTACTATACTTCTCCAAGTAATACATTTTTTTCTTATCAAACATTTATTCTAAAACAAAGACACATCTTCTTGAATATTCTAATTCATCAAGCATGGGGTGTGGCTCAGGGGATCTGTATTAAATTAATGGCAATGTAATGCACACATGCAATTCTGTAAATCACCTGGAGTTAGGCACACCACTGAAGTTCAGCTTCCTCCTGAATGAAAAAGCCCCTGTACAATCTCAGTTATGTTCACTTCTGAGATAAGAAGTTAACCTGCTTTTTAAAAATCCCTTTCCCTTTTGGAAAGCTCCATAGAACAGTGAGCCATTATTTTTCTCTATCGTTTCTATTAATTTTCTATAAAGGTAACACAGAATAAATATCCTTCTTATATGTGAAATCTGGTATCATCAGGCAATTATTACACAATTGTAAGTCTCTTTTCTGTAAAGTATTCTTCATATGATGTAGTTTCCAGAATAATCATTCCAGCCATATTCTCTTGAATGTGCTGGAGGTAGTCAATATCTTTCAACATGATCAACATATAACATTTACAACAGAATATCATATTGTGTCACCTGAATATCATAGAGAAAACCTGGCAAAGAGGTGTCATCTCTGTTCTAGATTATCTATTTCTATTAGTATTTGAAGAAACAGTTGATTACATAATAAAATTATTTGAGCTTAGGACACTAAATTTATCACAGTTAACATGGACTCAATCTACTGCTCTTCCACCCCTCCACTGATTCTAGTCTTACAGAAGTGGTGGGAAGTCACACATCACATTGCTTAAATACGCATAACTGTAATATATATGTATGCATATATATATATACACATGTACATATATATCAACAAAAAGTCTTGCTCTTTAACTTATTAAAAGTAGTACTATATTTACTGTTAAATTTTCTAATGTAAGGAAGCAATTTTTTCTAAACAGGACCATTAATTTTCTTTTGTGGATGATTTCAGAGATACCTACAATGGTGATGTTCAGCAACAAATTTTTTTTTCAGGGGCATTTTCTCTAGGCCTCTAACTGTATAATATTTAAGGGCTTTGAACCAGGAACACCATTATTAAATAATGCCCACATCTTTCTTTCATGTGTGCTTAAAAAAAAAAAAAGTACTGCCTGCCTTTATGTATTTTTTGTTGTTGTTGTGTTTAAAAGAAGTGGAGGACCTAAAAACATTCCACGTTTTAATGTGCTTTGCAACTTTTTTTTTTTTTTTAAGTTCTAGGGTATGTTCAAAGCCTTGTCCAGGGAACTTAGCCAAATGCCTCCCATTAGCATGAATGGAAGTTCAGCTGACTTACTACTCTCTACTTTGAACATTTGCCCCTTAATGTTTTTCTAATCAAATAAAAAGTTAACACTTAATTATTCCATGACTTTGGAATTTGGGAACAAAATTGGACTTTTTTTGGTCAGATACCTTCTAAACTGAAATCAAATTTATTCATTCCATTTTAAAACATTTTATTGTTCTCCTAAAGAATTAAATTCAATAGGAAGAAGGGGATTAATGGACGTATAATGAGTAGTATATATGAATATAAAATCATTCACAGTGGATATATTGATGTATTTCTTGTGAAGTAATACTGTATGGATAGAATATCATAAATCTCATTCATTCTCACCTAAGAAACTTAATACAGATATATACTTTGTAACCAAAATTACAGACTACTAAATTTTAGTCTGTTAACCCTGATGTATATTTCTACTCTTGATCTTAGCCAAAAGGCAGAGAAGCAATAATGTATATTTCTAATATATTTGTTGGTGTTACTATGGTATTTGTTCATACTTTTAAAAGAAATATGTTTGTTAGTCTTTCCTTTAGTTGTCAAGTACCATATTAAAAAAAAAAAAACATTTAAGAGCTCTAACGAAACAATTTTTTTCTATTAAAATAATTGTCTAAGTTTACTCCTTCTCAGCATACAGCTGCCCCAACCTGTGATCAACTTCTATATGTATATACTTACACACACCCCTCACACAATATTATAGTCACACTACCCTCATATCAAACGCCAATGCATACTTCCCAGTTAAAAAAGGATGTCAGGGATTCAAAATGAGATTCTTTTGAATCCCTTTTTTTCCTACTAAAAAAAATATTTCAACTGAATTAATTACACAGCAAGAAAGATCAATCTTAGCATGATTATGTATGATTAGGTGCTACCAGAGATAGGTTCTTTGCATTAAAATTTTAGTGTGCCTCTTTGAATGTTTATATTTATTGATTGCTGTATATATGATTTAATATTTGCTATCCATATTTTAATGACATTATTACTATATAACTTTATTTACTAGACTTAAAGTAATGGTTCTCTAAAAGCACAAATATTTTTACAAAAGCTCAATTTTTAAGAAATTATTACATTCTTTACTAGAGTATCCGTTTTAAATTTTAGGGTGATAAGATATTAATAAAAGTCATATGCTTTGTAAATTGCAGATATTTTTAACTGTGACTAACTTTAGAATTCCATTGAGTTTTCTAGTTACTACATTAGTAGGATCCTGGCACGGAGAAACAGCGTGTGTTTTTACATAGAGAATTTGCTACTAGTGAATTATACACACTGAGACTTTGTTTTCTACATTAAAAAAATATTTCAACTGAATTAATTACACAGCAAAAAGATCAATCTGACATGATTAGGTACTATGGGAGATAGAAATTACAGTACATTTTTATCTGTGCTTAATTATCAGGCATAATTTGTATTGCTCAAATTTTAATATATAAATACTAAGATGCTTATGTAGTCAATTTACATTTCAAAATTTCTAAAAGCATATTTTTCAACCTATAGTATCATTAAGCCAAAATGATTAGAAATGATCAAAAAAGGATCTCACTTACTATCGAGTGCTAGTAAAAATTCCAATACAAATTTTAAGTAAAATTTTATCTTAGAAATCCATATAGAGATTTGGGAAAAAGAAGAGCATCTTTGCCATTTTAAAATAATCCCACTGTTACATGTAATACTCATATGAAACCAGTAATCTGAAAGTCAAATTTTCTTAAAGAAAAAGAAAAGTTCATCTCTAAATAGTGCAAAAATTTAGAGGTGTAAGATCACACTCTTCAAAAAAAGTTAATGTATCAAAGTTTACAGAAAAGTCATAAATCTATTAAATTTTATGTTATTAAAATAACATAAGAAACAATAAAACATTTTTTTCTTTTACCTTAGTGTTGAATGTATTCTTAAATTATATGGTAACTATTATATTAAAAATTTATAGAAAATCTTATCTCAAATATACACTTTAAAGTGAAATTTTCAAGTCAACTCACTTAAGGAAGTAGCAAAATAATAGTATTTAGCCTTTGCTATTTTATTTATTATTATTAAGCAACAATTATCATTTGCTTTATTTTCCAATTATATGTTACAGTATTTTTGTGTATTTTTATATGCAGAATAGCTATTACTGACTCATCAATGTCAGGTTAATTTTTTAAAATTCCTTCTATTTATTTATTAACAGTTTTAATGACACAAACCTACCCATTAAAACAAAATTCACAGCTATAAGACACCAATATTAATGCAAATTGGTTTCCTTTTGGAACTAGGTATCACATATGCAAATTACTTGCACAATATTTTTTTTAATCTTAGGGATCCCGAAGGTTTTATATATATGAGCTTTGAATTCTCAAAATTTGTCTATAATTGATAGTAATCTGTCAATTTTATTTTTCTTTTATTTGTATTAATATTAATTGTAATATTGGTATTTTTGCATTTTTATAATCAAATATATGTTTGCACAAAACTTTCTATTTAATGCTTTATGATTGAGGAAAAAAATCCAAATATATATAAACCTGATAAATGATAAATTCAAGTATAACATAAAATTCACACTAATGATAGTAGTCTAAATTATAACTTTTAACCTAAGCTCTGTTCTCTTAAACTTGCAGCTTTTGGAGTTTTAATTTCCCCTCATGTTTGCCTCTGTTTTCCCAAGAAGGTTGTTGTTATATATATAAACTAATGTTAGCTCATGTATTTTCATTTTTTCTTATTTACTTTGGTTATCTATTCAATTTACTGATTTATTCTTTTTTAAAAACATAAATACTGAAGGTCAGTTTGGGAAAGGTCAATGCTTTGATAGTGGTGATGTACTAAAAGCAAAATATAGCTAAGATATTATTACAGTATAACATCATTAATTCACATGAAATTTTAATATCATATTTTTCAAAAAAATAAGTCTATATAATCCAAAACATATGTACTGCCTTCTTTTGGAGAATATTCATCATTAAAGTTTTTGTATTTTCAACAAAATAAAAATCATTCATTATGTCTAGCTGTTCCTTCACCAAATTGATACTGACAAATTGTACCTCAGGTGACATATAACTTATTTTTATTGTATACAAATGCATATATATAAATTGTTATTTATGTATATTATATAAAACAATAAAAAAACTTACTCATTGTAAAACTGTATTTATTTGACTTGTAATAGGTGGTTATGTTATGTATCTCCTACACTTCAAATACTTGTGCTTACAATCACTGAGAAATTGTACAATTGCTATATGACCTGTCTATCTAACAATGTTCACATTTTTCTCCTTTTTTCATCATAAGGGAAGTTTCACTGTATCACTCATTGACTCTGATGGCCATCTCATTGATTGTGTCACAAATGTAAGACTATTCACTGCAGGGTGCATCACACGTAACTATAGAATTAACATTCTTGAAAGGCTTTGGGTTACTTGTTTGCTTCAAATATTTAGGAAAACTAGAAATAATAGTGATAAAAATGTGATACTTTAGCTATAGATAAAAACAATTCCATATGTCTTTAAATTACTAAGCCACAGTAGTTATAGGAGATGAGTTCCATATTTCTTCATTATTTTAGTAAACTTTAAGATTAGTACAAAAACTTGTAATAAAAGAAAGGTTGAATAACTTCACAATCTCTATTTTAAAGAAACTTTAAAATTTTATTTTGAAACTGTTAATTATGATGCTTGAAATAGAATTTGTTAACATAGAACTGTTACATGGTGTTAGCTGCATGTTAAATTTCCCAAATGACTACAAATTATTTAATATTTGAATCCTATACTTGATATCTTCAAACTCAAGTGGCATACTTTTATGAAGCCATCAGTTAAATAACATAAAGCAAGATACTGTCTGTATCCCTTTACACATTTGGTGAAAATTTAGTAAGGATCCTTACTATATACTAAATAAAGCCTCATTGAAAATTTTTGTAAGAAAAAAAAATCTGCAATCCCTTCTTTTAAATTTTGGGTGAAAATATGTTCTTCATAAAAAAATAACTGTGGTGGATTGAAAACATACTCACACTTGCTAATCTTACCATATTTATTTAAAGATGGAAGTATATTTAACTGAATTTGATCTTTCCCTAAATAGTAAATTTACTCACAGGTTGGAGTAGTTTAAATGATGTTCCCTTACATTTAAAAGAGCATTCAAACCACTTAGCTGCCTCTCTATCGTTTACTAGAAAAAAATTAATAATGAATAATAGCTATTACAATTACTATTTACTGACCACTTATGTATGAGTCAATATGTGTAAGTACTTTTCATAAACTATTTTAATACTCCAAAAAAAAAAGAATATAAAATTTTATCCCCATTTTAGAATTGAGGAAAAACATGTTTGATTCATTTGCCAATATTCAAGGGGCAGTGTCAATTTGAACCCATACCTCTCTGGCAATGGTTCTCATTGTTACCACATTAATACCTAATTCTCCTCAAACCCTGGATTTAGCTGCATAGTCTCTTGGGAAATCAAATTAGCCCTCTCAATAAACAAAAAAATGTTACAATTATGATCATCATCCTTAGTGCCAATTCTAGCACTAATAATACCTTAGTGTTCCTCTTAAGAATAAAGCTAGTGATAATCTTTCAGAAAAATTTATGCCTAAATAGAAAATATTTTATTCAGAAAAATAATTTTTTAAATGCTTTGGTTTTAAAAATTAGAAACAAGTTAGAATTTAATGTCAATAGACACTTGCATTTCAAACTCAAGGGCAAAATTATGTAGGTCTCCTTGATTCTTTTTTGCAACAAGTAAGTGCAGATATTGTTATGAATATCACTTCCTTTGTACTTTGTTCACAAAGAAGGTTTTATCTAGATCATTCATATTATCACCATACTAAAACAGCACCTAACATATACTTACTGTATAAAATACAAATAACTAAAAAACACAAAATGGAAAGGGCTCTGCAAAATAGTTCTAGTCTGTTCTTTTTGGTAGAGGAGGACAGACTCAAAGAGGGAAGTGTTAACTGCTAAACCCTACAGAGGTAGTTTAGTGAGGGTTCAGAAATCTGCTGTTTTTATTGAAACGGATTAGTTTTTGTTCTTAATGTGTCCCTGAATACATAGAAGTAATTATGCACTATTTTCAAATCTATTCTAAAATTGTGACACAAAGTGAAATCATCTTTTAAAATACTTAACTTTGTAAATGGGGTGGCAGATAGGTCAGAATGTCAGTGAGAAAGTGATGTGCGATTGGGGGAGGATTGAGAGGAGGATACAGAAAGGAAAGAGACGAGGTGATGGGAAGGGATTGTGGGAACAGATACAACACAAACAGTGAAGCTGCTTATTTAAGATGTCATGGAAGGAAAAGATCAAATAGTTTAACTTAGCTAAATCATAGTACTGCCAAAATAGCAACTAAACTTGTGAGACAAACCAGTTTTTTAAAAATACTATTTTTAGCATACCAAATATTCTACCTTAACTCTATTGCAATAAGTTAAAGTATACTACTACTGATATCACACTTCTCCATGTTTTGCTTGCTATTAAATGTAAAGAAATAAAGAAAAGAATATTTCATAACAGTTTAATACCTTGCTATACTTTTTAAATGCTTTGAATCATTATTTAAGATTTTTGAAAATGGAAGCATTTTTTTTTCTTTTTTCTTTTACAAAGTGATGTGATGGCTTAGGTAAAAAGTGAACTGTTTCATTACTGAGTGAAATATAAAGAAGAAAATGTTGCCTAAAGAGGCTTGGACTCCTGAGTTTAGAAAACCTGACCTCAAATTAAATGTGTTAATGGTTATAAGAATGAAGCCTGTCTTAAAATAAGTTCCCAACTTCTAGTTATTTTTACTTGTGTGGCTGTTACTATATATACTATTACTATCTGTAAGAAGACCAATGCAAATGCAGTATTACATTTTATAAAACGTTAATTACTGCTCATAAGTAAATGTTACATGTTATATATAGGTACCTTGATGCTAGGTAAGATTATTATCCACACTGAGCAGGCTTGAGATGATTTTCTAAACCATCTGTTTTTCATGTATTCTGTGTATGCTTTTGCTTTCCTGCCAAATTGCTAATTCTTTATTTCTGTGCTGCCTCCAACATTTTCTAGTTTCCAACTTTTATTGTAATTAATATTTTTTTTTCTGTAATTAGTAACAGTAACCAAATTCAATGTCTTATTGCAATGAGTTGCTGGATCCTATTTCGGTTCCTATTTTTCCCATTATAAATTTCTATTTTCAAGCCACGTGATAAAAGAAAAAAAATATTTCCTTTAGGCTGAAGCTTGGGAAACATAGTCTTGGCATAATTATTCTTTTCAAGCAAACTAAAAAAGAGTCAACTGCATGTTTTTAAGTTAAATGGAATTTTCCCCTGACTTTATCCAATACTGACAGTAGGGAGCGGGAGACACTTGCTTTCAGAATTTTTTCCAACAAAACATTAAATGACTTAGCAATCTAAAAGAAATTTTTTACAGTATTAATTTTTTATTATTGTTAATAAATTACACTGTCAAAATAATCTCAGCATGTGCTCTGTGCTCCCCTCTTAAATTATGAGGCATAGACAAAGCACATAAATTATGGAGAAATCACAAGGAAAATTAGTATAAAATTTCCAGGATTTGTGAAGGGAAACTCTTTCTTCATTGGAGTGAAAAAAGACTATCAATTGTATAATTTGTACCATTTTTTTTCCTGCTTTAGCTACTAGGTTACCTGATTTGGCTACTGATAATATCTAAAGCTGTGAGGCACAATAACACAGTGTCAAGATAATCCTCAAAAAAATGTGACTAGTCAGAGTATATTAAGTGATATTTAGTCCTTAGCTTAGAGCTTAACTAGTGCCATGTACTATTCTAAATATTATATGCTAAACTGAAGAAAGGGGGACCAACAGAGAAGTGAAAAAACAGATGAGTTTTACGAGGAAAGACTGCTATAAGATGCAAAAAAAAAAAAAAAAAAAAAAGTCAAGTGAGATGGGGTAAACTTAGCAGTAAGACTGCTAAAGTACACTTGGAAAGTTCATTAATCTGTGACTGTATTATTTATAAAGTCATCACCGTCAAGCAGGTCAAATTACAATATGTACAGGCCCCCTCCAGTGTTTCATATATTATTATCTAACATATTTTTTGTATAAGTATATGCCATCTCCATTTTTTTATTGTGTTCTTATTGGTTGGTTAGACCCTTTCTGTTCAAACTAAACTGTAGATTGGAAAAATTCACTTAGGCTTTTTATTCCTTTGTATTAACATATCAATCATTTAAACATATTTGATGGGAGAGACAATCCTTTGTGAGTGTTAAGATATTGCTTGGGAGACAAACTGACTGATCAAACAGGGCTTTGTCACATGTGAAAGTGAGTAACTACCTAACCTTTTTGTCTTTCAGTTTCCTCCTGTAAAAAAAAAGGGGGTCATAATTAACAACACTTTCTACATAAGGGTGTTATGCTGTAAGGATTTAAATGAGTGTGTGTGTGTGTGTGTGTGTGTGTGTGTGTGTTCAGAACAGTGCCTGGTACATATAAGTGCTAGAATCATGTCAACAACTAAAAAACTCTACACCACCTGTTCTTGTGTTGCTCACAAACCTCCCCCCCAAAAATACCAATCTCATAACACTTTATTTAAAAATAACTAGGACACTCAAAAATACTTGGTGAATAAAATTTGATGAGTACTATGATAAGTAACCAGGAACAGAAATATACTTTTAAGCAGGAAAAAAAATAAGGTACTTACTGTAAGACATGTTTTTAAGAATAAGTAAAAGATTCTTCTTGGGGAAGGTATGGGCCAGTAAGCAAAAGGTACTCATAGTTTTGTTCTAGCAAAGAGCAGTGGAAATGTAAGCAGAGCAGTCGTTTGTAGACTGCCTGTCCCACCCACTAGAGTCATCACTGACCAATGCCTTAACTCACAGGAGCCTGATCTCCTAAATTTTAAAATGAAATTGAATTAGGTTACCATTAAGGTTCTTTTTCATATACATAATGTCACATTAGCAAACTTGAGGAATTTATCTAGAGAAAATGTCTAAGAAAACCAAGATAGCAGAAATTTAAAGGACTGATATCACATTCCCTAAGGATCAGTTTATAGTTAAAAAAATTTATAACTTTTAAGTTTGGAGTTGCAATGACTTGATTAGTGAACTATCAATGTTTTGTACCAGAGTATGTGTTTCACATGTGTTTTCAGAGTGGTCTCATACAACGTATAATATTAAACAGTAAGGAATGGAGCACCGATGGTTACTTCCTTATAACACATATGTTCGTGATCAAGTATCGAATATCGTTCTTAATACTACTCTTCTGTATTAACAAAAAGTAATATTCAACTAGAAAGACAAAATGTATTTTATTTTCATGCCATACAAAGTGTGGGGAAAACTCTCCAAATTAGAGGAAAAGTTAGAAGAAAAATAATTTCTATTTTTTGAAATGAAATAAGACATCTTGCATTACAAATGAAAGTGATTCTCAAATGATAAATATTTTAACTTAAGTCTACTACCAATTCTGTATGTTTTATGACACAAAAAGGTTAAACATTTCCTTGAAATAACAAACAACCTCAAAGTTGAAAAGACAACATAAAAAAGCTATTTGAAGTGTAACTGAGGTTTGAAAGGCCATATTTTTTTAGGTTATGGTGTGGTTCATAAAGCAATAACCATAGAGATAACATGGCAGACAATGTTTTATTTGTAAAAGTCAACAAAGGAAGTTAGTCTGAATAATTAACAGCTAGAGTAAATAAAACACATATTATGAAATGATGCTCTATTTCAGTTGTTGCAATCCAAAACAAGAAAGATGCCCTGAAAAAATTTTAAGTGAATGACTCCAGAAAACAACAAAAAATAAATATTTTAGCAACAATAAAGACAACACTGATGGAAAAAGGCTTCTGAAGATAAATATTTTCATTCTTAACTAGACATAATGAAGGCTATACTAACCATTTTCAGAATGCACAAACCCTATCTCTCCCAATCAGATCATTATTCTGTGCTGTTTACCATACCTGTGGGTAGCTGTCAGTCCTTGGCAAAACTGATATATCATAGGTGGCAGCAAAATGGCTTTTAGCTTGCTGTATTTGGCCATAACGTTCTCTTTTTCTCCACTTAGCCCTTCGGTTTTGAAACCAAACCTAAGTTTTTAAATAGAATTTTAGTTAAAGAACACTTCACAATGGAAATATGATGCTAAAAGAGTATAAATCAGGTCAACAAAATTACTAAAATTGATATCTATATCAGAAAAAGATTTCCAAATCTTACGTAGTAATATAGTGGTTTGTTAATGAGGCAATATAGTAAAGAAATTTTGAAAAAAAATTTACTTAATATGCATAAGCCTCAGTTTTCTCATTTATAAAAAAATAAAAGGCAACTAGATTTAGAAGACTTTTATCTCCAAATTGGCATAGATAATCCTCCTCTAAGGGAATGTTGGAAACCTGAAAGACATTCACAAATTTTTAGTTTGGGGTTATGCATATAAAACTAACCCAATCTATAACCACATAAATATTTGGGCCTGTCAAAACAATTATCTTTAAAATATGTCACAAAGTGACAACTCAGAATTCTGAGTAGTCTCTGTACCTTAATGAAAAAAAAAATTAAACATAAAGATTACATCTAAAAAATATGGCATCAACAAAAATATCATGATTATTTATAAATAGAAAATATTAACATTACATATTTTATTGAGCTTGATAGAGACTATAGGTATAATGGAATTATCTGAAGTTGCACAATGGTTTTCAAATATATAAATGCCATTATTACATAAATTACACCACTTACAATATTTATTATTCATTACAGAAAATGTACAGAAATCTAAATGTAATCACTTTTGTAATTCAAAAACACAGACAATATAAATGATAAAAGAGGCAGAGCAGGTATAAACAAGTGTCAAGAAAATCTATGAATTAGTGTGGCCTCTTACAAGGTACTCAGATGTCTTCCACATTTTTTTTAATTACACCCAAAATATTAGTCATAGCAACCATTTCCATTTAATAACTTATCCTACTAGCACTGAAGATCTTCGTGTTCATATTTTAATATACTAAAGGGAAATACAGAAAAAAATATATTTGATATGTATAACTTGATATTTTCTAATGGTCATTACAGAAGCAACTGTTGGGAAGCTCTTCAGTCTTAAACATGTTTGGAATATAAGCGATTTAGGACAGAAGCTAGAACTCATGCATAAAAATGCAAGTTATGAAAAGTCTCTCATTAATATTTCTTTGAAATTTTCACCGTCCCATACGCAATAAATCTTTCATACTTATGGCAGGCAACACATGAGTGCTCAGTTAAATTTTAAAGTACAATTGTTTAAGTACATACTGTAAATGTAAGAGACAATTTTAACAAAGATAACTACCTGTTCTGTAGTGTTTTTAGAACACTGCTGATAAAAGTGTATTATCTATTATACTTAGTGCTCAAGACAACAGCAAGATAAAATAAAATATACTAATTGTCTCCACATATAGATACAGAGAGCATACTAAGGGAATTTAGTAATGAGGTGTTTGTTTTTTAATTTAGAAAAAAACTTTCGCAATTCTCTTAAAATGGGCACCAATTACCATTCTGATATGAAAAGTAGGAAAGAGACCTGAGTCAATTAGGTTCAGGTTGGCACTCTGTGAATGTCCCCAGACAGAAATTAATTAGGGCTTGATGAAATGTGAAGGGGAAAATGTGCACTGTGCATAGCTGATCATTGCCTGCAAACTTATTTATCTATGGTTACATGTACAACTTATTTAGATATATGAACACAAGACAAAAAAAATACACATGTAGGACTTGTGTTAACACTTGACAATTCCAGAATTCTTCATTAGCTTAACTTTCTAATCTTTAATTCTTTAACTGAGATAAAATAATCATTTGGCTTCACAGACCAAAGCAAAAATCTGCAGCTGGTTATTCTTGCACCACCAGATGTTGGCTTTAATGATTTAAGAGCTTACAATGGCTTCATCTTGTCATGGAACACTATTACTCACTGAGAGAAAAATTTTTTCACTATTTTATTCATTTATCTATTTTATTGGTTTATGGGAACTGCACAATTCATTTTCATATTTAGAGTGGTAGAGACACGTACAAAGAGCAAAGGCCATCTCCTGAATTAATCTTATCTGGAAACTAATAGAATATAGCTTACAAATATGAAATCTAGTCAAAACAAGATACATCAAAGAGGTAGAGTTTTACTGTATAATTTTTTTGTTTTTTAAAGTGATTTAAAAATTAGTATTTTGAATCATCCAATTTGGTAATTTCAGCACAACTTTTATAATTAAGTATATATCAAAATTTACTTTAACATCATTATTCCTATTCTGGAAAAAAAGACATAAATCATTGAATCTTTTAAAATAAGATGGCAATATTGATAATCACTATCACTAGACATTTGTAAATAATCTCTATAATTATATATAGATTATAAAATACAACTATTAGTTGTATTTTTCTTTTTTCATTTTTTCTTTATTATAATTCCAACCTTAATAAAACTATAGATTTATAGGCTATTATTGAAATAACAATATCTGTTCTATAACCTAAAATGAATCTCAATAACTGATTAAAAAGGAAAAAAATATATGGATTACTATTACTAGATTTTATAAATAATAGCTCAGATTCTGCCCTTTAAAAATTACTTTTAGACATCAGAGCTACATTATGCCATTCTATTCTTTTCAAATAATAATTAATTTTTATACCCATGGGACAACTTTAGTGTTCTTTTGTTTTACATTTTTTGTGCAAGTTGTTAAATCTTTTGCAAAATAAAAAGAAATTATAGTGGATGTACAGGGATACATTTATTAACTTTGTTCTATATATTCATTTGCAAAACCAGTTTCTTAGTGGCAAAATGCAACTACTGAAATATTCTAACATTATGTCCACTCTTCTCTCCCCCCCCAAAAAACATGCAAGTCCACTTGGCTCTTACCTGAACCCTGGCCTCAGTGAGCTCTGTCCTCAGAGCCAGCTGTTCTCTGACATAGACATCTGGATAATGGGTTTTCTGAAAGACCTTCTCCAACTCCTCCAGCTGCAAGCTGGTGAAGGTGGTTCGGTGTCTTCGCTTCTTACTGCTGGATACATTGCTGTCACATTTATCCCCAAGTTCATCCAGTTCTCCCTTCTCTGGCATCCCTTTCACAGGAGACATTCGGAGACTGTTACAGTTGTCCATAGCTCTATTCAATTCGGTGTGAAGAGGTTGTCCTTCTACTTTAGTGATCCCATAGTTCACTGTACCCAGAAAGGCAAAATAGAGTTCTCAAGATTATGAAACGTCTTGATGAAGAAATTAAGTTTAAGTAATTGAAGCATGAGAAAAGCAGTCTGTTAATGAGTTACTGTGCCAGTTTTAATTTCAGCATAACATTATAAACATAAGTATTAATTCATATTTGACAGGTTTAAAACTATTTAAAATTGCATGTGTGAACCTCAGTATGTACAATTCACAATTTCACTCTACAATACAGTTAATGTAATATTTAACACATAATTTGTATTCATATTAAATTGTCATATCAAGAACCTCCAGATTGAAAAATAAATTCCAATGAACAAAATTTTTGAAAACCAAAAAATTTAATGTAAATCATACATTTTTTCACAGCAGGCAGACTTTAAACTATTTGCAAGGCTTGGGAAAGATGTTTTTAACTTTAATTAATATCTGTGAGACAAAATCCAAATGGTCCACCAAAAGTTAGCTACATCTCCATAGAAAATGTATGGACTTAACAGATTTAGCATGTGACCACGTCATTACTATTGTTTTTCAAATACTTGCATTTAAACTTTTTTCACCATGCAGTCTACTCAAGTAAAAAATGAATTTCAAATAAAAGAATAAAATTTAAGAATGCTTCTTTACTTAAAAACTCTCATGCAGATCTTTCTAAATGTCGTATTTAGAAATGTCATGAAATGTTGTAAAAAAAGAATTTTGTTTTCCCTTTTTCTAAAGCACAGAAGTTAAAATATTTATTAAAAAATTTCAAAAGATGTCACCTGGCATACTGTTTAGGGATGTTTTAATTTTAGTGATTCCTTCAGATTCGACTATATGCTACAATATGACAGAAAACAACAACGAAATGTATCATAATGTATCTCTCACACACACATAAATGCATGGACGAATCAATGACCTTTTTTTTAAAAAAAAAAAAAGTTAACCAAGTCAGCGATAATTTCCGATGAACTATCATAATTTTGTTCATTTTTGTCTGTTTTTAAATGAGTATATAATTCACTTTACAAGTCCTTTAATCATCCTACAAATGCCTACATGACTTTATAACTTAAATGCCAAACAGCTTTTATGCAAAAGAAGACGTGATGTAAAACTAAATATAAAGAAGAGCCATGACTGATTAACAATACAGTTTTGTCTCCCTGGGCAAAGTTAAATGGGGAACTGCGGTAATTAGGGATGGGGGAGGGGCAACAGTCTTCAGGCTAAGGGCATCTCAGGAGAAAGAAACTTGCCCATATTTAGCGGACTGCTGCCTACATCTATCTTTCTCAACACTTTCTTATTAAAGTTCATTCTAATAGTGTGGTATTCGTTTAAATGTTGATAAAGTATCAAAAATGACCTATTTCTCGTCTTAGTTTGGCTTCCCGACAATTTAAACTATTATGATGGAGTTTTATCTAGCAGTCAACACAGGATCTTACAGAACCATGTTATTAAAGTTCTGACCATTCAAATAACTTTATGTATACATTTACAAATTCCAAAATTAAAGTTACTGCCATCTGAAATACAGCTAAAAAGCCAAAAATTTAGTATATTAAAATATAAGTCACTTTCTCGCATCGTTCTGAATAAATGAGTGCGAAAACATGATACTCTCTATCCTTTGTGCCTTTATTTTTATTTAACCTTGCAAGTCAACAGTAACTTACTGAATAAAATAAGAAAAATATAAGATGTCTATTTTTTAAGTTTCTTATGCACGAAGTATTTAAAAGATGAGCGTCTACGAGCGAGTGCCTCGTCAGATTTGAAACCTCCGTTGAAATAGGGGGCGGGAGGCTTGTTGTAAATATTTCACACTTAATTCGTTTGTTATTTTAAAGCAACCCGCTCCTTACAGCTTAACTGTGGAATATATACAATGATAAGGAAAAGTCCTCTTGGAATTGTAAACTTGCTTTAGCTGTCTCGATCTGAAAAAAAAATAGGTTTGTATTGGGTTACAAGATAGAAAAGATAGATGGTTTGTTTTGATAACATTTTGACTTTGAGATGCTTGGTCATTCAAAGTTGAAGATTTCACCCAGAAGCATTCCAAAAGGCTTCTTAGGTGACTTTTAATGTGCAGTCAGGAAACAGACAATGCAGAATTCGGGAGTGAGTGATTATACTGGAGCTTCTTGCCGGAAGCTAATCCAAGTAAATCGAAATCCCAAATCCAAGTAAACGAACCTAGCAATCCTCCAACTTCCCAAAGACAAAATGTCGCTGTGTCTTGGGAAATTTAAGAAAGAAAAATGTTTTCCACCTACATTTTCTTTTTCGTAACGACAGTGACATCCTCTAACGAGCTGTGATCGATTTCAGCTCCTTCTGCCTAGGCTGCGCGGCGGGCTCGCGGGAGAAGCTCGCTCTCTCGACTCAATTCCGCTCTCTTTCGTGCCCTATCAGTTTACGCCCCAGTGCTGGACAGAGAGACTTCGCGCCCGGTGGAGGGACAAGACACGGCAGCGAAAGCCCAATCGCGCGGAGGAACCCCAGCGCTGGATCCTTTCTCTGCCCCCCAAAAGTCTGCGGCTTGCTAAAAGGCGCGCCCTTCCCCTGCCTTCCTCCGGCTTCCACTTTCTGGCTGCCCTCCCCTCTTCCTCTTCCCCGCCCGCCCGACTGGTCCCCGCACCTCGAGTCTGCGGACGCGCCGCCGCGGCTTGGGCAGGGGCTGGCGACTCACCGCTGCTGTCCTGACAGGGCGAGGTCCTCTCCAAGCGCACGTGATGCTCGGCGCGCGGCAGCGGCCCGAAGGCCTGCACGCATTTGCCCGCCGACGCCTTGCTGTAAAAGGACTCATTGTCCAGCGTCTCCATAACGTGCTCCAACGCGCCTCCTGCGCCCATGTAAAAGTCACTGTTTTTACTCGGCGGGCTCTTGAGGGCAAACTTCTCGCTCAGAAACTCCATAATCCTGGAAGACGGGCGCGGAGCTCCGGGGGCGCGGAGACCCGAGAGCACTGGGGGAGGGAGCGGATGGGCGGGAGGAGGGAGGGCCCGAGAAGGAGGGAAAGGGAAGCGAGCGCTGCGGCGCCTGGAGCTGCCCGGCTCCGAGCCCTTTAATACGTCCCGGCTGCGAAGGGGGCACCCGAAGTTGCTTTTATATCTTGAAACTCAGCTGGGCTCCTCGGGCAACCTCCCAGCTCTAATGAATATGAAAATAGGCAGGCGACTAACTCCACCCCGGGCCCCCTCCGCCCCCTCCCCTCCCCCACCTTCCCCCCACTTACCCCGGCAGGGCGCGTCCAGGCCTAGGTTAGACAGACAGCTCCATTTCAGACAAATGCCAGGAGGGACGAGGCCCCGACCACCAGAAACATTGTCGCCGCGACAGTGGACTGGCATTTCGGAAGAGCTTGGTGAGATCGCAAAGCAGTTAACCCTCCACTCCCTGCGCTCGAGCCTCCCCGGGCGCCTGCCGGGCACCGGCCCCCACCCCGCCCCCACGCCGGCCTCTCACTCCCAGAAAGATTTAGAGGCGTCTTAAGAACTTGAAAGGAAGCATTGCTCTAAAGGGCTTTTATTTCATCCGTAAATCGTTTATGTGGAAGATCCACTTGATCCAAAGCCCAAGAAGCCGGACGCCTTGGCAGCTATTAGCTGGGACGGCCGTGCGCGAGGGCCGCTTGGGCTTCCAACCCGGAGGAGCTCGGCGTCCCGGCGCGCTCGGCGCTCAGGAGCCCGTGGCCTCTCCTTTCTCTCTGGAATGCGGCGGCGTGTGGACGTGGTGGCGACGGGTGGGAGAAGGAAGCGGAGCCAGAGGCTTTGACCCCGTTATGCCAATATCCACCGAGTCCCCCGCCCGCCTCCCCACCCTCCCCTAGGGCCACGACTTCACCACTAGGTCCAAACATTTTAAGAAAACCGAGAGCAAAACGTCCCCCCCAAAGGCCCCTTAGTCTGAGCCTTGGTCTAGGGCAGAGAGCGGCTTCTCACACAAAGGGCTTTCCGAAGAAGAGCGAGGCCTCAGCGTGGTTTTCCAAGAGTGCGTGTTTCTACTTTTAAAGAGTCGCCGTGAAGTTACGTGGGAGGGCGCGCGGGCAGCGAGGGGCGCGCGGAGCGGGGCGCACAGGCGGGCGGCGTCGGCCTTTCTGCCGGAGGGGACAGTCGGGCGGCCGGGCTGGCGGCTCCCAGAGGGCAGGCAGCACTGCGGCTTGAAAGCCCTTGGCGAGGGTGGGCCGGGCCACAGCTTCCCAGGACCCCGCGGCGTCTAGGGGAAACGTGTTTTTAGCGCCTGCAGCACGAAAAGGCAGCCATTTGCAGTAGGCCTTTTGCATGGGCACATTTGGTGGAAAGCGCCCCAAAAGTGGGAACTAAGTATTGCGCCTTGCCAAGGTGGTCTCAGCGCGCGGGTCCTGACAGACTTTTGCATCCAGCGGGTCACAACGCATTGCGTTTTCCCAGGCCAGCCTGGTCACCAGCCACGGCCATGGGCAACCGCCTGGCAACCGCCGCTCGGGTGCGAGGCCAAGTATAATGTTGTGGAGCAATCGGATAGGTTCGGGCATGTCCACCCTTTTCGGGGTCTTGGCCGACCTACGTCTCGCTGGTGGCCGCTCTTCGAGGGTAGTACTAGCAGCCGTCCCGGGGCGAACAATCCTGGAGCTTCGCACCCCTCAGAGCTATTCCTCAGCACTATACTAAAAACTCGACAGTCCTGAACACCAGATCGGGGTCTTTTGGCGTCAGAGCAAAGAGCTTCTTTTCTCTGGATCGTCCTGAGGGAGATGCGCAATATCAGTTCACGTGGTTCATCGTGGCCTCGAGCGCGCACTTAGGTTCTGGGAATTACACACTTTTGGAAGTAACTTTTAATGTATATTATTAATGCCTTTGAGATGTGACCTCAGCACCAAGAAGTATTTGTTAAAAGTGAAGGGATTCCAGCAAATAACAGCTTTATGGGACTGAGCTTCGGGAGAAAATCAGTGTGCATCAAGATTCGGAAACTTAAGTCTGGCATCCTTCCCCCTGACCGCTCCCCAGCCCCCAAAATGCCCCTAAGGGAATGCTGGTGAAAGAGTTGAGGCATAAGAGAAGCTATGCTGTGCTTCCTGGCCACTTTCTAGTGGGTTCCTGGGCCGCCCGTGCCAGAACGCTTCGTGTGGAGTTATCTATCTACTCGCTCCTCTAGGGGTCCACGATTTTCAATTCTCTCGGATCGCCCCTGTACCTTGCCTTCAGATACTCTGAAAATCTGACTTTCTCTAATAAACACTGGGAGGATATGAGACATGGTTGTTTAATTGGTTTACCAGAAATTCACAGCAGCAGGTACAATGAATGCCTTGCTGACTTGAGGAAATATACAAACAACTCCTAGCTATAAACTTAGTTATGTCGTAGAGCTATGTCAGCTTGTTTATAAATATGCATCCTAAGAGTCCTAAATTCCCAGAAAAAACATCCAGTGCCTTTTAAATGAAAGACATATGATGCAAGCTCTAGAGTACTTGTATACCAATAAAGGTTCAGCTCAGAGAGGAGAGGACAGGCGAGGGAGTGGAGGCTCGCTGCTTACTAAACCCATTGCAACCCCAGACCTCAAGCCCACTTTTGATGATAGTGGTTGGATAGATGGGTGCAAGGTGTCACCAACTGAGCTTAATATTCCTGGATGCCCCCTGGAAATGCAAATCTATTACACGGAATACTGTGTGTTTTGGGACATGTAACCACATGTGCCCATAACAAAGGGAACAGCTAATGGCAAACTCCCATAACGAATGCTTAATCTGCAGTTTTTGGCAAGAAGTTGGGTCTCTGATTCCAAGAGCTGCATTAAATGGATTTTGAGAGGTTGAGATGTAGTTTATAGTAATGACACAGCTCTAGCCATTGGAGCATTAATACATTTAAAATAATGCTAATTAAAATAGTAATAATGCAATGATTTCTGGAAGTCACAAGAAAGGAGAAGAAATCTGATTGGAGACTGTCCACCTTCCCTGAGATCTACCTCAATTTTCTTCTGCCTGATGCTTTGAGGATAACCTTCCTGGAAATGGACCATAGAACTTTGATAAATACTTCAGCTACTCTACTCAGACCGGCATGGCTCTTTCCTTCTCAGTAGGCTTTTAAAGACTGTTTCTTATCTTCATTCCTATTTTCGAACTCTCACCAATTGGCTTGACCAGGGCCCTAGGGATCAGCGTTCTGAGGAGCCATCAGCTGGCAAGAGAGATCCCGTTTACTCAGCCAGGTTCTAACAGGGACTTTATTTCAGCAGGCTCAGCCCAACAGCCCAGGCTAACTTTCCTCTTTTTGCTCCATCTTTCTATTCCACTGTTAAAGAATATCTATCACCTCGTTCCATACCTGGAACCTAGGTTCTATACCCAGTATTCAGCATTCCCCACCTTCCCATATTTCATGCCAGTCAAGAAATCTATCTGGAATAAAAACTCTTGTAGGAGATGCTAAAGTAAGGAAAAGAGAAAGAGGGGCCATTTGCTTCTTTAAATAACAACAACATGTAGGACATCCAAGGGTTCCAGCAGTGTTAGAGCTCTACATGTGTAGCCACTGATGCTTCCTCACATCTCCTTTATAAATCAATGAGGGCTAACAAGAGATATTTTAGGTTCAAGTCTCAAATTTTTTTAAACAGTATTTTCTCCGCCTTGGTCTTCCAGGCTGGAATGGTAACACTAATGGACAGGTTATTTTGTGATGTGACTCTGATGCTCCCTTTTAAAGCTACATTTAATATTCCAGTAGCCAATCTATTGTTGTTAGGTGCCAATTTCCCAAATGCAGTATTTTGGAGTATTTTTAAAAATTTCATTGTGTTCCCTTTAGAATCTAGAGTAAAGGTAATTGAATGCATTAAAACAAATTGAAAAGTTCACTGAAATAACTATTTGCTCTGTCCCCCAAAGGTAAATTCAGATAAGTCAACTTCAGATTAGGGATTGGCTGTCTGTCAATTTGACTTTATTTTACTTTAAAAAAAAAAATCATGGTCTAAAAGCTCTTTTTAATGCTCCTGCCTCCCATGAGAACATATTTTGGGAAATGAAAAATATTTGGAGTATATACATCAAAGCAGCAGTTGAAGCAATGTGTAGACCACTCTAGTTTCTTTCTCAAGTTATTGAAAGAAATATCATTTGTATGTAGTAATAGTGGAAATGTCAAGATAGGATTGCAAGAATGTTAATCTTAGCACTTCTTTTTGTGGTGAGAGTTTGAGGCATATAAATAAAGCTAGGAAAAATGCGTGCTGAATCAGATGAGCTATGCCAAATGTAGAAAAGCAAGGATTTGGAGAGGGGAGGGGAAGCTGGGTGGAGGGGAAACTCATGAAAAAGTTCTAAAATAATTGAATGTCATGTATGATGGCAAACAGCCAGGTGGCCTCATGTTTGTGTGTGCTTTGCTGCTGTTTTTCTTCCCTAGCTTCATCTTCAGCCTTCCCACAGAGTTCTACAGACAGAACAGATACAGAAAAATATTTTGTATCGAAGCAGCTTAAGAGGTTTTCAACAACAAAAAAATAAATACATACACACATATGAAGAAATATTTAGACTTTAGAAAATATAAATCTCCCAATCCATCTTTATCCAGAACACTACTATATACTAATGAAGCTTCTTGAAAGTTATGTTTTAATTAAAAAAAAAACAGCTGAATTTTAATGAATACTGTTGACTCTTCAAGAGTGCTGTCACGATGCTTTCATATATAATGGACTAAATTGGCCTTATTTCAATAGCAATATTAAGTATTCTGATATTTCAGAAAATCACATGATTTTTCAAGACCTGTGCTTTTTTTGTTGTTGTTGTTTCAACTGGTTTCATTGAATGTTTTTCACATAGATCCTTTTCTTAAATGGATTTAAGTCTTGCTTTCCTAAAAATATTCAATTTAAAATGCTAATATTTACAATGGCTATCCCACCCTGGTGCAGGTATTTCCACTTATCTAACATATAATTGTTCATATTTACAATGTAGTCATCTTTTTCTCTAAAGGCTGTTGTCATTGCTGTGGGAAGTTCGGAATACAATTTTAAAAACCTAAGCTAATCCAGAAAACCCGGCTTTCACTCAAACTATTAATTGTTTCCCTATAACACTCTGCCACTCCTTTAAGATATAAATTGTTTAAATTCTACCCACTATATTTTAGACATATGTTCCTGCTATTTACTAGATGTGTCTTAATTACAGAGCTTATTTTCTAGAAGAAACAGCGCATACATTCATGATTTTCAAGGAAAGACGTCCTGAAAGAACACCTCACCAGAGATAGAGGCAAAATGACATGACCGGTTTCTCCTCTGGACTGGAATTATACAAGTCCATGGCCATTAAACCAGGGCAAAGTATGGGCAATAGACGCAACCAAGTCGTTCAAACAGAGAAAGGCAGATTTTTTTCTCCCGTTAGACCCCCACCCTTTCTGCCCCTCCCAGGAAGCACAATTCCCTTTATCTCTACCTCCGACAGAGCGCGAAGTTTGGGCGCAAGCAGCGCTTGGAACGCACCTTATTGCAAACAGCTGAAAATCATCTCCCCCTTTGCTTTATCAATTGAACAGAATGAGGAAAAACACAAAAAAAGTTTACTGCATCAAAGATTATTTAGGCTGAAAAAAGGGGAAAAGAAGGTCAACTTCTTAATTTCAAAAATTATCAGACAACTTTAGAGAAAGGTAAAGATTAATAGCCGCTCACTTCACCCTTCAACTGCCCGCCCCCCGTAACTTGGATTCCTGATGGCAATTCTGATAAGTGAATTTTAACTTGCACAATGTCCTCAGTAGAGTTTCGGAACAAAACGTTTTCTGTGGTCGCAGAGAGACAGCCGCGCTCACTGGACACCCCTCCTCGGGGTGCAGGACCTTGGGCTGTGCAAGGCGCCCAGCCGCGGGGACCGGGTCCCAGGCTGCACCTTCGTCTAGCGGCTGGCGGACCTCAGGCCAGGGTTTTCTACCCAGGGACTTGAGCCCACTCTTCGTGGAGCAAACTTCCGGAGGCAAATCGCAGCGCCCCCTTGCACTGGTGGGCTGCCACCTGGTGCGCACCTCGGTGCAGGACCACCCTCCCTGCCACCGGCACTCGGGAGCCTCAGGAGACCCCCTCGGCATGCCTGTGGAGTGAAGACTGAGTGTCCAAACGAAGCCCGATATTTCACCTTCAAGGCAGTAGGGGAAATCGCTAGAACTGGGGGACATATTGTAACGAAGGACTCTTAAATAGAGGAATATCTATTCTGAGGAAAAAAAAAAAAAAAACTTTGCTTCTGCAAACTTAAAAGAGCCTCCACGACTACAGAATGAAGTTAGTGGTTAACCGATTTGCTGCTAATATTTCAACAGTGGTGCTTTCCCTCCTTTAAAGTCTAACTCTTGGAAAAACAACATATTATAAGCCTTCCATCCAAATATTGATATTGGCAAATAGATCATCTAACAGTCCCCTGCTAACGACAGTGCCCTTTTTGTTTCACAAGTTGACAGTCCGAACTAATCCATATCACAAATTGCTGCAGATTTAAGGGATAAAGCAAGAGACTTATAACCCTGACAACAGCGAGTGTGCGTGTGTGTGGGTCTGAAGGGGTAAAACAGCGCACACTGCACTCTTCCACCTGTCTTCTCAGCGAACAAGTCACTCTGGTTTTCTTTAGGGAAAATCAGGTTTCAGCTGGACTACAAGAAGTTTCCAACCGATACGTTAATCGTCAGGCAACAGATCCCTCTCTCTTAACATCTTGGTTGATATCAACGATTTCTTCATGTTTTCTGGATTTTTAATGTCCTTTTTGTTAAATGAAGCTGGCACAGTACTTTTAGCAGGGGTGACGCCCGCTGTCTTGGAAGACTTCTGCTAAAAATGAATCTGAACGGATTACATCATCATGTCATCATTTAGCTCCCAACATTAGATTCCCCGCAATGACCTTTGTTAGATTCAGAACAATTACCAACACTTGCCTACCTTCACAGTTTGCTCCAACGTCACATAATCTCATGACAACACAATTTGTTCATAAAGTTCAAGTGATTTAAATATTTATTGCTCTTCCACTCAATACTTCATCGATTGTATTTTTTTAAGTTACCAAAAAGAAAAACAAAGATTAAAAAATGTTATCTGTGTTAGATTCTTTGTGAGATTTCAACCAATTGTGAAACATCAAAAAAAAAAATCAAAACAGGCTCAGCTTTTTAGAAGTAGCTACATTTTAAACGGAACTTGTTTGGGAAAAATCCTTCATGTATATAAAGGTGGGGGGATGATTGAAATTAAATGAAATTTATTTTTGATTACAGTTAATGAAATTATTCTACACTGTATTTAGCTGATGGTTACTTTTGGGGAGCAGTTTTGCAGTTACCCTTTTGCTACATTAAGAAAGATGTTTGAAAATGGGACAAAAGAACTGTTCTATCATTGAATTCAGTAAAATCTAATTTATTATTCTGACTTAAGAATGCATTTAAATCTTACACTTTCTAATGTTAATAAGAGTTTGACCACTGTCTTAGAATTTGGAAAGAAATTTAAATGTTGGCAAAATAAATTAAGAAACTTTATTAATATGATTATTACTTTTTATGAAATAAAGTAGTTCTATAGGAAGTGTCTCATTTGAGCTTTGTATTATTGATAGATCTTCTTTAGATATCTCTAACTGCTGGATCACAGTGGAATCAAACTGTACAGATTGTAAGGTCTTTCTTAAAGTAGTTCATATGACTACTTAGCTTAGCAGTAAACATGTGGAATCATGTAAATCATTTAAAAAGATTTCTTTCAAGTTTTATTCATTATAGGTGAATTTTAATTTTATTTAATATTTCCATCAAATATCCTTTGTAAAATATAGATTTTTAACAATAAATTAGGTAGTTTTAGGAGGGATGAAGTTTTAAAATACAAGACAGTGGGTGGTAAATACTTTTGGAGAAGGCAGAATGTTGAAACTAAGCCAATGAAAGTATAAATTCACAAATTAAGATTAAACATATAAATATAGGAGGAAGCAAACAAAACATATAAGGGCCATACAATAAAGAGCTGAGGATATTTCGAATTTAGGGCATAGCTTTTGTTGCTAAAGAAGCAAAAACAAATTTAGCTTATATTACATTAACAGAAGTAAAAGCTACATCAAGATAGGTCAGGTATTCAGTATACATTGATTATACAGAAATCTAGGGAAATGAGAAATGCTTTGGAAAAAAAAATTTTCAACAGAGAAAAATTAATAAAGTCGAGTTTTTCTGGTATACAGTGAACAAAGTCAAAGATTTGGAAACGATGTCATGCATCGAATGGTTACAAGAGCTGGTAATTTTTAGCTAAGTGTGCCACACAAAAGACTGATTACATTTATTTGGTTTAACACTAGGTGGAATTAGGTGGATTGGTTTGAAAATAGGGTTTTCATGTTAAAAAAAAAAGTGCATGCATTTTCAAAACAAAAATTCTATGACTAAACCTGACTGATTCTCAAAGTTGTATACTAGTGGGCAAGAGATGTTGGAAGGAAATCTGTGTTGTTTTTGTCTCTTCCAAGTCAAAACTCCAGATAGGTCTTTAATAGTTACTTAGACTAGTAGTACATTTCCAGAGCTTCTGTCAGAAAAAAAATATCCAATACCATTTATTTGAAAATTACATTAATACTAAGGAGGAAAAATAACTTTTTATCATACTTTGCCTTATTTATGATGGAATTGAGTAGTTCACTTAGGAAAGAAGTGCTTTCTGTCAAATAACCATTGTATCAATTTGGCCTCCCTTTATTGTTATGATCTAGGTAATTCTTGGGTTACAAATTGACAGTGGTTTTAAGGAAGTGGTTACACACAGCTTTTCTCATATTTGCCTATATTACCTGTAGCATTAGAAATATAATAAAATATTGTCAGTATTCAGTGAATCTGAATCCTGGATTTGGTCCAGCTGTCTGTGTGATGCTGAGTTTACCCTAGAAACTATTCTGAATCATAGTCACCTATAAAGCTGGACTAGAAATAGTACCTATCTCAAAGGATGGGAAAAAGCATAAAGAGAGTTAAGGTATCTGAAGGTTTGAATTATTTTATATACCAGTTACCTACACCAAAGACTAATAAATGAATACAGTGTTGGGAGTTGAAAATACACACATTAATGCTTCTTAAATCTGAGTGAAGCCCTATATGCTGTTACTATAATTTTGAAAATTCAGAATAGGAAGCATTTTATAAAGATTATGGACATAGTAAAAATTAACTGTGATACTATGATTAAAAATAAGTGACTTTAAAGCCAGGAACAAAGTTTGGCTATTTAATATAAGAATATCAAATATATAATGATGATTAGTTAAAAGAAAAAAAAAGGAGAGAGAATTATATCTGAGAACAAATACCCATGAAGATTTTCATGTTCTGAAATGTGTGTACTAATATAAGATAAATGTACTTGCCCTAAAGGATGATTCAGTTAGACTGTAAACAAACTACTGTTCACAAACTGTTCAGGATTATTTTTAACTTGGGAGACTAAGATCCTAGTCCAACTTCTGCTATGAACTATCTGTATAATAAACAAGAGTACTTAACAAATTCACCGCCTTTTAGAAAGATTCTTATTTTAAGTCACATACTGAAAAAATTCTACAGAAGTAATTTACTAGAAATAATTCCTACCAATTAAACTACATGCCTTTAGGAAGCTGCTTGGGACTGAATGTTTGTGTTCTCTCAAAATTCTTAGGTTGAAACCTGAATCCCTAATGTGATGGTATTCGAGGTAGGAGCTTGAGGAAATTTGGTTTGATTTGGTCTGCAGAATGGTGTTTCCATGATGAGATTAATGTTCTTATGCAAGTTTGGAGAGACCGGAGATCTCCCTCTCTGCCATGAGAAGACATGGTAAGATGACCATCTATAAACAAGAAAGAGAGCCCTCATCAAGAACCCAACCATGGTGTACCTTGATCTTGGCGTTCAAGCTTCCAGAATTGTGAAAAATAAATGGTTGTGGTTTAAAAGTCACTCAGTCTTTGGTATTCTGTGATAACAGTCTAAGCTGAAAAAGAGCTTTTCAAATTCTTTTATTCCAGTATAGTTTAAGGCATAAAATTAGAAATTCTAGTCCCATCCCCCACGTCCAGCAATTAGTGGAGTTAGAAGACAGCATAGTGCTTGTAAAGGCCTCATGGAACTCATTTCCTGGGGTAGAACAGCTTGCTCAGGGAATTTACTCTCTATACCAATATCCTCTGAGGAAAGAATTTACAAAGAGCTCTGCCAATGTATATACTAGGAAGCTGCTTCACTCAGATTTAAGAAGTATCAGCATGTGTAATTTCAATGCTCAACACTGTACTCATTAATAATGAAAATCTTTGGTGTAGAAAACTAGTGTTATCATTTCACATGTGAATGAGATTAATATTCCCCCTGATGTTTATTTTTATTTAAAAATCTTCCTAGTAATCATAGGTAATAATGCTGAGAATATTATGGTTTTCCAATTCTTGAAAGCTATCCACCTAGAGACCACCCATAAAACCTAAGATCTTATAGGCTGGATAGGTTCTAGAACACATCATTCCAGTCCTACTTCCCAGTCACTTTTCCTACTAATTCCTGTCTCTCTTACCAGGTACTCTCACTTCTTCCAGTAATTCAGATTGTGATGGCTCCACTCTCCATTTGTTGAACATGTTGCTGTTATCTGACTCCAGGTATTCAGGCTTTATCCTTTGCCCCAAATGTTTTTCTCAGTGTCAGTTTCTCCTTCAAGATCAGTTGAATAGAATATAAAAACACCCCTTCCTAGTCCATTCTCATTTGAAACAAATCTTTCCTACTCCTCAAATCTTTTTAAATCTCCTTTAGGTTACTTTCTTCCATATGCCTCATGCCAAAAGCTCCTTATATGATTGTTTACTGGATCTATTTTAATACTCACCTTTAAAAGACTAGTATACATTTATGAAGATAAACAAGTTTTTGTTTTAAATTTTAAATATCAAATAATGATTAATACATCAAATCAAAGGATGATGATCCTTTTCCCTACAGAGAAAAGGGTCAATCTTTTCCTTAGAAAGAGAAGTGGGGCTCTCCCTGGTGGCGCAGCAGATTAAAGCACAGCACTAAGAAGCTTAAGCCACTTCGGCATGAGTTCGATTCCCGTCTGCCCCGGAGGTGACCACATGGCGCGGCAGACCTCTCCTGGCCCGCCTGCTACTCCCCTCAGCAGTGTACTTCGTTAATCTGCCTGATCTGCTCCCCGCTCTGTCTCTGGTGAATCCTCTCACCCTCTGCTTCTCTGGACTATACCCCAGTTCTGTATGAATAAATAAATAAATCTTTAGAAAAAAAAAGGGGAAGTGGATAAGAGAGAAGTGGAGAATCTATTCAATAAGCTAGCAACTAGTAGTAGAAACATTGTATGGGTTTATTTTGGAGTAGATGACATTGTTTCCAGAACTCTGATCTGATATTTCAACTTATTTTCTAGAAATTCCAAACGATTCTAACATTTTTCATGGAAGATGGCCACTGTGTGTGTAGTTGAAATTTTGAAATCTGCCATTTCAAGGCTAATCTGAGCAGTCAGTTTTAAATATCTTTTAAAAATACTATTTCCTCATTTAATGGACATACTTCCTAAGTAAGGTATGTGGTTTTCTGAGTCAAGTCATCATTTATTAAATGCTTATGGTACCTATGATGGTGATGCAGGAACTTCTCATACATTTCCTTATTGACCTCCTAGCACCCAATGTGCTATAATCTTAATGGTAAGCAAATAGATAATATTTGCACTGTTCAATATGAAAAATCAGAATGAGAATTAGAACACAAGACAGTTAGGTTAAAAAAAATGTTCTTTTAATGTTCTTCCATATGCCTCATGCCAAAAATATATACTGAACAGAACAAAATTGCTGTTGACATCTTACTTGGTTCTAAATATAGTGAGCTTTACTAAGCATTGGTTTCATTCTGAAGTGAAAAGAAAGTCTATAATTGGATCATATCTATAATTGGATCATCCAGAGAGGTAAGAGGTAGATCTATCCATTGTTTGTCTTCTTGTAATTTTTCTGTTGGTACATAAATCTTGAAAGTGAAATCTTGAGTTCAGAAACTGTTGAGGAAGCCTTATGTCCATATTAAGGAACAAAGGAGTTAAGTGAGTATTCACTTATTTGATTTGGAATGTGTATAGTTAAATATTTATTAATACTTACACATTTATACTGATCAGAAATCATCTTATTTTTATGTGTTATTTTCCTCTATGACACATAATTTTAGGTACTCATATAGATGAAATCTTCTTCAGTAAGATAACATCCTTATTATTAATTAGGTTCAACAGTAAGATAATGTCCATTTGATAAAATAAATATACTAGACATACTGGTTTAAATAAAATACACTAACTGAATCAATCTCTTTTTACATTTATAATGTGACTACTAGGAAAAGTAAAATTACCTGTGACTCACATTATACTTAAGCAGTGCTGACCTAGACCAGTTCTATGAGGATTATAAAACAAATTTGAAGATTAAATTACAGGAGAAAATTACTTTTCAGAAATTCTGATGACATTCACTTAAGAAATAAGCTTTCCATTTACTCACCTAGTTTCTGTTGGTAGATGTGCTCAGGCCTCCATAAGGAAAGCATGAACTAGAAATAGTTCTCTCACCTTTGCTATTGCAATGTAAAAGGGGCTTTAACACATCTCCTAAAATGTGGAGATGAGATGTGGATTACATTAAGTGATGGTAAAAAAGAAAAAGCTCTGAAATAAAAGGAAAACTACATGTTGTAATGTTCATTGAATTGGTTCACTTCAAAAGCTTCACAGAAGGGATCTTCCTGAACCCTTGGCCAAAAGCAAAGATGACAAACAAGTACCAGAGGAGATCTAACTCTAAATTACCACTGTTATCTCAGACATTTCATACCGCTTCATGCATTCTTCCTGACTGAACTCTAAACAGACCTCACAATCCATCTTCTGGAGGTCATTTAGAACTATCAAATGCCTGGCTCATGGTTTTGGTAGATGAAGAGTTGCATGCTACTGGAGGGAGAGGAAATTGGTAGGTAGGCAGTACCTTATAGAGCATGTGTTGATATGTATTAAAAGAACTATAAACACACTGTATTGTCATCTCCCAAATTATGCAGCTGTTACTTACTGGCTGTTACAGTCTTAGATTATAACTGAATTTTTGATATCACAGGTGCTAAATAGAGTATGATTCCCATTAAAAGCCCCACTGATGACACTGTTCAGACCATGTTATTTAATTCATTAATGTAGAGCTGAGTTCAATTATCCATTCTTAAAGTTAGAGCCACATGGAGGGTTCTCTCTGCCTCCTTTCCCCCCACAATATTCACTATGTTTAGCAGAATCCAAATTTCCTAAAAATAACATATTTTTATATTGTGGCACCATTAGGATTCTCCCCTGCAGATCTCATCCCCATGGTATACAGCAGGACTCACCCATAGTTCACCATTTTAGTCCTTTTGATTCTTCCCTCTGTTCCTACTCCTCCCTGCTGCAGAGGAACAGAGAAACCTGTTTTATTATAAACTAGGACTTTGTTCTCTATTTCCTGTGGTCACTAGCTCTCTTTTAGCTGTTATCATACCACTTGGTTTTTGTACCAAACACCCTACCTAAGTTATCTCACAGAAAATCCTCTGGAACAATGCTATCCAATAGAAATACATTAAGTAGTAACTTAAAATTTTCTAATATTTACATTTTAAAAAGAAAAAGCAGCAAAAGATGAAACTTACATTTCATTGGCTCAAAATACTATTGTTTTAGCATAATCAGTATCAATTTTGGGAGAAACTTTATATTCTTTATTTCATACTAAATATTTTGAAATAGATGTACATTACACACTTAAATTATATCCAATTTGGGCCCTCCCTGGTGGCGCAGCGGGTTAAAGCACAGCACTGAGAATCTAAAGCCACTTTCGCATGAGTTTGATTCCCCCCTGCCTCGGAGGCAACCACGTGGCGTGGCAGACCTCTGCTGACCCACCCGCTGCTCCCCTCAGCAGTGTACTTCGTCCATCTGTCTGTTCTGCTCTCCACTCTGTCTCTGGTGAAGCCTCTCACTGCCCCTGAGCCTCTGGCCTGTACCCCAGTTCTGTATGTACAAAAAA
>NW_004567105.1:21698082-21714439 GCF_000260355.1 Condylura cristata
CTAGTGGCTAATGTTTATGGTTCTTTACCTCCTGGAAAGAACCTTTTTGTGAATCTCATAGCCATCAAGGAAAAAAATAGCTTCATCTAGGTAAGCACAAGCAATATGGTAAATGATAGATTTGTTTTCAGCTGAAGTGGATAGATCAAAATCTCCTATTAGAAACTGGTTAGAAATTAGAATTGAGAACCATTATTCTGCAGTCTGCTCGGGGATCATCTCCTAAATGGAAGTATGTTTATTAGATATATTCCCAGAGTACAGTAATGAAATACGTAAGTCCAGAGAGTGAATAATTGTCTACCCTATAAAGATGATGGAAGTACTTGATAGGAAATATGAAAAAATAATAATAAAGGTAGATTTTTACTTTTTAAATCAATTAAGTGAATGAAAAATGTATTTTTCTTTTTAAAAGAATAAGCAAAAAAGCTTTTCTAAGAACTTTTAAGAAATGTGTTATAGTTATTTTGATTACAGCATATGAAAGCAAATATTATCAGAATATATCATATATATTCAATTTTGTAAGTAAATATTAATAAAATAAATCCTATATGTTTAACTTCATTAGCCTGAAGTTGTTTTTTTTTTTTAATCAATGCTACCTAGATTTTGAAAGAAATGAGAGAGAACATGAGTAAATTGTGAACAACTATGAGAAAATCCTGGCAATGACCTAATTAATAACTGAACAGCACAATCAGGAATTAGAAAAACCAAACCTTATTAAGCTGCTGATATAAGGATTTACAATAGTCAAAGATTTCTTAAAACCTAGCTACATACTATTTACAATTTTAATTTCAAAAACCTTTCACTCATAGTCTATTTAAAATGTACTCCTTTGTTTTCTTTAAAAAAAAAAAGAAAAACTCCAAGCTAATTGCCAAGTATTTTGGTGTATTCTCTTTTGCCTCAAGGGCAAAACAGTGCCCAGAACAATGTTTGGCTTTTTAGTATATTATTGTGGCTTTTGTTTTATGTGAGTGCTGTGTTTCCAACGAATGTACAAGCACAATAAAAAAAAAATAGGATTTGGAATCCTTAACCAAACACCTAGTAAGATCTCCTTTAATGTACTATGTGCACAAGGATGTTGGTAAGCAGGACTTTGGGAAGGGATAGTTCCATAAACCAATGCGGTCAATTCTCATTTCAAGACACTTCTAGCACTTCTCTCAGCATTTTTGTGATCAGTGATCACTTTGCCTTTCTTACTAGAAGTGGTGATTGATTATTTGTGAAAACACCATAGAACCTGGCCAAGTAGGAAGCTGAATTGGGAAGGGGTTGGAGCTAGGTTATAGGATGTAGGAAAGGACAAAATGCCATATGGGCCATGCATTTGAATTCCCTATGCTCATCACTATCAAACCAAAACTGAGTATTATATACTTACCCTCTCAAATATTTAAGACATTTTTGCTTCAATGTTACCCCAATGAAATAGGAGGAAGAATTTATCTTGTTGTGATTTCTGTCATGTTTCATTCAATTATAAGATATAATGAGATTAAAATTTTAAACATTTGCTTTCTATTCTTTAAAAAAAGATTAATTTATTTATGCCTACAAGAAGTGGGGTACAGGCCAGAATTGCAGGGGATGAGAGGATTCACCAGAGACAGAATGTGAAACAGAACAAGGAAGATTGATAGAAATACACTGCTGAGGGGAACAGCAGACTGGACAGAGAGGTCTGCCACCCCATTTGGGTCACCTCCCTGGCCTGGGATTGAATTTGTGCCGCAATGGTTACAGTAGCTTCATAGGGGTTACCCTTGCGCCATGGGGCGGGGGGAGAGGAAGAGGTGCATAAAATTTTAAACATTTTTGATTTAAGTTTTAACTTTTCATTTTCATATACACACATAAACTAGTATTTCATTTTCATATACACACATAAACTAGTATTTAAATATTCAGTTTGAGCTCTGAAAGATTTTTTAAGTGATCACTTTAAGGTTACACAAGAAACAGAACTATAAAAAACTTCCAGTCTAATACCACAAGGAAACTATTTTATTGACATATCTATCAATCATTGTCGACAAATTTCAGTGCATCAGCACCCATCATCTTTCTCAAAGTTAATATTATGAAACAATTACACAGATCATAGAATAAGGAAAGTATAGATTAACATTATTTTTAGGCACTAAAACAGTTTAATCACAAGCATCTCACTTCTCATACTAGCCTTTCCACTTCATTGATTGAATATATGAACCATGAAACCCCATCAATATCAGCTTTAATGTGGTTTTCTCTTGAAGGGTTCACAATAATCTGAGATAAAATATTTTCCATCGTTACATTATGTTGGTTGGTAGATGCTGTTAGTAAAAGTATGACATAACAGTATGTTCATAAAGCAACTACACATGGAGCTTATGCTCCAAAGCTCACTTTCTAGGCCACAGCATATGAATCCATGTTTTCTTTATTTACTGACAGCTCAAGGCTCATTAACATTTCTATCTCTGTCAAGTTAAAAGAGATTTACAGGTTTGAAATGCAATAAGCCTCCAAAATAGATGGCGGGCAATTTCTTAAATCTGCTTAGTCATTTTTAGTGAAGTAGTTTATAAAAAGCAGGAAAAAAATTGAAATCCCACTGGATTCTGTTATACAGAAACACACTGGAAAGTCACTGGAGAACTTGGCTTTAGTGAAAAGACCTCCAGATTCAGAAAAGCAATAGTTTCTATAAGTAAATGAAGCATTTACACACTGTATTTACTAATCTATCACAGAATATTAACCACTCAATACTAAGATTAATAAAAGTGGTCCATAATTTTAGAAAATATAGTTATAAAAATGATAGTTAAACTTTGAACGGATTTTATTAAGTAATAATTTTAAGAGGCCTTAAAAAAACAATAATTTTGAGTCAACAGAATAATGTTAACAAATCATAATTCTATCAACCCTTGTAAATGATAAAAGTAATAAGTATCTTATTGAAACATTACAGATAAAATATCCAAATGATTAAATTGACAAGTGCTGAAATTTAGATTTAATTTTAATTTAAACTGAATGTATACTTTCATATCATAATTTTAATCTATTCAAGGCAATTTACAACAAAAAGACCATTTCAATTTTTTAAATTGCTTTACAAATGTTTATCTTTGAAGTAACCAACTTAATATAGTTGTATAAAATATTATCATTACCCTCCCTGAACAGTGTCAATAAAACATAGCTATTGTTACTTATAAAATGTGTGTATCACCATTTATTACTGTCAACAAAAAACATCTTTAATACAAAAAGGAAACTGGTTATACAAACTCCATTACAATATTTCAAGAACTAATTTTCTGGAGACAATCACTCCACACAAACACAGGAACAACTGCAAAACTATTTTACAGGTAGGTAACAAGAACTTGTATAACAATACAAATTAAGTACTCTGAAATTTTGAATCCAATTGTTAACATGACCAGATATCCAAAGATCTCTTGAAGAGAAACGCTCATGTTTTGAAAGGTGAAGCTTGAAGTGCTAGTTTGATGTTTTCACCTTCTTTTTGCCACTTCCCCATCCACCACTGAGTTGAACAGGATTGTCACGGAATGATATACGCTCTTTCTTAGAAGGTCTTGTATTTATTATCATTGGTGCAAGTATTCCCTTAACTGAACAACCTAGACAGTGATATTAAATATACATTTTCATTTAATTTGATCCAAATTAAATTACATTTTGAAGCACAAAGTATTTTAGATCAATAACATGAATTTTAGGATGCTATGATTTACTTTAAAAGAAGTACCTGTTTTGGTTTCATTTTTGTTTCCAAATAATATAACATAGTTAGGTTAAGTAAAAGAAGCCAATTAAAAATTAAATATCTATAAGTTTTCTTCTCTCTGTAATTCAAGTGTTCTTGATTTTCAAGTCAATGAGATGTTATATTTTCTTAGCTTTTCAGTGTTAACTTTATTTTCAGTTTTCATAACAACATTTTCAGTTTAAATTTTTACACTTATTTATACTTTTGTAAATAAGGTATATATTAAGCAAAGTTTTAAAAGAGTCCACTGCACTTCAGAAAAAAACTTGTTGATAGAAAAGGAAAGCATATTAGGTGTAGAAACTAAAGATATTCATGGATTCTAGGCTGGCAACATAAAACACAGCATTGTCACTCTGGACAGACAACAGCCTTTCTGAGTCTCACACAGGAGGGAAATTATACATCCACTACAAAGTTGTGAGGTTTGTCAGTTTTGATTGCATTGCAATGGCTGGTAAGTTCTAGGAGAATGTTTTTAAACAGGTACTATCAAGGTTATTATTTTATACAACAAGCAAAAAGTTATCCAGAGAAAAGTAACAAAAAATTATTAGAGATTAATAACAATGGGAATGGAATAGTGGATTAGAAATGTTTTAGTTGTCAAGATCCCGAGATGCTACATCAAGAATGGTATTAAAGAATTATGATCATCTGCTTTAAATCTCCTGAGGATTAGGCAAGCACACAGAGCTGTATCTGCGTGGAAAGGGTTTGAAAAGCAGCAAGAATGAAGCATTCCAGAGCTCCCTCAGTACTGGCTAGAGGCAAAGGTTCAAAGCATGTGATTCTCCATTGTGATGTTCTTGTGCTTAACTAAGAATATGGGGGAACATTTTAAGTATTAAAAAACATGTGTCCAAATAGGCGAGTGAGGAAACATTAGTTCATATGGGGAAAAAGGTGTGTAATTTCAAGTTTGGTGTGGCATAACAATGAATATTGTAGTAAGAGTTACTTTTATTAAAAGGTCTTTGAAAACAGTATTGGTTTTAATGTCACAACTGTGATTAGGAAAATAAATTCTAAGAGTTAATGAACCTCCATAAAAGGAGTCCATTTTACTTTTAGTCCATTTTACTTTTAGAACATGATTGAATGGCGGGGGGGAAATGAAAGCTCTGGTTTTAGAGAAGGATGTTCTGGGAACAGACAGGCTAAGGCCCATGGCTGTAGGCACACGTCAGTAATGCAGTTAGACACACAACTGTCTAAGTGCAGTTAGACAGCAGTTAGCGTTCAGGTGACAGACCTTCACAGTTGGCATTCCTGGAGTCAGTCTCAACTGAGAAACTAACAACTAAGAGATGCCCAGTGAAGGTGGCTTTTATGTGCTGATCAGATTTAGCTGCTTCCTGTGAGTCAGTCAGCAGCTTTTTACTAAGCTGCACGACCTCTTGCAGGCCTCAGGAATACTACTTGTGCATACAAGCCAGACTCTCCTTAGATAATAAAATGGTGGCCTGAAATATACAGAAAAACATCCGTAAAGATTGTCTTCCTTCTACGTACTAGTTAGGTATTGGAAATATGTTTTCCCTAAATAGCACAATAGAGTGTCTTTTGGTCTTTAAAAACAATAACAACAACAAAAGAGCAGTAATAACTATAATAGGCCCTCACTTTGTCTCTGCAGTTAAAATCCTTTGATGAATAAATGGAGAGTATGCATTTATGAGAACACATATTTAAGGAGAATGTTGGGTCTGGATGGGTGTAAGGAGGTCTGAGAAATGGGAGCTATTGGGACACATTTAGAAGTCAGATTTTTTTATGTAAGAGGAAAAAAATTAAAAAAGTATGCAATATTTAATGTTTTTATTCTTAATGCTTTTTAAAATCAAAGATGGCAAATAATATGTAAGAAGAGTGGCAAGTGATGTAGAAATTACTGAAGTATTTATAGGTAATTTTATATACTTCTAACGTAATTATTTCAATATAAGTTGAATTGCATTGAAACACAGCTTTTCTTTAGACGAAATTCTCATTGCAAAGGATTTTTCAATTGACTATAAATTTACCATATCATGTAATTTTTTTCCAAGCACTGTTCTGTTGTCTTTGTTATTCTGAAGCTACTGATGAACTTTAAGTCTTTTTGTACTTATCCACAATGTAATCCTATATTTAAAAGGCCGCTTTTAAATTTTTCATTGTTTACTGTAATTCTTCAACAACTAATAATTTAAAACACAGATTGGGTGATTTACAGGAGAGCTTTCTGAAAAATTTGAACTATATTTTCACAGAAATGACAATGTTGTAGGAAATCAGTCTTTAAAATTATATTAAAAATTTATGTGAATATATAGTATTTTTTAAAATGAAACTTGAGTTGTGATTATATTGTTTTGCTATGTGTAAATAAACAATTTGAACAGTAATCAATTTTCCTTATTTTCTCATTACATTTAGTGAGAATCTTTTTGTTATCATAATTTCTTGAACTACTAGATATATAGAAAATAAATTGAGTGGTAAAACAACACATCGATGAAGAGACCACATATTGGCATTCATTGCAAGGCTATTACTTTGCCCTGTGATTACTCTAGAAATGAAAAAAGAAAATAAAGAGCAATTTAGTATAATCAATGTATAATCATCCTAAAATTACTTACCCACATGAAAATACAATGGCAAGAGAATTTTGCCTCAAAAAATTGACACTAGAGTTAGACCTACTGATGAGTTCCTGGAATAAAAAATTATGACTAAAGGACCTTCGACAGATATATTTTTCTTTCCTGCTACATTATTGTTACAGACTTTGTTTAACCACAATCTGCCACATATTTGCAGGTGATCAAACAAATCAACCAATAAGTCCCTTACATATATGCTGAAAGTATGTCTCGATAAGTATGTGCTGTCTTCCAATAAGTCACTCCTTTGCCACATAATCTGTGTTCTGCTAAAGATTTGTTCTGGTCCTTTAAATTTTTTTTTTTGGGGGGTTAAATCCCTGGTTCTTTAACAAATGTCAAGGTCTATATAAGCTGTGTTTTGATAAGTAATTTAATATGTAAAATGCTTTGAATGACTCTCCTGGCATGTCTGAAAAAAAAAAAAAAAAAAACTTCGTTAAGCAGGTCAAAACAGAAATTTCATGATGTGTAGTAATACGTCATTGAATTTTCATTGATACACCCAAAACTATGTGTCTGGATATAAAAATCATTTCAAAGTCCTTACCATATTGTATTGCTTAACAGCAGATACAGCATAAGTAAAGCATGGAGAAAAAAATTCAACATTTTAATGAAAGTGACCAGAACAAATTTTTAGCAGCAAAGCGTTTACATCAATTTAAGTACTGTGAATGAGTTACACTGGGCAAGTTTGAGGTTGAGGTAGATATTGCAGTGTTCAAATAACTTTTTAAGGCCATTGCTATGTCCAACCTTGAATCATTTTGATCATTTACAATGATCAATCATAATTTAACATAGGTAGTTTAAAGTCTAAGCTGAGAATGGAAATGAGCCAGATAAGAAACTGGTTGTTTATATGGTGCTCAGATGTACTTAGGTGATTTTGTCTTGCTGTGCAAATTGCTCACAAGTTTTTCTAGTGAATGAAAGTTCCCTTTAAATATTAAAGTATTAACTTGTTTTTCTTTAAATCACTCTTTGACAATGGTATTTACAATTTTACTCTTTTTAATTCAATCTTGAAGAAAACATAAATAAAATAAAAAACAAATAAGAAAATGAGGCTTGCTGCATTTTATAGTCACAAAAATATCTACATGATACATACAATTTTCTTTGCCTATGTTCATTTATTTTGGGAAAAAAGTCCAAATGATCATAAAAAATAAAACAGATCATATATGGAGAGGAAACTTACTTTGATAAATACTATAGATATTTACTTTTATGTTATGTCCTCTTGCTGATCTTTTATAATATCTACTATTTATATTGATCTAGAATCTTTGATGTATCCTTATAACATACACTGTTTTCCCAGGCTTTATTATTTTTAACACACTACTTTGTGGATTTTTACTTAACAATACCTTGTGGCTGTGTCTACATGGCCAAGCATGTCTAAAATGTAGAGCTAAAAATATTTTCTTATTTCTATAAATTCTGTGGTTTCTATTCTAATATTTTGAACATTGTTTTCATTTCTTTTTTTCTTGAGAAAGACTTTTTTGTTGTAAAATCTGAATCAGTTTTATTATTTTTTTTTCAGAGTTAGATTTGTTTCTGTCATGTGGTCCTTATATTAAAACTCTTCTTGCCATTGATAACTTTTCTATAAAACTCTATTGCAGTTGTCTGATTTCACATCAAATTAGTAAATGATATTTAAATTTCTAGATTTACTAGATAATAAAAAAATTAACTCAATAAACAGTTGAGAGTGAAACTTAACAATTTATAAATTACCTAGGCATCCAAAGTTGGTCCTAAAAATCAGGCCATATGTCCTGTTACTCTTGTTGTTTTAGGAAATGTTTGTCTTCAATTTCTCCAGTCACTTTGCTTTTAAATATTCTCTTTTGGATTCTGTTAAGTTTTATTATATTTCCAACTAAGTGTCCATAAATATTGTAATTGAAGGACAGTGCCATAAACAGTATTAATAACTGAGAACATTTTTAACCGTTAATCAATATGCATATTCATTTGAAATAATCCAGTTCTTATAAAACACTGTGCCTTTAACATGTAATATCTTGTCTGACCCTTCTTTTTCCCATGTTAACCTTGCCAAAATAAACTTTCAGTGAAAATATGCATTTTAATTAAATTCCAAAATGTTTATCACTTAACAGTTATGATTTGGAATTTAAACATTTAAAACCCAAATTAGATTTACAAGATCACTTGGGGTCTTTGAAATCTTTAACTTAAAATCTTCCTTTTATTTACTTTCATTCAACATATATTTCTTTAGTGCTTATTATGTAGCAGGCACTTTTCTATTTTGCTTCTCAATGGGTTTCCTTGTCATTTTCTTTCCATGTGCCAAATAATATTAGTGGTGCTCATAGTCTAGTTGCTTTTCCATTTGACTCTATTCTCATAATTCCATCTTTACAGTCCTCATATGGAACTTGTATAAAACAAATACTTATTTCCACATTCCCAGATAGTGAAGACTTGTGGATAGGTTTCCCAAAAATTTTTCATGGAAACTTTCATTATCCCTTTTCATGCTTATTAGTTCTTAGCAGGGAAACATTTGGCAACAATAAACATGACTAGCCTGAGGATTTATTATATTATTGCACTTCAGTTTCATTCATTTTACAAATGCATTTCATATTTGACCATACCCATTTATTTTCGCACCACATTAGCTAGTGTAAGAAATTGGTTTGAAAGCAATAACAACAACAACAACAAAAAAGTTAGAGTACAGCAGTTTAAGCATCAAGAGAAGGGGGAAAGAACTAAAATATTACAGTTAGAAACATGATGCTTTAATGTATTATCAATAGAGCAGACATAGATCCTGTCTTCAAAAACACTCAAGTGTGCATGGATTTTTTGGTTTCTCTTTTTTTAAAAATAGAGCTGACTTATGTGTGACTAGTCTTCTTACACAAGTACAGATGACATTTGTCTTTCTCTGGATGTCACTGATAGTGAAACTATTGTTTTAGATCTATAAACATTATTCTGTGATTATTAATAACTATTATATTTAGCTCACCTAGAAACACTGTGAACTATTTTATTAATATGTCTCAGATCTTGGAAACAGGCAGTATCACACTATTAAAGGAAGATAAAGCAACAACTGCTTATTGTGTGTCCACTTTGTGCCAAGACTAAATCCATATCTATTAGCTGATTCCAGCAACCATATAATCGTGCACTTAGTGTAACAGTAATTCATTTGACTATCCAGCTCTTGTAATTGTCAAATTACAAGGACAAAATATCAAGATCTCTCAAATCTGCATTTTAAAGATTCTGCTCCAAAATTTCAGAACAAGAAAACTCAGAGGTAATAGTTTAAAAAGTATTAGAAAGAGTTTTATAATTTAAAATATTGTTGGGCTAACTCTGAGCAACAATAAAAATGATAATTATAAGATGTTGCTCTGGCCCCCTTATTGACATGCTAATTTAAATCAAATATTTGAGATAAAAACAAAACAAGAGAGGGTAAACAAAGCCTGTTTTCATTTTATAAACAATAAAAAGGTTCAATTTTGCTAGAGCTGTTTATAAAATTTTTACCTTGTGTTTATATGGGGAAAATATAAAGTCTAAAGTGGAAGTAGACATTTTTTAATAAGAAAGGTGATAATGAATTTTTACTCCACCTAAAATGAAATTTTACAATATTGGCATCGATAGTGGATATCAAGGAATGACTTTATTAGACGATCTTGGAGGCAGAGTATCACCATTTATAAGCACGTCAATAAGTTAAAAGTACCAATAAAGTATTTAACAACTTAATTGCACTTAGTATAACAATATGTGTGCGAATACACTTACTTTTCTTTTAACCACTGAATCTACATAATTTAAAAGATTATGTTATTGTCCATATCTTCTCACCACACAATTGTTCTAATTCTCTGCCATGTCAATTCACTCATAATGTTCTAAAAAAATCACATTGAAGGAGTAGTGGGGGGTTTAAGAGTTCACTATGTCCCAGGCACTGGCTTGATGCTTTATATTCATTGTCTCAGCTTTTCATTAAAGTTCTTCAAGAAACACATTCTCTGTATAAAAATGAGAAAACTAAGGCAGTCCTGTTAAATTATTCACCTAACATGAGAGTAATATTGCTCAAACTTGGTTTAACATGATCAAGGTTTATTATAAAGAAGTCAGTATCTTGTTTAATATTCACAAGGAAAGTATGATTCTAGTATAATTGCATCAAAAAGAAAATAATTAGGGCAGCAAATCTGAACTGTATATTTGGTTTTATATGCTTTGGAGTGAACAACTCTTCATTACTTGAAAATTAGACCTAGGGAAATGAATCAGTCAATGAAGAACAAAATTATTCTCAATTTCCAAAGTGAGGAAATGTAAGAAAAATACTTCTACAAATATCCATATCTGTATTGAATTATATTTCTATATGATCACGTAGCCCCAAACATGATTTTTCTTAAGTTTAATAAATTTTACCAAAAGCTTTTCCCTAATTTTTCTTATCCTTTACTAAACATTACTGCCTTTCTGTTTTCCTCTCAAGGTCTTTGTAAATGTAGTGTCATCAGAATTTTGGAATTTGTTCCAAAGATAGTCCTATATTTGAATGATTTTGGTTGTTATACGAGTACATACTCTATTATTTATTTATTTTTTTTAAAGATTTATTTATTCATTCATACAGAACTGGGGTACAGTCCAGAGATGCAGAGGGTGAGAGGATTCACCAGAGACAGAGTGGGGAGCAGAACAGGCAGACTGACGGAGTACACTGCTGAGAAGAGCAGCGGGAGGGTCAGGAGAGGTCTGCCATGCCATGTGGTCACCTCCGGGGCAGGCGGGAATCGAACTCATGCGGAAGTGGCTTAAGCTTCTTAGTGCAGTACTTTAACCCACTGTGCCACCAGGAAGGGCCTACTCTATATTTTAAATGAAAATTTATGGATTTACCAGTTTTTACAATTCTATGCAGATGTGGGAGTACAGCTTCACACCCCAATATGTGTATATACCTACACTTCACTGCACCCACAGTGTCGCTCCTACAATCAAACGTCCTTTCAAGAACTTTCTGACCACTCCCATGCTCTCCCTCTCTGGCATATGCATTTTTTTCAGAGTCTAAGAAATTTCATTGTGATTTGTTAAGGAACATATATTTTAATAATGAGCTGTGTCTTCTTTGACCTTTGAAAAGTAGACAGGATATTAGAGACTAAATGCTGTTTCTTTAAGAAAATATATAAGGAAAATATGTCAAAATTATATAACGCAGGTATGAGTAGGACAACATGCTAGTTAGTTAGTAAACAACTGAACACAAATTGAATTTGTATATTTGTATACAATTTTTGTTTATATTGAAAAATTTATGGGGGCATGACTACATATAACTTTTACTCACTTTTTGACCCCTCAATGAGAAAGAAAATTCAGTTTAATGTAAAATGTTTCAAAGCTTCCAGTAGTAAATGTTGATTTGTAAATTTAAGTAGTAGGATGTAAAGGAGCAATAGGAACTAATAAAGTAATTCAGGCCAAAATGCTAGAGATATCAGAGTCTTGAAAAGGCAAATTTCAATGGAGATGTAAGCTAAGAGTGGGTTGACGGAAGTTTTGGAGAGCTGCAAGATGACAAATTAGGGAGGTAAATTCACCAATCTGTGGTTGGTATTATATGGATATGTATTTACAAATTAACATAAAATTATTTATTACTATATTTGTAACTGTATATAAATGATAATGTGGCAAAAATTAAAAGGTAAAATTGTGTGTGTGGTCACCAATTAGTCTGTTTAAATATCTGTTTTTTGTTCTGGTATTTTATGTAAAATTGCAAGTTTATGACCCACATAAGGAACCTGGTAATAGGAAAATGCAGCATAGTGATGATGTTCTCTTTCTTTAAGTATAAGAGATTCTTTGATGGGAATGTTATTGTTCTGGCTGACTAGGGACAATAATGTCTTGAATATTTCCACATTCTTTGTGCTGAAAAGTCTCCCTAGATGATTTTGTACAGCAGGAACTAGTCCATTACCAAAGCTGTAATTCCCTAAAAAGTATCAGGGGCCCGTAATTTTGAGAAAACTTCACATCCCCCACATGGGTGGTCTGTCTGTTTTGAAATATTCATAAAAACATTAGCTGTAGTTACTCAGACTCACTTACTGAAGAAAAATTCTTGAGGGATATGACCCAGAGTGAGCCATGTGTTTAAATGTAGAGGGGCCTCATTGGAGAATATAAAATCTCTTGTCCAATCAAGTATTTACTAGAGAGGTGGAGAAAGTCAGTTGGTTACCAGAGGTATGGGTTTGCCCCCTTAAAAATCAATACTCATGTTTATTAACACATCATGGCATAGGATGGAACTTAGTATTAATATGTCAGAGAGAAAAAACAAACGTAGTTAAGAGATATTGCTTATATTTTAACCAGAATAATATATTCTTTTAAATAATATTCTTTTGTTTTGAAAAATTGCCTTAAAAAAAAACTTTACAACATTTACTATTCATATATTAAGTATAAGGTACAGAAGCTGGCTTATATTTTTAAGTTTATAATTTTGATTTTGTTGAATTTGAAATTATCTCTACAACACAGATTCATGTATACTAAGTATTATTAATCTTATATTCAAAAAGAAAACCACTCTGTTCCTTCTGGTCTATCACAAGAACATACTCGAGTTATCTTCAAAACATAAATGATTCCTTTAAGAGACCCTAGGACTGATTCTTAAATTAATATTTTGAATGAGAATAATCAGACTTAAAATCAACCACCTTTCACACATAGTACATAAAATGAAAAACTGAATTGTCCCTTCATGAGGACTTTAGCTCATATTTCATTCCTTCATTTCCTATAACAGTATATTGCATTTGTACAAAGCTTTTAAATTTTACTAATTACTTTCTGGATGAACTATTTATTAAATTAAATGTACCCATAAATCTTTATTCACTTTTTCTTTAATATCTTTGATTTTAAGTTGCTTATAAGTAATTTCACACTCAAAAAATCCCCAAACACCTAGGTAAAGATTAAACAAAAGGTCTTTTATAAATACCTTCTCCAGAAATGTTCACTGGGTCCCCAATAGGAAATTATTTTTTTCTCTTGTTAAAAAATATGGAGGTGGTGCAGCGGGTGGTGCAGCGGGTTAAAGCACAGCACTGAGAATCTAAAGCCGCTACCGCATGAGTTCGATCCCCGCCTGCCCCGGAGGTGACCACATGGCGTGGCAGACCTCTCCTGACCCGCCCGCTGCTCCCCTCAGCAGTGTACTTGGTCGATCTGCCTGTTCTGTTTCCCACTTCTGTCTCTGGTGAAACCTCTTACCATCGCTGCAAGTCTGGCCTATACCCCAGTTCTGTATGAATAAATAAATAAATCTTTAAAAAAAATATGGAGGAAGATTAAAATATCAATTAGTTCAATATTTATAGTAGAATATTGGTAAGCCACATTATATTAGTAGCTATTTTATACATTTACACATTTAAAAAATTCAACTTGATTTTACATAATATATGCTATTCTCATGGATGTTGGAATTTTCTGATCTTTGCTTGGAAAACATTTAAAGGAAAGATTTATTTTCCCCTCATCTCAGCTGACTGTGCTTAGCTAAAGTAATTAGAGACAATTTAAACATAGTCTGAAATTAGAGTCATTTACAAGTATTCTGGCATGGAGAAAATGTTCAGTTACAAACACACTATAAAACATCAAAAACAATAGCTTCTGTTGTGCTTTAATTGGGAAATTGTTACATACAAAATTTTATTGTTCTACTTTCAGAACTATGGAATTTTAAAGTTTTAAGTACTTTATGTTTGTTTTCTCCTTTTTCCCCTCTTCCCACAATAATGCACAGTATACATTCATGTATTCCTCTAGTTTTCATTATGGTATTTTCTAGATGGACAAACAAAACCAAAAATACCTCATCCATGTTCACAAAAAATGTGTGAGACAGGGGACTCAAATCAAATTCGGTCTATTCCAAAGTTTTTTTAATTATGCCAGGTTACCTTTTACCTATAAAATTTACAAAGGAATTGTAAGTGGCTTAACCATGAGCACAAGCAAGTTGCTAAGAAGTTAAGCCAGAAACTGAAATTGATTGCCCAGTATCTAAACACATGTTCTTACTATTTCCACACTAACTTCCACTATGTTTGAAAATTAATTTGAAGTGCTAATTATCTCTTACCTCTACATTCATAGTCCAAGTCACACAGGGTTATGTTATACATGAATTTTAAAGTCATTCCCTGATTAACTATTTTTCCTAGTTAAGGGCATAGGTTTAGAGTACAAGTAGCTTATAAAATGGAGAAGAAAAAGAATAATTGAACATGTTCTTGACACTTTGAAATCTTATGTTTCCTTAATTTTTCTAAATTGTGGAAAATAACACATTTTTTTCTCACTTAAACACATTTCCTAACCTAAGATGATATTAATAAAATAACGCTAAGTCTTTATTTGGGACAAGCTATGAATCTTTTATAAAAAGAATAATATTGAGTCCAATTTATCTTACAAAGGGTTTTCATACAGACACCTATAGTTCACAAACACACACACACACACAGAGCATAGTAACTTTGTACATAGATGTAATTTATAAATTGCCTACTAGGAACAACTAGGCCCTCCATTACAAAAAAAAAAAAAAAATCCCCATAAGCAAAGTGAGAAATATGTTAAGCTTTTCTAGTAGAATGTGCCGATAGGATGCTGCCATGGGAAAGTGTTCATGATTTCTGGGATAAATAGGGTTACTGGCTTTGTGAGTTTGAGAATGTCAAATGTCACCTGCTTGAACCAGTGCTAGAGAACTATAATGTGTGCTATCCTCTCCCCAAGGAAACTAAAGGCAGTTTACCTCCTGACCTCTACCGGGCTCCACTCACCCTGTGTATCTATTCTATCAACCCATCACCACTGCTCCTCCTCCTCTGGCTATTCTCATATAGCTAATTACATTTAAACTTTCTCTTTTAAATCTACTGTATGACAGGCCTGGATTGTCACAATGTATTTACGTGGGTCATAAACTCCATGATAACCAGAAACATGGTCGTGTTTCTCAGTACTGTCAAACCATCTTGAAGTTGATTAAAATGTTATTTATCATATATGGTGCTATTACTTTAATACCTCTAATCACTTGTTAGTGTTGGAGGTCACAGAATACTAATAGAAATGTTTTTCTTTGTTCTGGAGTGTGCAGATGCATTGAAAAACAAGATGACATGAATATATGTTACAGAAGAAAAGCAATGATGGCTCATATATTCATTTATTCTCAATGCAAAAGCTTTACATGATAGTCACATATAACTCATCTTCACACTTTTTGGGAAAGAAATCATAATTCATAAAGGTGTCACTTTGTACCATTTTTACATTGAAGTAGACAGAAGCAAAACAATTATGACACAAGAGAGTTGGGTAGGAGGCTTTCAATGTCTTCACACTGGGAATCAGAAGACTCACATTTGAGCCCCAGCTCTGTAATCTAATGTCTGCTTCACACTAGGAAATTTACTTTAGTAAAATTAAAGTAAATCATACCTTATTCCAAAGTAAGTCTCAAGCAATCATTGGCAAAGGATACCCCCTAAGCTTTTCTATTCCCCTCCCCCTTTTACGGACTTAATGTATTAGAGTTCACAAAAAAAATTGAGAAGGTATAGAAAATTCCCATATATGTCCTATACCCTCTCCTCTAGAGAAAGTCCCTCTGCCTTTTATCAGCACAACCACCAGGCAGGTATATTTCACTATAATAGATGAATCTGAATTGACACAAAATAATCACTCTAAGTCAATAGTTTATATTATGGTCCACTCTTGGTGTTGTAGA
>NW_004567105.1:21714894-21721058 GCF_000260355.1 Condylura cristata
CAATTTCTCACAAAACCAAACTAAAGGCAAATCTTAGACATTTGACTGTAAAATAAAGGCCCTTATGTGGGGCAGAGAAAGTGGAAAGTAAAAGCAGAGGGGGCACAATACACTATTGTGGAGACTATGGGTTCCTTGGTGGATGTGGTGTTGGTGACGTATTGCTGAAGAGGCAGTATCTTCCGTTTCTGAATCATGTAAGTGGAGTAAAACAAAGACAACATAATAAAAAGATACTAACTTCAGTCCATCTTATTAGTCATTTTTCTTATGGATTCTGTCTTTGGTATTGTATCTAAAGGTCATTGCTATACCCAAGGTTATAAGGTTTTCTCCTTCTAGGAGTTATATTGTGATGCAATTTACTCATCAATCACTTTACATTACTTTTTGTGAGAGGTCTAATATTAGTGTCTAGATTCATATTTTTTTTGCATATGATATCCAGTTATTAAAAAGACTATCTTTACTCTAGTATGTGTTATCTTTACTTCTTTGTTAAAGATTAGTTGAATATAACTCTGGACTTTATGCCATCACATTCTCTATTGTTTTTCTATTCTTTTGCCAGTGTCATTCTGTCTTGATTATTACTGGGCTAGAGTAAACCCTGAAGCTTAGTATGTCAGTTCTCCATTTTTGTTCCTCTCATTTAATATTGTTTTGAGTACTCTAGTTCTTTATTTTGCTTCTTCATTTTGGATTTTCTTATGACCTACATAGTTCTTTGCACATGTAGGCATATAATTGTTTGTTATCATGATGTATGATTTATATAATAAGTAACAGACATAGGCAATTATATTTATGCCTTGAGTTTACTCATTGTGGGATTATAAATGTATACTATGTATATGCACTACAGCAAAAGTTAGATATTTATATAGGTGCATATACACATTCAGATACATGAATATACAATACTAATTCATAATTTGCAAATTTTAAATTATGTCAATGGCATGTGCTTTAGTCCTTTTGGAATAAACGTTGTCATCTTTGGAATCCACTTTTCCATTAGCTAACACTTAAATCTCTCAATTTACATATATTGTTGGTCACAGACATCTAGCAAACTATTTCACTTGGTATTTTTGATAGCCAAAATTAATATTTCTTGATAAAGAGCTGTAAAATTAATTTGTTGATAACACTGGGGTAGTACATAATGTTAGGATTGGTTTTGAATACTTGGCAACTTACACTTTCTAAAACAATGGGATTTCAGAAATCTTTATTAGTTACCCATTATTAGTAGGAAAGACCAATTTCTCTCATTTCAAACAAACCTAAAACTGAGCTTCATTAACCCCACCTTATATTTTTTTTATGTAGAAACTTCTAATTTAGGCTTCATAATACATATTCAGATCTTACCCTTTGCTTTATGTTAGATTGTTCTCTCCCACTTCTTTCTTTATTTAAATGTTAATATTCTAGGTAGAAATCAAACATATTGCCTCCATGAAACCTTCATACTCATTTCAAACATATCAGTTACCTTACTACAGAAAAATATTTTTCCCATATTCAGAAAATTCATGCCATATTAAAAGAGTTTATGTATAACTTCATGACAATATAACTGACTTCAGGCTAATTAATTGTGCACTATTATGAAGGAATGGAGTCTCAATCCCTGGCTAATTTTGAAAATGAAGTATGTCTTGGAAAATGCAGAGATGATTAGAAGGATAAAATTAGAAACTTAAATTAAGTAGAGTGAGCAGTGATCGTTCAATAAGTGACTCTTGAATGAATGAACAAATGAATGAGTAACTTCACTAGTTATGTTTTACTCAACAGTACAACTAACTTCATTAGGCCATGGAAGGATAAAAGGTAATATAACACTGGGTTTGGAATACAAAAATATGTTCAAGTTGCAGCTTTCCCATACTAAAGTTTTATACCAAATGAAAACTAAATAAACTCTCTGAGTCCCACTTCTATTAGCTACCAAAGAAAAATAATCATGTAAAATAAGAAATAATTAAAAGTAACGTGTAAAGCTATAAATTACTATAGCAATAAAATTACTATTATTGATTGTCACACAGTCTTTATTTTAAGTATTAAATGGGGAAATTAATTAAGAAAACAAAAACCGTTTAAGGAAATATTTTATCTAAAATATTGGCTAACCTCTTGGCATATTCATCTTATAAATGTCAGTTCTGAATGAAAATGTGATCCCATTCATCTCATTGTAGACCTTAAGACAGATTAGAAAGTTAGGTAGTAGAAGACTGCTATGCCCTCTTGTAGGAGAGTAACATTATCAAGAAGGAAATGGAAAGGAAATTTATGAAATTCTCTAAGAGAAGGCTATATTGCTTAATATAGCTAAAATCTTAAAAGGATGCTGGCTCTCATATTATATGACTCACAGAATAGACAGACCGTTCTCTGATGATGGTGTTTTAAATTATGCAACATAAAACATATAGCAACAAATAAACATAAGTTTATAAACAAGACCTGTCCTTTAAGCCCTACTATATGGCATGCACTACCTCACAAGTTTAACACATAGTTTTAGTCATTTCTTCCTTACTAACACTCTATGAGATAAACATTATTCCCATTTTACACATATTAAGCTCATTCGTAGAGGTTCAAAAACCTTAACCAAAGCATACATGTGTTGATGAAATTAGAATTTTAGACTTGAGTTTATTTGAGTCTACAGAATACATGTTACAAATATAGCAATACTGAAAGAGAAATTCTCTAGATATGCTTTCCTTGCAAAGCTTAAAGAAATATGTTATCTTTAGTAAGGTGACAGACAGGGTTAGAGAGAGAAAGCTGGAAGAAAAAGAACTTCCAACATACTAAAAGTATAAGTGATTGGCTCAATACCATGGACTCCTAGGACCCAAAACTCTTGAAGTTTAAAAGATTTCTATGGATAACAGGCTAAATATTTCAAACAACAAGCTTCCTTACAAACTGAACTATTTTACCCATGTACTTAGGTATTAGAGACATCAGTATGATTACCTGAGCTGATTCTTCTTTTACAACTATGTGCAGATGACAATTATAAAGAACATTTATTGAGCGCTTATTTTGTACCAGATATTGTTCTAAATGTTCTACATTTTATCTAGTGACTTGAGAAAGCCGTTACTTCTATTATTTTATTTTAATGAGGAGGAAATTAAAAGTCATGATTCAAATTTGGCAAGTCAGTGTTAGAGTCACATCAGTATCATTCTATTATGCTGACATTATAGTAACTGGAAACTACAGTAACTTATCAAGCAGTATTTTAGTAAATAACATTCTATTATTTAAAAAAAAATCACTTTTCCAAAGTGGGCTGTCTTAATTGCTATTAGATTTATTAGAGTTCATTGTGTTTATTGATACTTACTGACAACTAGTTGGAACTACAGTGAGAATTAACCTTCAGTTTTTTAAGAGAATGTGGTAAGACATATAATGTCTATTCTGAAACTCTATATAATGTGTATTCTGAAATATATGATTTGGTGTTATGCAAGTGAAAGATGATGCTGTGCACTTCAGTATAGTTGCTGGTTTATTAAGTTACTTACACTTTAACATTCAAATGACTCATCATGAACAAAAATTTTGGTATTCTATTAAGTGACTAAACATTTTTTTTTGTTTTTGATTTATTTGTTTTATTTTTACATATACTACTCCAAAGTGATATCAAATTATTTTTTTAATTTTCAATGCTTAAAATGGGTATAGCATTATTCATGATTATGGGTGGCAGAGGTTGATTTCTTCTGTAATATAATATATATATTTGAAAATTGATGTGATAACATGTTATATAACATGTAGAAATATATATTAGATGAATAGTCACACTTAGGTGAATAAAACTAAAAGAATTCTTCTAAACCATATTGATTAGACCAGCCTTTTAGTGATCAAGTTCTATTATTAGATAAGGAAAATTTAAATACTGTATGAACTTGAAGCTATTAGTCATTAAAATTATTATTTTAAAATAAAATTATAATTCAACAAAATGAACTTGCATGCATTAATTTAAATGACAGAAATGTAAAAATGCCAACTAAATTGATACAAACTCAAAATGATTCTTTTGAAGTTTTCATAGGTCTAAGATGTACCACCTGGAGGTATGAAATATATGTATTTTAAAAACTTTTAAGGAGATAACATTTACAATTCAAATACATAGGATCACACCTGCTCAGATGCATGTCATACACTCTACCAAGATATACTAGGTCACTGAATTTTTCACAATCAATCAAATATTAACTTTGTAAGTATATATGTCTAATATTGATGAGTAATTAACATTTTCCATGAATAACTTAGCATTTATACTTAACATTTGGACTTTTGATGTTCATCATAATGAGGAAAAATTAGAAAACATATCAAACATTTTTAATATTAACATATTATACCATAATAATTTAGATGCTATTACAAAATTTCTCAAGGTTGTAAGTTAAATGCAGTTTGAAATTTTTTATGTTGTATTACTCTGAAATACCAGATATATTTAAAGTTCTTTTTATATTTTACAGTTATTAACTGTAATACAGTTCTTGTTGATACCTTGATATATGCAGAAGTCAGTTTTCTCCACAATTAATGGTAATAGATGTGTGTGTGGCTTACAAATTCCAAATATGGGCAGTAATAAATATAAGTTGTCATATATGCAATGGAAATAATTTTGAAAGCATAGTTTTGACAGTATAATATCTAAAATTAGGCTATTTTTAAGAAGTCTATTTTAATAAAAGTTATCTTTACCTATAACATGCATTAAATAAATGACAAAAGGCCCAAATACACTACTTTGATATAGAAAATCAACTTTTTACATTTAAAATAAAAAATTCTTTTTAAACTAAATGATCAAAGAATTTAATATAATCCACAGGGGTTTGGGAAGTTGGGGACTAGGGAGTAGACCACTGTGTCACAGAATACAATTAAAATAAAACGGATGATGCTAATTTTAGAAATAATTTAATTTTGTTTATATCAAAAGAAGACATTTAAAGAAAGAAAAACCCAAATACACATTTTTTGGGCAGTTCTGGTTGCTGGCATCCTACCCCCTATCTGTAAAAGAATGCTTGTTGGCATTAGTTTCCATCAATTCATTTGTGATTTCTAAATTAATTCTGAAGGAAACCACAACTTACTTGAAGATCCCGCTGAGTGTCTGTGTGCCTGACTTTTTTTCTCTCTCTTCACAGACAAAGCACTTCCACTGGTCATGGAAAAAAGGTCTAAATCCGTGTCTTCTCTGCTTACAAGTCTTGCCTGGGAGCAATGGGAGAGAATGTATACAATCATGAAACAAAATATGGCATTTTCTGAATGCAGCTCACATTACCCCAAATAAACAAACAGGCTCTGTCAAACAACCTTCTTCAAAATGATACCACAATCCTTTATTGCTGCCCAGGCAGAACAAATGCACTATGTCAAAGCATTTTTTGCAAATAAGAGCCGATTTTAAAATTGAGGTTTGCTATTTGAGTCTGTACAACAAAAGAAAACATTTTAGTACAGTAATTTTGATGAAAATCAATCTTTAAGGCAACTGATGAACTTTAAACAGCTTAACATCACTTATTTTACCAAGTGTATTATTTAATTCTTAATTGAATGTTAGAAATGTCACATTGAATTATTTTTGCAATATTTATATTTTACCACTTATATTAATCTTCTCAATAAAATTCCCTTAAATGCCTTTCATCCCATATTTATATTTCATAAGTCACAAGAGATCCTTACTTTCCTATTATAACCATCGTTAATGTAAAAATATTAAACATTCAATCTAATTGGGAAGTAGTTTTTCCATGTTTGATGTGAGAAAATGTAAATACAGCAAAATAAAGCCATCAAATAATCACTGTGGTGTAAAAAATTGTACACAGATGATGAGCTATAAAAATACATGAAACCAGAATCTAAAGATAATTCTCTTCCATATTCTGATCTTTGCTCTTCTTTACATTTTCCTTTCTACTTCCCACCCACACATGCAGGAACTTATCCTTATTAAGTAAACAAATTTGCTATGCTGAAATTATAATAGAAATTATTCTCTAATGTCAGTCACTTTTTGATGTACCAAGTAAGTGATATATGGCATTGTCAAAAAAAAAAAAAAA
>NW_004567105.1:21722188-21722757 GCF_000260355.1 Condylura cristata
AAAAAAAAAAAAAGGCACTTGGATGAGCACAGAGAAAGGAGCGAGAGGTAGAGAGAGTGGAAGCACACACAATACCATAGTGTCACAATGCCACTTTCTGAAGCACTTCTCTAGCAGTCCACAAAGATCAGTCATATAAGCTACTATGAATATTGTTATCTTTCTTATCAATTTACTACACCAAAGAGCTCTTTTTGGGCTTTTCCTTCTCCTGCTGCAGTCCAAAAAGTGTTTCCAGATTGTTATCTGGGGTGAATATGAAACTCAATTTATTTGTATCTTTTATTTTAGGAATCACAGACGTGTGACTTGAATGTATGAAAAGCAGTTGTTTTATATTCTTTCTTTCTTATATTCTTTTTCCAACTTGTCTTTTAAACATTTATTTTCACAAAGGCTAGCTTGATAGATAATTACTACATGATAGCCTAAAGCAGAAACAATATTTTTAAAACTACAAGAAAACTGGCATATAAAAATTATGTATATTAATTTTAACTCAGGATTATATTTTGGGAATCTATTTCTAGTATATTATTATAACCATCGTTAATGTAAAAATATTAAAC
>NW_004567105.1:21723903-21724428 GCF_000260355.1 Condylura cristata
GTATTATTTAAATTTTTAAAGGAGATTTATTTATGCATACAAGAAATGGGGTACAGGCCAGGGGTGCAGGGTAGGGAGGGAGAAGGTTCACCAGAGATAGAGTGGGGAGCAGAGCAGGAAGACTGACTGAAGTACACTGCTGAGGGGAGCAGCAGGCAGGTCAGGAGAGGTCTGCCGCGCCAGGTGGGTCACCTCCCTTGCCAGGGATGGAACTTGTGCTGCAGTGGCTACAGTTAGCTGCAGAGTGCTGCTCTTTAACCTGTAGCACCACTAGGGAGGGACCTATTTAAAATTTTAAATTAATAATTTTTTCTTATTGCTAAGTTACAAAGATATCCCTAATTATTTAATCAGATTTCAGTTTCCCTTTTACAGTGAAGTCTTGAAAGCTGAATTTCATTTGACTATTGTACAGGGTATGTGGGATCCATATGTACCCCTGGTATTTTTCTTCCCCCACAATGATAGATTGCGATTTATTAAACGATCTAGCCTTTCCCATTTTTTATCACATATTCCAGTATG
>NW_004567105.1:21725058-21963805 GCF_000260355.1 Condylura cristata
TGAGGGGAGCAGCGGGCGGATCAGGAGAGGTCTGCCACGCCATATGGTCACCTCCAGGGCAGGCGGGGATCGAACTCATGTGGAAGTGGCTTTAGATTCTCAGTGCTGTGCTTTAACCTGCTGTGCCACCAGGGAGGGCCTCAGATCACTTTTAATGATTGGTGGGATTATTCCAGTTGCTGAGAAAGGGGAAGTTAGTAGCTCTTAGCTGAATGCTCTTGAAATTGTCTAAACTCAAGGGAGCTGTCTTGACCAAGCTACACCTTCTCTTGAGCCAACAGAGAAGCATAAGACCTCTCCCTAGGGCCTCAAGCTGGGGCAATCAAAAAGAAATGCCCCATTACAAATGTCTCTTCCTCTACAGCAACTGTAATGCAGTTTGCCTTCTCCCTTTGCTCCATCTTGCTTCTTACATCTTTTTTTTTTCTGGAAGCCTTCCCCAGTAAAAGTCAAATATCAGAATCTCAGATAGATCTTTCTTTTTTAGGGATTCTGAACTATGACTATTCTGCAGGAAAATCCTGGAGTTTTAGAGGATAAGTTTAATCATTTTTTAAAAAGATTTATTTATTTATGTATGCAAAAACTGAGGTATAGGCCAGAGACGCTGGTGTGAGAGGATTCACCAGACAGAGTGGGGAGCAGAATAGGCAGACTGACAAAGTACTCTGCTGAGGGGGAGCATCAGGCTAGACAGGTGAGGTCTGCTGTGTGATGTGGGTCACCTCCCTGGCCAGGAGTAGAACTAGTGCTGCATTGGCTGTGGATATCTTCATAGTGCTGTGCTTTAACCAGCACACCACCAGGGAGGGCCCAGGATAAATTTAATATACTTAAAAATACAATTGTTTAGATCTGTGACATGCCCTTAAATATATATTTGAAAGTAAAATAACTTCTTTCCATTTTCTTATTCCTGTCACATGTTATACTTTAATCTTTGGAAGACAAAGATGATCTATTTACTTCCTCATAACTTAGCATTTGAAAGTTTATGTGTTATTCTGTCCTTACCTTGAATGTTAAGTGAAGAGTATTCTGGGTAATAATTAAATTTATTCCATTTACTATTGTCTGTTAATATGCAGTATTTCTGATTTGATGTCAGCTCTTGATCTAATTCCAGGCCTTTTATATGTAATCTTCCAATTCACTGATTCTATTTTTTATTAATTCCAGTCGAGTTTATTTCACTAATAATACCTTTTATTTCTAGAACTTGAAAGTAGGATCATTTGCATATATATGTGTGTGTATGTATGTGTATATATATATGTAATATGATCACTTTTGCTCCATAATTTTCTGATCTTTTTTTTTTAAAGATTTATTTATTTATTCGTACAGAACTGGGGTACAGGCCAGAGATGCGGAGGGTGAGAGGATTCACCAGAGACAGAATGGGGTTCAGAACAGGCAGATGGACAAAGTACACTGCTGAGGGGAGCTGTGGGCGGGTCAGGAGAGGTCTGCCTCGCCATGTGGATCTCCTCGGGGGCAGGCGGGGAATCAAACTTATGCGGAAGTGGCTTAAGCCTCTTTGTGCTGTGCTTTAAGCCGCTGCGCCACCAGGGAGGGCCCAATTTTCTGATCTTTTATTATGGGTCTTTCCTCATGTCTTCAAGGACCTTATAGTAGCTGAATTTGCACTTTTTTTTTTTAACATTTTCCTATTAATTATGACTTGTTTCTACATCTGCAATTTCTGTCTCGATTCCCCTAGCTCATCTTCCAAGCTTTCATTCCCCAATACCTCAAGATTTCAACTTAGGGTCTTTAATTAGCTTAGTATCTTGTCATAACCCCTGGATCACTTATGATGAATACAACTTCCTCACTTATGATAAATATAACTTCTCTGGATATAATACTAGTAGTTTCCATTAGAAAACATTATATAAATTCAACATTATAAATTATTATCAGTTTTCTTGAAGAATGTAGAATTTGAATGGGGAGGCTAATTTGCTGATATATGGAAGTTGTCATAAAGTTAGGGTCACCCGACACAACCATTTCACCTGCCAAGGAGGTCACACACTTCTGTCATTGATCAGGGTATACTCTTCTCTGGAATTTTCTGGAAACACATCAAAAATTTCTCATTTTATGGACTGTGTGTCCCTAGAATCTATATTGACTACTCTCCTGTTAACATAGTCATACTTCTAATAGACTGTAATACAAAGGACTTTATCAATATACATGTAGTTATACTGTCTAGAATACAAACTTTGGTCACCATATTTAGGACCTGTTTGTTTCTAAACCTCCAATCATTTGTACTTGATTTCTTAAAGTGGTTGAGTTCAAAATTTTAAATTTTATTTGGTTTTATCTTTTGGTCATGAGAATACATTTCAGTTCCCTCAAGTATCCTACTCTTTACAACAGTCAAGACAATAACTTCATTATGCAACTTCCTGTCTATAGTAATTTTATTTAAATTTGGCTGTACGCTACTATTTAAAATCTGTCATATAGGTTAACATTTAAAATAATATCATATTTTAAAGCTATATTGTCAAGAAAGCATGTTACAATTTTGACACATAGTATTTTAAGATTATTCAAAATTGAAACAATTGTGATATTTTCAGAATTGAAACTAATTATAAACATATTTTAAAGTGTCATTTATTAGTGTGCTGTTTTCTATGTATATATTTTTTCTTTTTGCTTTAAACACATTTCTTACCACAAGCTGAACTCTCCCACCATTGAGTACATCTGGATCTAACTCAGGCAAGAAGTGATTACTGCAGAGTGACAAAAACAAAAATCATATAATGCACGTGTAGAGGAAAATACAAAAGAAAATATACAATGAAAAGTTTTGGAGAAATCAATAACTTACAAAAACAATTGCACTGCATCATGTGTTTAAATTTAATATATTCAAGAAAAAGAATATTGTCAAAATTTGAAACATATCTAAATTACATTCTGAAATATTTGCTTAGGTTTTTTTTTTTTTTTTTACATATTATCTATACTAATGCTTTTAAGTCTCCAAACCAGACCTCTTATATCTTATTTAATAAAAACAGTAAACTACATTTATATTTTTTTTAGTTATAAGAACATTATCTTAAGCATTGAATCATAACCAACATAAAAGATATTTTGCTTGCATTGGTTAAAATACTGAATAAAAAAAATTCTCAAAGGCTGATAATTTTATTACTACTTTCTTTGCTTACAGTGAAATGACCTAACAATTATAGTAGATTAAAATGTTGCTTTAATTTCACTTTCATTCTCCATGTTCATTTCCATATTAAAAAAAAACTTATTCATAGAACTGATTACATATGAAAGTTTCAAGTCATATATCTTATAAAAATATTATAGTTTTTTTTTAAATTTATTATTTTTATTTATTCATACAGAACTGGGGTACAGGCCAGAGATGTGGAGGGTGAGAGGATTCACCAGAGACAGAATAGGGAGCAGAAAAGGCAGATCGACGAAGTACACTGCTGAGGGGAGCAGCGGGCGCGTCAGGTAAGGTCTGCCGCGCCATGTGGATCTCCTCCGGGAAGGCGGGATTGAACTCATGCAGAAGTGGCATAAGCTTCTTAGTGCAGTGCTTTAACCCGCTGCGCCACCAGGGAGGGCCCAAAATATTATAGTTTTTATCCAGTGGATAAAGATAGGATTAACTGTAACAATTACATGATATTTTTGTTATTCATTTAAATAGTTATTATTCACAATAATGGAAAACATTTCAACAGTATGCTCTATAATTAGGCTCAATATCAGTTTTTATATTTAACAAATATTTACAATACCATATTTAAAAACTTAGGTGGGTATATGTATCTAAAATCAGTCTTCACAATGTATGTAAAAAATACTATCTTTTAGCTTTTATTTCAATAAAACTTTGACCCAGCACATACACAATGTTATCGGCTGAATTAAGTTCTCTTAAAATTCATCTGTTTTAGTCTTAACTCCCATACTATCTTGAATATGGTTATTTTGGAGCTAGAACCCAAGAAATGATAATTAAGTTAAAATAGAGTCATATGAGTATAACCTAATGACTGGTGTCTTTATAAGAGAAGATTATAATACAGACATCACAGAAGAAGGATGTCCATGTGGAGACCCAGTGAAAAGCTGACTATCTGCAAGGGAAGAAGAGAACCTCCAAAGTAATCAAACTTTCTAACTCTTTGAACTTGGACTCCCAGTCTACAGAACAGTAAGAAAATAAATCTTTGCTGTTTGAGTCATGGGATCGCTGCTATTTTGTTAAGGTAGCCCTTGTGAACTAATGCATATATTAACATAACAAAATAAATTGATTAGGTTCAAATCACCTTGTTTGTTGCTAAGGGATATGAACATTTGATATCCTCAACCTTGTGAATTCACCTCTATCCTGTGAGATAGATTTTATCTGTGAGATAGATTTTCACTATAAAAGAGAGGAAACTGAAGTATTAAGACATCATTGCAAATCAGTTATAAGACTAGCAAAGTGCCAGTGTCAGGGCTGAATTATCATTTTAAGTAAATGCAAACAAAAACAAATCAAAATAAAAGACAAACTGCAGTAGATGCTATTCATAAAGTTAAAGGGTATCACACATGTTAAATACTTTATGAAGGAGATTAATTTGTGTGCTTCATTTGCTGGTTTTAAGCATTGCAGAAACAGAGTTCTGAAACATTTTAGGGTGAAAACTTATGTGATTAAATTTATTTTATATGAGGGCTTTTATAACCTAGCAATGTGGTGTACTGGCCTTTAGCTCTAAAGGCATGTTTGTTTTAGCACAATTAGCCTAGGTTTCACTTTGCAAGGTATGTTTACAATACAAAAATCTAATTTAAAGGAAATGACCTCACCATTTCATATTTCTGGAACCAGTTGTTTCATGAACCCCAACCTGTGTGTGAAGCCATTGGTATGTATATTCTTTACTCCTTTCTAATTTTTCATTTTCAGTAGAATACTTATGGATAAACTCTTCTGCTTTGCCTGGGGAAGAAATACAGAATTTTCAGTTATTTAAAGAGCTCAAACTTTGGCCAACTAGTTCAGTGTAGGCTAACGACCCTGTCAAAAGAAAGTAAATATTCATGGGAGCCAGTCATCTCTAGGAAGAAATGTCAAAAATTAAGATTTTCCTTGCTTCAGTTTGAAATCCATCTCTTTTGAAAGATAAAGATGTTTAATGCAACTACTGCTTTATAAGATTTACTTTTTAGTTCTTAGAAAGTTCAGATAATTAATTATGGCAGGCAGTAGGATTCTAGTATAAAAAGGGTATCTGTTGTCATATCTTTTCAGGCTTATTTTCAGGCCTATTTGCTCTTGTGTTCATACGCAGAATTTATAAATTACATTGAGGACATGTGACAGAATTATGATTTTAAATAACGAAGTTTGTTTTGCATAAATGAATACAATATTTTAAGCGAGAAATACAAAACATATCAAGCTTTAGGGAAACTGTAATGCCACAGCAGCTATTTCAGAGATGGTGGGAAGGAGAACAATGAAGATAATTGTGAAAAATATTCAAGAGGAGTTAAATGAGTAAAAAAAAAAAATTCCTTATAATCAAATGCTAAATTGACTATACATATTTGCATTAATGAAAATCCCTCGATAATGCTACTATGTGATTGTCCTAAATTTCAGAATGACAATGACAAGTCTCCATAAGGCTGAATGTTGTTTTAGACACATCCTCCATCATCCTGATCTTTCAGACTGCTTCTCTTTTGGTGCCATCACCATGTTTAAGGACTTGTTAGTATTGCAGGCATGATCAACAGTATACCAGAGAAAGGGAGCACCAGAAAAATAACTTTGGTAATTAAACTCATAGTAATAAAATATGTTATTTAAAATGCCTATTTATTAATATCAACTATTCTTTTATTAGAGATGTTAGTGTGCAGAAAGTCACCTTATATTTGCAAGTCATTTGGAAAATAAGTAAAATATGGTGCTAAGCATGTTGGTACATGTGTACACACAAACACACATGTCTGTAGAAGCTTAGACTATGTCATCCTGAATATTGAGTATGACACATTTGTCATATCTTTTTTTATACTTGGGAGCTGCTACTGTGATTAGTGAAATGGCTTTAAGTTTCAACTCAAGGAGATACTAGAGTCTCTGGCAAGCTAAAAATCAGAATGCTTCATTTCTCTAAATTTCATAGTATTTAGTAAAGTTATTTCCTTTTACTTCTCATGCCATCTCTTGTTTCTAAAATAGCCAAGCTTCTTATATCCTAAGCTTAAGCCAACCATTGTATATACTATACTGGAAGGACCATTGTTTCACATGAGAGGGCTGACCAACCACTTGAATTCATGAGCAGATCATCTTGATAAATAGCCTTATAAGAATATAGAGTGAAAATATTAAGTAGACTCAAACAAAGGAAGATTTGGCACTGACACAACCTGTTACCACACAACAGAAGTTTCTTCTTCAGTGGAGTCCCAGCCTGAGGTTTGCTTGTATTCAATAATCAGACTGGATGTTCCACCCATATGTACAGTGACAGAAAATAGGGAAGACTAGTGATGCTGATGCTCAACTGAGCCCATGGCTAAAATCTCATCTAGTCTTGATATATAAGACTATATATCAACATATCAACTTTAAAAAATCATTTGCAACAAGTGTACTCTTAGCTAAAGTTAAAAAAAAAAAGGGGGGAAGTCTGTGTCTTTCTATTTGTAAATCAGTGACATATAATTGCAATAGTCAGTTTTAAAAGTACTTATTTTGGAAAGCTTTCCTCAACTCTACAAAACTCCATAAAACCTAAGTGGTTTTACATCAAAACTCAGCCAAGGTTCTAAACAACAATCCCCTTGAGTAAAGAAGAGAGATTTCACTGTAAGGGCCCAATTCATATTAACCATTTAACCCTAAGGCATAATGGTAGATTGGCATGAGCACAATGTAGGAAAGAGATCAGGCATAGTGGTCAAGTTGGCTGGATGTACTGGAAGATACTGAGATGAAAATGCTGGAGGAAGCAATTCTGTTTTGGCTAAATCATTTCAGGATTACTCCTGTCACTGAGAGAGAGAGGTAAGATTTACTTTTTGAATTTTGCAGGAATTATGCTTTTGGCATCTTGGATGGGACAAATAATGGTGACCTGTACTAAAATGATGTTCATCAGTTCATCAGTTTCTAGTCATATGCTCAATAAATCCTTCCTTTCAATTATGGAAGGAGAGTCATTCTGCCACAGAAAACCAAAAAACAAATTTGTTTATAAACATCCTTGTTTATTTTTTCACAGTATAGAATTTTTCCCCTGTGATCACTATACTTTCCCCTGTGATCACTATACTTTCCCCACCACCAAAATGCTTACAGCCCTCTACTTTTTACTTCTTGGCCTTTCCTACTTCTCTGGGTCTCGCTTCATTAATTTCCTATATCACCAACCTAAGATAAAAGATCTTCCTTTGAAGCTTCCATAGTGACCCAGGAGTTAAAATCTCAGCGATATCAAGCTATCGCCAGCCACAGTGACATAAGACTGATCCCCACGCCAGGGAGGTGACTCATATGGCACAGGAGACCTCACCTGTCTTGTCTGCTGCTCCCCTCAGCAGTGTATTTCAGTAGGTCTGCCTGTTCTGCTCCCCACTCTTGTCTCTGATGAGTCCTCTCACCCCCTACCCTTGTACCCCTGGCCAGCACCCCAATTTTTGTATGCATCAATAAATCAATCTTTAAAAAAAACTCTTTGATTCCTGCTGTTCTTTATTTCTATATTACTATGGTTATATATGCTCCTTTATTTCAAAACACAAATTTGAGTAATTTTATTTCAGCAAATTGTTAAAAAATTTATTATAAAAAATAACATCCTCATCAAAGGCAATTTATAAGATATAGAAAAGTAAAAAGTCAAAATGAAAAATCTATAAAAATTCCCCTATACAACAGCAACTGCTGGATATCTTAAGGCATTTTCTTATACTTCTTTTTGGTATATTTGTTTTTTTTGTTTGCTTACATACAAAAAAGATAAGATACTTTTTAAGTTACTACTATAACTTAATAATGTGATAAGATACTTTTTAAGTTATTACTATAATAAATGCATACAACATAATTGAGATCTCATCCTAAATATAATTTTACTGGTTATACACATGATTTACCAACTTGAAAGATAATAGTTTTTTAATTATCTTAATCCAATTTTTCAAGTATCATTCAAGATACCACATTAAAACAATAAAGATTTTGAGGAACTTGATATAATCCATAATGTCAAATAGTTTTAAAAGGTTTCACCAATTTACCACAATTTATCTTAAGAAGGTCTTAAGTTATCTAATAAACATATCATTGACCTCTTTGCTGAAATGAAATGTATAAGTTACTTAGTCTTTTAAGATTTTTTTGTTTTTTCACCCAAGAACTGGGGTATAGGCCAAAGGCATGGGGGTGGTGGGAGGATTCACCAGAGATAGAGTGGGAAGTAGAAGAACAGAGTGGATTGAAGAACACTGCTAAGGAGAGCAGTGAGCGGGGGTCAGAGAGGTCTGCTGTGCCATATGGGTCAGCTCCCTGGCTGGGAATTGAACTGTGTTGCAGTGGCTGCAGATAGCTTCTTCTTCTTCTTCTTTTTTTTCCTTTTTAAAGATTTATTTATTTGTGCATACAGAACTGGGGTACAGGCCAGAGGTGAAGGGGCGGCAAGAGGCTTCACCAGAGACAGAGTGGGGAACAGAACAGGCAGACCGACAAAGTACACTGCTGAGGGGAGCAGCGGGCAGGTCTGGAGAGGTCTGCCGCCTCTGGGGCAGGCAGGGATTAAACTCATGCGGAAGTGGCTTTTGCTTCTTAGTGCTGTGCTTTAACCCGCTGCGCCACCAGGGATGGTTGTATTTTCTATTTCTAATACTCTCAAACATGACTTTTTACTTTCTCTTCCAATTATTTTTGTTCTCACTTTCACTATCCAGCAAACTTTTTGAAATAGTAGACAAGGCTCAGTGGTGATGATGTTTTCCACTCATTTTTCATTCTACTGCAAGATGACTTTCCTCCCCAAATTTTGTCCCTAGAACTGTTTCTACTCTGGCCCTATCTTATTCTCACACTATGTTCTTCCTATATGAGGATATTAATTGAAGTTCCTCAATCACTTTCCTTTTTTCTTCTAAAATTGTATCCATTTAAAGTCTTTCCCTACTTATATAGCCAGAGAATTTAAACCAAGGGGGAGGGACAGAAAGCCAAACTCATGTATTATTGCACCTTTTCCCAGCTTCCAATAATTCAACCACCAGCTAATGCACACCAAGAAACCAGAATGTTGTACCAAACCAACAACATTCCACATTCTCCAAATTTATATTTCACCTTCTAAATTAATTTAAAACTGCCAGATCTATATTCTGATGCCTCTGTTTTAATTCAACCTGCTATCATCTCTTCTGAATTACTAAAACTATGTTCTCACTGGTCCTTTTGCTTTTGGTCTTGTTCCCATACATAACTTTCTATATGCAAATGATTTTTGCCATAGTGTAAATTTAATTATTCTAACTCATCATTTTAATTCCAAGGTCTCCACTGCCTTTAGATAATGTTTAAAATTGTGTGTTTATCATAAACCTTCAGATACATCCATTAGGTCCCTACCCTCAGATATACTTATCACAAAGGCCCTCATTTGGCTGTAGACATAATGTGTGGGATCATCTATTTACCACTACTGTTCTTGATCCAGATATTTAGGTCTGCTTTTTTTTTTTTTTTTTTGTGGTAAGCTTACTGGTCTTTAACATCCTTCCAATCAAAGGACTCTATAGAGACCCCATGATAACATTTATTAGAATGTATTTTACTGTTCTTCTCACATGTCTATTTTACCTACTAGAATATATGTTCTTTAAATGGTGTAGAATGGAATGATGCTCAACAAATGCTGGTGAAAATAAGGGATAATTATGTTTATTGAGAGTCTCAGTGGCCAAGAGAAGAACAGCTAAAATTTAGATTTTTAACATTTGACTAACCTGTGTATTATAAAGAACAACACATCTAAACATGCTTAATTTACTTATTCTAATGAAAATTACAGCTCTGAAAATCAGAATTAGATTGAAATATAAGTTGACAAGTAAAGGGGGAAAATTTGCAAAAAGCTTTCACATAAAGTTACTTAATAAGATGTACATAATCTTACAGGAAGTGACTTCAGCTTTAAGATCACTAAAGAAAAATGAAGCCCTTTTTTAAAGAAATGGGAATATTAATTTCTTCATGGAAAGCAAAATAAACATTTACAAGATGCAAATGCTTCATATAAATCAATTTTCTAAATTTTCAATATAGTGTAATATCCCATACAGAGGGTGATTAAATTCTATTATCATTTGGAGCTCAAATAAAGAAACTGTTTATATTTTTAATACATATGGCAACTTTCCCATGACTATTTTCTTCTCCCTGAATGGTCTTCTCAGCAATATAAAAATAAAATATTCCTGGTTTCATGGATAGAGATGAGTTCATTTCTTTATCAAAAGCTTTTGAGGACATGGTTTGCATGCTGAGCAAAATGTTTCATGTGATGGAAATATGTTTTAGTAATTTTGATAAATGAATGATTCTATGAACGCTAATGCTAGCAATAGTAAAAATATGATTTACATTATAAAACATAAGTGGCCTGTGTGTGTGTTTATTGAAATACATTATTGCATCATACTTCACAAAACACAAATAAAATTGGAGTTTGGCATAAATGCTAGACTAACAGAATTTTTAATTCATTAACATCTGTATAAATACTTGTTGATAGGCTGTTTATGGTTTCTTCCTTAACCAATCCAATCTGTTTCTGGAAAGTTGTCAGCACTGGCATGAAACCAATAACTCTCAAAGAGCCATTTATGTATGACAAGCAACATCCCTATTCTTTTAAAATATATTTCAATATATGTAATAGATCACTAAGGAAAAATGACTTCATGAACAAAGTCAAGGATTGTTGGTACAAAAGTTTAAAAACAGCAAATTTGGGAATAGAGCCAAAGCTAAATGTAAGGTCAAGGGTTAACTGCAGCACTAATCACTCCTTTACATATTTCACTGTATTTTATGGCAGAAAGGTAAAAAAAAAATACTAGAATAAAAATACTTCCTAGTTTCTGACATTTGAATTAATTCTCAAAATTCATCTGTGGAGGGGGATGGTGTAGTACATGAAGTATATGAATGACTTTATGGAAAGCAAAGAAAAATAAAAGCGAGTCTCTAAATTATATCTGTAAAAATACATGGATTTTGGATTTTGTAGTCACAAATTTCAACATTATGGAATAGCTGTATTTAAGGGGATCCCTTTGGAGTAACAGAAACATGCTTTTATGAAACTGATGCAGTTGTGCTTATTAGCCAATTATAAATGTTTAGTATGCAACTTACTGAAAAGATATGTTTTGCCATTTGTATTCTTTGTTACCGTTAACAGTGGAATACCCAACACTACATAAACAATAATTATTTGATCTCATTTGTGAGAGTTCCACAGTTCAGGTAAATCACAGATTGTTAAACTCGTGAATATTAGCATGTAATGCATCTTCATTATTATCATGATGCAGGGCAAGGACCAGGGTAAGGGAGTGGGACAAATAAGATACTGTCACAAAATGTAAAGGGGCGTCAAAAATCTTTCCTCAAGATAAATGATAGAAGATTTTAAAAATCAAAATCATGCAACTCTGTAATGGACAAAATACCAAAGTTTTTAATAATAGCAATTATTGTGCCAGTCTTTACTGAAACCAGAGGTGAAAGTAAAAATCAGTAATACAAATCCTTCCTGGCCAACGTATTGGCAGATTTACCCACTTCTAAGCAACAGCAACTTAAGTGTCAACAGTCTATATTTAGAACTACACAGTAGTTAGTGCTAAGATTGCTCTCTACTGTTCTCTACGAGCTTCTCATATCAAACTGTTTTCTATTATAAGAGGTCTTGACTTGTGACAAATAAGAATTTAATTATAGAATAAACTAATAGAGTCTATAAAAATACACATTACATTTATTAACCAACCTGCTAGGAAATTATTGTGCATAGGTAAGTAGCATTTTTCACTTAATTAGCACTGCAATGTTGGTTAAATTATTAGCCTTTCATACTCTCTCAATCATTTTTCTTCTCTTAATTAGATATGTCCATTTAATTAATGTTATAACAATAATATAAAATTATAGAACACATATTAATCGCAACATGAAATTACACCATTACATGTAATAGAGACTAACAGTGGCTACAATACTATTTTTGAACCGAAATGAACTCCATTATGCTATCATATTTGTAATTGCTATATGTCCTATGACAGGTAAGACTTACCTATCCTGGAGTTCAGGTTATCCTTTGGAGTGTGTACATCCAGGTCAAGATCAAAGTTCCAAGGCGTCACTGTCAGGAGGGAAGATTCCACAATTAAGCACAAAACTAGACAGTACTACATTTGGGGGTGAGTACAGGGAATCCTCCTTATCAAAATATTAAATTGGCAAAAGGTACTTATTTTCAAATGTATTTTATTTCATAACATATATGAGGATTTTAGTATGTCTTCAATAAAGAAAAATTAATTTCCAAAGATAAAAAGGCACACAGTCTTAATTGATCTGAAGTTAGTTCAAATAATTTTTAGTAATTGCTCAGTAATAACCATGAAGGAGACTCCATTGACATGATTCTCTTCTGTTTCACTCTCTCAATTTAATTATCCTTGGAAAATATGTCTCTATCCAACCTAGACTCCCTTAGGGAGTGTTAGTATAGCAGGTCATTCAAATGTGGGCCTACCCGATGGAATAATGGAGAGTCTGATGCATGTAGGTTGGCTTTCAAAATAATATGGTCAAAGTGGCACATAAATATTACTGCCACCTGCTTCTTTTGTTTGCTTGTTTTGGTGTAATATTAGTTATGGTTCCTGCCATATCAATAGTCTCTGCTCTGCTAAAAAAAAAAATCTCTTATTCTACTTATTGATGTCTATTTATTAACTAAGGTCCTAGTAAGTAGTTTATTACAGTTCTTGTTTTATTTCAAAAGAAGTTAATAAGAAGTATTATATTGATATATTGATAAAATTAAGTTGATGGATAGACCCAATTAAACTATTTCATATCATTGTAATCATTGCTTTTATTATTTATAACTATAAAATTTAAATATGCATAGGATGGTCCTATCTATTCATAATGCATTCCTCATGGTCTATTAATTTTCTGCATTTGATGAATATGTTTCTATTACAGACAATGACACATGAAATATTAATATATGGTAAATATTCAAATGCTTGCATTAAAAAAATCAATGGGTAAATATAAGTGAAAGTAATTTTCTGACAAAATTTGAATGACAACATATTCAAGACTAATAAAGTAACTCTAAACTTTACCTGCCAAAAGCAATAATTAAAGCAAGGAGACCCAGAGCCTGCTTAAAATTTAAGTTTTCTTAAGGGGATACTTAGTAATATAATTTTTTATTGTTATATTATCTTTGGAAAGATGGAATCTTATTTTATGTAGTAGAACTTCACTTGTAAATGGATCAGGGCATCCATTCATGGATTTCACTTTTAATGGAAAAGATAATTAAAAACTTGACTATTCTATTTACAGTCTACTGTAAAAATAAGACAAGATACACTTTACAGGTCTCTTTAATAGAACTTTTTTAATCATAAAACTATTTAAAGAAATATTGACTTAGAAGCTCTTTTTCATGGGAGGAGAAGGAGGAAGAATTGGGGTTGGGGTTTGAAATTGTAAGGTTTCTTGATAAGACAAATCACCTGCTTATCAGAGCTTTAACTTTGTCATCACAAACATTAGAAAAGTTAGCTAACTATGGAAAACTTCATGAATTTTGTGTCATTCTAATGCAGGGGCCAAACAATAACTGTATCTTTACAACTTTGAATATGTGCTGCTGAAGCTGATACTGTAAGCTCTTTATATTCATTTTTATTTTTATCATGACATATGAAATGTACACAAAATATTGTATAAAGCAGATGTTTATAATTTCAACTTTAATAACTAAATACATTGTATGCAACTGTAGAAAATTATGCCTCACACAAATCATACTTTAAGATAAAATATAAATATCCCATGTAATTAATGTTAAAATGTATGTACTATATTTTTTAAAAAGATTTATTTATTTTTGATGGGAAGCCCATGGGGATTACAACTGAAGATGAAAAGATGCACAAAATGATGTGAAATAACTATCATATATATAAAAAATATTTATTTATTTATGGTTACAGAACTGGGGTACTGGCCAGAGGTGTGGTGGGTGAGAGGATTCACAAGAGACAGAGTGGGGAGCAGAACAGACAGATATACTGAAACACAGTGCTAAGGGGAGCAGCGGACGGGTCAGGAGAGGTCTGACACGCCACCTGGACTAGCAACCTGGCTGGGGATCGAACTCATGCTGTAGTTGCTTCTGAGAGCTTCATAGTGTGGAGCTTTAACCCACTGTGCTACCAGGGAGAACCCGAGGTACTGTCTTTTAATAATTTTTAGAAATTATTTATTTGGAAATAAGATTTTTGTTGGTTATATGTGGTAAATACCATCTACATACTTGTGACTTGCTATTTCATTATAATGATATTTATGGCTGCACAGTCTTAATTTTTTAAAAGATTTATTTATTTATGCATATAGAACTAGGGAATAGCCCAGAGGTGCAGGGATGAGAGGATTCACCAGAGACAGAGTGGGGAGCAGAACAGGCAGACTGTTGAAGTGCAATGCCGAGGGGAGCATCATGTGAGAGGAGAGGTCTGCTGCACCAAGTGAGTCACCCCCCTGGCTGGGACCGAACTGGAGCTGAAGCAGTTGCGGCAAGCTTCTAGTGCTGCGCTTTAACCATCTGTGCCACCAGGGAGGGCCCCAGTCTTAATTTTAATGCAAAAATACTTATCAACATGAATAGTATATATTGCATCTTTTTAAAGATACAATTTTATGTACAAGATTATGATTATTCCATATTCTACAAATGCAAGATACTTGCTTCCTACCTTGTAGTCTTTAATGTCACCACATTTAATTTTTATTAAATTACCTATTTAATAAAAATAAAAGTCTACCTATTCTGAACTGATTAGAATGCAAGATGTCTTATAACAACAATTTAGCATATGTGCATCGAAACCAGCTGTCATTCCTACAACATTTCATTCTACTCTACCCTACCCTACAACTACCACCTTGCCATACTTGCCGTACTGTACCACACCTCATCATGGTATACTCAACCACACCATACCACACCGCTATGTGCATCCACTTCATACCACACCACTATGTATTCACTGTCTCATATGCTTCTACTAAAGAGCAAGCTGGTGTTTGGGAGGTTCTCCTTTATTCATCTTTGTTGAATGTATTCTGGCTATTTGTATTTTACCATTTCATGCAAATATTCAATTCTGCTCGTCCCCACACATTTTTAGAGATTTGATTATGATGGAATAGCATCCCTAAGTTGATTTGGGAATAATCTAAATCTTTAAAATTTAGTATTAAAATTCATAAATAGGCCCTCCCTGGTGGCACAACAGTTTAAAGCACACCACTAAGAAGCTAAAGCCACTTCCACATGAGTTCAATTCCCGCCTGCCCTGGAGGTGACCACATGGCGAGGCAGACCTCTCCTGACCCGCCCGCTGCTCCCCTCAGCAGTGTACTTCATGGATCTGCTTGCCCTGCTCCCCGCTCTGTCTCTGGTGAATCCTCTCACCCTCCGCAACTCTGGCCTGTACCCCAGTTCTGTATGAATAAATAAATCTTAAAAAATTCATAAATATGTTAATAGCATGTATTTAACATTTTGGATAGAATTTTATAATTTTCCCAACAAGGTTCTGTATTGAACACATCTTTTGTGAGACATGTTCTCCAATAAATGAATAAAAAAAATACTATTATAAGTTGCAATATTTTTTTCCCCTAGGTTGCTTACCTATTAAGGCAAGATTAGGGTTAAGTTCAGAAATTGGAGTTATATTTCTCTAGGAAATTTTCAGTTCCTCTAAATTTTCAAATGAAAATTGTTAACAATATTGTTTTACTGCATTTTAAAATTTGTATAATTTGTGATGTTCTTATTACCATTACTATCTAGTAATTCTACAATTCTGGTTTGATTTCAACACTGATAATAAAAATGTTTAAAAACAAAAAAAAATTATGCTTCCTAACTTCATGATTTATTACAAAGCTACAGTAAACAAGAAAGTAATAAAAAATAAACATATAGATCAATGGAACAGAACATACTGCCAAGAAATATGTCTATATAAACACAGTTAACTGAGCTCTGACAATGGAGCATACATAAGTAAGTTTACTTTAACAAATGATGCTTGAACAATTGAACTGCCATATACAAAAATAAATAAAAGAATATATCACAGATCTTATAACTTTACAAAAATTAATGTGAATGGAACATAAACCTAAATACAAAATGCAAAACTAAAAATATAGAAGGAGATAGTACAAAATCTAGGTGACTTGGGCATAAAGGTGGCTGTTTAGATACAACACTGAAGACATGATGCAGGAAAAAAAATACTTTAAAAATGTTCTGTGAAAGACACTATCAAAAACATAAGAAGACAAGTCACAAGCTAGGAGAAAAGTTTTGCTAAAGACACAACTGATAAGATTGCTATCAAAAATATCCCAGAATTCTTAAAACTCAACAATAAGAAAATGAACATCTGATTAAAAATAAAACAAAACACGTATCCCTACACACCGATTTGACTGAACACTAGAACACTGACAGTATCAAATGCTGGAGAGGATGTGGAACAATGGTAACTCTCATTCATTGCTGGCAAGAATGAATATGCAAAATGATTCAAAGGCAGAATGGAGGTTTTTTTTTTTGTAACACAAAAATATATATCCTTACCAGATTATCCAGCAATCACAATCTTTGGTATTTACCCAAATGATTTGGAAATTTTTTTTTGAATTATTTATTTATTCATACAGAACTGGGGTACAGGCCAGAGGGGTGAGAGGATTCACCAGACACAGAGTGGGGAGCAGAACAGGCAGATCGACGAAGTACACTGCTGAGGGGAGCAGTGGGCGGGTCAGGAGAGGTCTGCCGCGCCATGTGGTCACCTCCGGGGCAGGCGGGGTTCGAACTCATGCGGAAGTGACTTAAGCTTCTTAGTGCTGTGCTTCAACCCGCTGCGCCACCAGGGAGGGCCTTGGAAACTTATTTTCAAACAAAATCTGCCTGTGTGTTATGGTGGCTTTATTCATAATTGTCAAACCTTGGGAGCAACCAAAATATTATTCAGTGGGTAAATGGAAAACTGCTAGTTCCTATGATGGAATATTACACAGCGCTAAAAAGAGATAGCAAGCCAAGAGTAGACATGGAGGAAACTTAAATGTATAATATTAGGTAAAGAAAGCAAGTTGAAAAAGTTGCATATTGTATGATTTCAGTTCTGAAACAAAAGGCAAGTCTATGGAGACTGTAAAAAGGCCAGTGGCTGTCAAGGGATGGAGCAGGGGAGGAACAGATGAGTAGGCAGAGCACAGAGTACTGTTAGGTCAATGAAACTCTTCTATACCACAAATATGATTGTATATTTATCCAAACACATGGAATGGATAACACTAAGAGTGATTTAAACTATGACTTTTGGTAAGATAATATGTTAATTGTTTATAGGTTGCAGGTTAACTGATTCTAAGAAATGTAACAAAATCACTCCAGTAAAGGTTGTGTATAGTGGCAGAGACTGTGCCTGTGTTTATGTAGAAACAGTATACTTTTGGCTCAATTCTGTTGTGAACCTAAAATATTTTCGAAAATATTTTAATTAAAAAAAATCATAATTTAGGCCCTTCCTGGTGGTATAAAGGGTTAAAGTGCAGCACTACGAAGCTAGCCACAGCTTCTTCAGTTCAAGTTCAATCCACAGTCAGGAGGTGACCCACATGGTGCAGCAGACCTCTCCTGTCTGGCCAGCTGTTCCCCTCAGCAGTGTACTTCATCAGTCTGCCTGTTCTGCTCCCCACTCTGTCTCTAGTGAATCCTCTCACTGCCCCGTACCTCTGCCCTGTACCTCAGGTCTGTATACATAAATAAATAAATCTTTTTAAAAAATCCATTATTTTAGGTGAGTTGTTGTTGTATTTTAGGTATGTATTGTTCACCACATAGTTTGAAGCAGAAATCTCTTTTACAAATTACTGTGGAAGTAGGAGCTCATTGCAAGACCAACAGGTGATAAATTCTATGCAGTGAGTAGGTGTTGTATATGACTGGAGGGGATATTTGGTGGTAGGGAGAAGATTTAGCTGCAATAACTATCAGCTTTCTATGAGGATTGATATGCCTAGGAGTTGTCTATATATTTCTATATATTATCTGACAAATACTCTAGGGATCTCCAATACTAGTGTCATTTTGTATTTTAAAGATAGGAGTGGTCCAACTCACATTTATTATATCATATAATAAATTGTAGAGCTAACATTTTAAAATTAGCCCAAAGCTCTTATCATATGTCTTTATAACACACTTTCAATTTTTAAAATTCTTCCCACCGGAGAAAGCCCAGCTTTATCTAATTGCATACAAAGAATTGGAAATCAAGAATTATTTTCAAAATTTCTATCAAAAACAACATTTTTGGTAATGTGTGTGTGTGTGTATACAGATGTATATGCCTTTCTTGGCTGCCTAGTAGTTCCATCTATAGATCTATATCATTTTTCTTTTATTAAAAATCATTTACTTATGCATACAGAACTGGGGTGCAGGCCAGAAGTGCAGGGGTGTGAGAGGATTCACCAGAGACAGAGTGGGGAGCAGAACAGGCAACAGATCTACAAAGTTCATGGCTGAGACTTGCAACGGCTGGGAAGGAGAGGTCTGCTGCGCCATGTGGGTCACCTCCAGGGCTGGAGATTGAACTCCCACTGAGATGGCTGCATCTAGCTTGCAGTGCTGAACTTTAACCTGTTGTGCCACTAGGGAGAGCCCCCTCTATCATCTATCTATGTTTCTTTCCCTTATCTGTATTCTACTTTTCATACTGTCTTTGAAGATTGGCTAGTACTGGGTGGGCATATTTTTGTGCTTCTTATTAATAACTTGATATCATACCCATATACTTGTATTTTGCTTTTCAGTATTTCTTTTAATCTTAAAAATCCTTCTTTATTCTTACTCACCAATTTTCTCCTACTTTTACTTCAGTTGTCACCTTTTACTTCTCTATATTTTTTCAGTGCTCATATTATGTCAAGAATATAGGTAACAACTCAAAAAACAGTGAAAGAAGTTTAACTATAGTGTCTATCATAGCATGGAAGAATGCTGATATTTAATGAGAACCTCACTGTTGAATCTGGCTATTTTTCCCCCCTTAGCTTCATCTGTAGATCCCAAGTTAGCCATTGTTGGATTGAACAGCTTCACTAACAGAAAGCATATGGTATTCCCTGGTTGAGGGAATGCTTTTGAGTTAGTTACCTGCTTATCTTTTACTGGGATTTTGCTTATTTAAACTTAATCTTTCTTTTTAAAATTTACATATTTTACATTGTTTTTCATTCTCCTCTCAGGTGTAATCCCCATAAAATTGCCACCCCAAAGACACTTGTGAGCCATCACTATAGTCTGTGCTCTTCCCTCCCCTGTTTTGAACCTTCTCTCTTCCCCTTCCCACTTGTATGTCTCAGATTTGTCATCTGCCCGCTGGTGTTGTCTTTTTTTCCCCTTGTTCAGTTTCTGTATGTTCCTCCTATAAATGAAACCATCCAATGCTTTTCTCTTTCTTTTTGACTTATTTCACTGCGCATAATCCCTTCCAGCTCCGTCCATGTTCTGTGAATGGCAGGAGTTTATCTTTTTGATTGCTAAATAGTATTCCACTATGTACATATACCATCTTCTTTTTCTTCTTCTTCTTATTTTTTTTGGATACAGTCATCTTAATATCTCAGCCTCACACCTTTGGTTCCTGTACTTGCCTGGATTTGTTAATGGTCTACCCTCTTCTGTCTCTCCTACTTAAGGATCAGTTCAGAATGATGTTTACAAAAGTGGAGAGGTAGCACTGCCATTTTGAGACTTATTTCTTCATTGATAAAATATGGGTATAATAAAAACTTATTTCCCTTACTCTCAGAGTTAAGTCATATTAAAAATTATTATATAATGGGGGAGTAAAAAAATGTTTAAATATTATTACATGGGCACTGACCAATCAGAAAGGACACTGGATTTTAACTGGAGCAAAGTTCTGGAAGGCCCCTACTGTGTAGATATTAATCCCTTAGTTACTCAATATCATAGATTTGAGAGGGAATTTCCAGGGAGTGGAGCTAAAGTAGCCATAGTGGATTGCTGAGAGTAGTGGAAAGACAGTATTTGCCAATAAAATAAGAATATTTTCAGTATTTTAACAACTGTTCAGTCAAAATGGCATATGCCATTCTTATACCTACTCTAGCTAAACATTTAACAAACTTAAGAGCAGTATATTATTTCATAGTATGGATGATGCTTTCACTGTGATCTAGCTAGAAAATGGTAATCGAAGGATTTCATGTAATATATGAAATTACAGTTGCAACTAACAGCAATTTCTAAGCTTTTACCAATTATGAGATAAATCAGAGAAGATAAAATGTGGGGCAAGAATGCATAGCCAGGAATTGATGAAGTACTAAATAAATCATTAATTTTTAGTACACTGTATTTTACAATGTGAAATGTAATTATATATAACAGTTAACCTTGGATCATTAAATTACCATACTCAGAACAAGATTTATGCTGTTATTTTTGCTTTTACTCTAACATAGATTTTTAAATACATTCTGTGTGAATTACTCAATTTTTAAATTATGTGCCTACTATTACCAGGAATCATTCCAAAAGATATCAAGTGATGAACCAACAAGAATCCTGAAAGTTAGCAGCATACAGAATAAAGAAATTTTAGGTAGAGTTATCTTTCTATATGTGCTAAACATTCAGGACAAATTAGTCAGTCTTAAGTCGAAGGGTTTGTAAAAACAGAATTATTCTTTGGTAGTCTATCCAAGCACACGTTGTGCTGCACAGAGATGGTTTATAAATGCATCTCAGTAGCTTCTGTGAGAAGCAGCCAGGAGATTAGACCCACTTCCTAAACCAGAGCAGATGTATGCTTAGCTGTTTTATATACTATATTGCATTTTGGGTAATATTTCATTTGAAGAATGAGGTTTTCTGCTAAAATATAAAGTTTGAAAACCACTGATCTGGTGGACAAAGCACTAATTTCAGCATGAAAATGTTTAAATTAAATTTCCAACTCTACTGCCCATTTATAATTTGACTTCAAATAACCAAACCATGTCTAAACACATGACTGACAAACAAATGATTCTGAGTGATTCTGATCCTAGCTTTCAGTTAAACTGTGAAGCAAACTATGCAAATTACTGTATTTAGGCTGCTGTGCATGGAATAGCCTTCATCCTATGCTATAATTACAAGAATTCTGGAACTATCCTATATCCATTATGTATTTATTTTCTCCCCCTTTGGGAGGCATATTAAAAGAGAGTATCACTAGAATAAAAATGATTATAATGTATGCTGGGAGCTGTGACATGTTCTTTACATGACTTTAATTTTAATTTAATTTGTACAAGAACTCTGAAAGATGCACCCTAGTCTTAAAGTGAGAAAATGGAGATTCAAAGAATTAAGTAGCTTGCCTCTGGTGACAATGGTGAAGCTATGATTTAAAGCCAGTATTCTGTCTCCTTATATTATGCCATGCTGCCTCTCAACAGCAATTCTCTGTATTCTACATATGGTTAGATTAGGAAGATGGGGGGGGTCAGAAGCAGAGCATAATTCTATGAAGTAGGTGAAAAGTATACAGGTAAGGGATTGTTTTATATATATATATATACATATACATATATATAAAACCTAATGCCCTGAAACAATAAACCTGCTTGAAATTAAGTTAGTATTTATTCTAAAACCTAATAAATCACACAGACTTCTCATTTGAAAATTTTACCTATTTCTCTAGCTGTGAAATGCTATTTAATTACCCACAGAGAAGTATATATATATATATGTATATATATATATGTAGTATATATCTACACACACACATATATGTGTATAGTTTATATATATATATATATATATATATATAAACTATACACACACACACACACACACACACAAAATATTGCATGTGATATAGCAGTACAGATACCATACGTAATTCAGACGAAAGGGGCTAACAAATCTATGCAGGCAGACCAACCTTCCTGGCTATGAACCAGGAGTTACGCTTGTTACACAGAACTCTCAAGGGTACCATGCAATCAGAGGTCACAATCGAGGCAACAGAAGCAATGTCACCATATCAGAGAATGGGCCAATTCAGATCTGGTCCCTGACAGTCACTGAGGTCAAGGCTTGCGGCAAATAATTGTATTCAACAGGAATATTCCCTGCACACTTTTAGAACTGTCATCTGAACAAACAAGTCCAGGTCATCTGTAGGTTAAATCTGAATTCTTATTCCTGGTACTTAGCACTTACTTTCTAGTCCTTAATACCTTACACTTTTTAAAGTTACAATTATCTTTTGATCAAGTAAATGATCAATATATTTTTTTGACCTAAACAACAACAAATCTCCATGGAAATCATGCATTTGTAATTTAATTCCATTTTATTACTTGCTCTGAAAAGTAATTTTAAAATTCTAACTACTTATGTTTCATTATTATATATAAAGAACATTATCTTAAAATAACAAGGAAATAACCTTATATTCAAATTAAACAGTATCAGCTTTTGTCTAGTCATTAGTTATGTATTACTGTATGTACGTTAAGTAAAATTAATTCAATTATAAGTGTAGTTATTTTTGGTAAAGATGTAAAATTTACAAAGACTAATGTGTGACAAAAGCTGTCATTATAACAAGTAGTTGAAATATGCACTTAAATCAAGTAGGAAAATAAAATATATATATGGAATAGAGTTGCACTCAGATTTATATTATAGATGCATGATGTATAATACTAGTTTACATTTTCCTCAATTTTGAATTTATGAATTATTATCACCAGGTTTAAGAGAACTAATATCACAATTGAAAATTTATTTTTAATTTTAGACTGTTTTTAATTTAATAATAATTGTTTGAAATTTCTTTAGTTATGCTACTATTTTAGCTATCGCTTAAATACAAATCTTTGGGTCAATTTATAAATTTTATTTATTCAATATTCACCTGAATAAGAATAAAATGTTTTTATAGCTGTATAATTTGGAAATTATCAATAGGCAGCATAGCCCTGATGAACAATATGATACAACCCATATTAAAACAGTATTCAAGAAAACACTTTCCTCAGTGTTTAATCAACCCTATGCCTTGAATTGCTTATTTCATAGTGATTCTTTAGAATATGTTAAAATCAAAACAGAATTTCTGTTTGATAATCTGTGTGATCTCTATGAGACATGTAAGTCTCAGTATAGTTTGAAAAACTCAGACCATCAATTTTGGTGACTTTGTTCAATATATTTTTTTAAACATAATTTTAAGCTTAATTCTAATCTATTTTGAATCCACAAGTTTATTAACTGTAAAAGGAGAAAAAGTATCAAATGTATGTTAAACAATAAAACTGTTATTTTAAGGAAACACTTCTTGACCTCATTAAAATAATTAACATTTCACAACATTATATTTTACATCTAAGTTATGGAAAACCAAAAAAATTTATAAAAACAAACTCTAGTCAATTACATTTCAGAGCAGCAAAATGCACTTGTAAGGCTCTTCCTTCCCCTAATCCAATTGCCAAAGGCACTTCAGCAGCTCAAGTAGGTAGCTAGCAACATTCTTGCCATACTTTCTGAAATGTACAAGCTGTGTTTGTTGTTGCTGTTATTCTTATATGATTTTTCTCCATCAACATATACTAACAAAGACAGAAGATTATACGCATGCTATCAAAATACACAATCATACATGCATATACACAAATAGTTGGAATTAATTTTTAAGTCACCATTCTTAGTCTGTTATTGAAATATTATTTGTGATTTATTTACTTACATATTTATTATGTAGTCTGAACTATATTAAAAATGGAAAGGAACTACAAGTTGAGACACCTGGTGTTTTTCCATGCTAATGGGTAATCAATAATTTTGATAGTTTTAAACAGATGAATAAACAGTAGGTAATACTTCTTATTTTGATTCATATTTTAAGAATAATAATGTATATAACTCCACTTGAAAGAGAAGACTTTTAGTCAAAATGTCATTTTAGTTTAACTGTCTTCTACTCCTTTCATTTGATGGCATTTGACTTGTTTCTAAAATTATCTGTGTTTCGCACTCTGAGACCTGGGTCACAACCTTATTTAGGGACAGGAAACAGTTATCAGGTCACTGAATGGTCACATGAAAAAGGATTTGAAATGCTTCAGCACTTAGGACTCTATTCATTGAAATGATTGACTTCTATGTTGTTTAAAGTTTGAAGTGCCTTTACCAAATAGTCAGCTTATGCCTATATGATTACAGCAGTTTTAAGAAAAATCTACAGAGCATAAATGGATTATAGGAGTTTAAGAGAATATATTGCCTATATATCTTCAAAATGGAATAGGCTTTAGGATATGCACAGTTATTTCAGTTAACAACTTATTTGAGTTCAGGACTAATATAACTAACTCCCTTGGCAGTTAGGTGCAATTATAAATGGGGATAAAAGCAAAGGAAAGATAAACATTATCTCGTATGCTTCTTTTCTTTTTAGGTAGACTTATTACTTACCATGCTAATTCAGCATTGCCTTTTACAATCATACAGGATAGAATTATATAATTCCTGTATAATAGTGATTAACCCAAGTCTAAAATGGACTATTTTTCTGCCTCTATGTATAACTGATATTATTTTAAGTGAATACAGTTTATCTCTGGTGATGAAAACATGCAACAAAAAGGGATGTAGGAGCAAAATAAGCAAAATAGTTTATTTTGGTCATTTAGTAACAGATCATTTTCCTTAGAGTCCATACTCATTATTGGAAATCAAAATGATCATTTTGCACCGTTTCTAAGGCATGTAGTGTCAGTAACTTTATGTAAAGAGAAGCTTTTGGCTAGAAGAACATTACAAATATATAAAGAGTAATAGAAGAGAATTAAGCCAAACTAATGCTTGAATTACTCACTTTCTAATGTTCAGAAGACTAAGAACAGGGCATTCTGAAAACTGCACCAAATAAAGGTATTCCATATTTATGTAACTTTCTACACGATCACTAAAACTCAAGAAATAGATGCTTTAGTCCACAAATGTTAAAGGAAGCAATCCTATCATTGATGGACAGAAAGTTGGAAAATTAGGCACAGATTTTATTTTTAAGTTTTATTTTATAATAAGAAACCGGGCCATTAAAAGTATGTAACCAAAGCTGAGTGCGTGCACTGGAAGGCCCCTGCAGTCTTTTACAACTTTTTAGAGGCCTCGGTTGTGAACTGGGTTTGCACTCTGCCAGCAGAGCAGCTCTGACCCATGGAGAGCACTCCTTCAGATCAACACTGCCTCAGGCCTTTCTGCTTTCTCCAAGAAGTCTTACATTTCAGGCATCAAGTTGAATTTCTTCTGGAGATGATTAACCCAAACCCATGACAGATTTTTTCCAAGATATCCAACCCCTTATGTTTATTTTATCCTGGCTCTTTTTTGGATGTACTGGACACAAGTTACTTACTCATTTTACATGTTAAAGGGCTGGTGGAGAGCCATTAATTCCCTTAAAAATGAGAAAATATTTCAATACGCAGGGCTCTATTGTGTGAGCTCACATTAACTACATGATTTAAAATTTTAAGAAAGATGTTTCTCCTCTCCTATAGAATTCTTAAAGCATTTCATCACATCTCAAGATAGGCATCTTACACTTTTTGGAAAATGCATTCTCGTGGTGTATTAAAAAACACAATGTATGAAGGATCAGTTACTGTTTCCGTAAGCCCAGTTTGTAGGGGGCTTCTTCTAACCTAAATTTTGGCACACACAACTTTAGTTAATAGTCAAATAAAAATATATAAAATGAATCTATTCTCCTTCCTGTATACCAATCCATGTCATTGTTTCTATTTCTACAATATATTCTTCTTATCATGAGTAAGATGAGTTGCAGGAAAATAATTCAGGTGTTTTTATGTCCTCAAAATAAAATATTTTAAATGAAAGGTGATTTGGATAGCTTTTTGGAGATAAGGATAGTATTTTTTCAACAGAAACATTTTTTCTTCTTTGAAGAAACAGTGAAAAAGGGTAAGATTTTCCTAGCTTTTTTTTTTTAATGAAAATATAGTCAAATTTAGGACCTACGGCTCCAAATGCAAGGGATTTTATGATGAAGATTAAAGTTATTTTTAAGATGTTTTAAATATTAAAACTTAAATATGCAAATTGCTAACATATACACATAGTAAGAAAGCTTACTCAATAACATATTTGAACACATACTCTTCTAAAGTCAACAGAAACATATCAAAGGATGAACACATACAATTAAATTTAAGGGATATTTTAAATATAAAGTCTTGCTTTCAGTGTAGATCTGATAAGGCTAGTGATTTAAAGAAAAATGTATAAATTCCAATTAAACATTGCATGCCAAGAATAAGACCTCATTTCATCAGATGGAAATTTGTATATAGCTACATGAGAATATACATGAGAACGGAAATGAGCATGACTTGAGACAGAAATTCAGCTTCAAAGCAAATGCTACAATGAATACAAATAATTCCATCTGAACAATAGCATTTTAGTTTTCAGTGGCAATTTTGAGAAACTTGCAACTCTGAGTTTGATATACATTTAGGTGATGATAAAATGACTCAATGGTAAATACGTTTTAGTTCCTTAATATAATTTGATAAAATATTTTCTCTTGAAAAATGAAAAAAAATCATATGCAGTTTATGGTTATTATTGCAAAGAACAGTAGAATGTATTGTAGAAAAAATTGAGGGATGATTTTATAGCTATACAATACTAATGACAACAAAAATTATTTAAGTTATAAATCTTAAAATCATATAATTATAGCAAATCAATTGACCATTTTGGCTAACCAATTCTTTAAGTATAAACTTTTCCTATTCTTCTTGAATAAAACTGCAAAATAAATTTTATCTTTACAAAACATATATCAATATCTGAATCAAAATATTTTATCACTAAGTGGGGGATAAAAACTAAGTTAATTTTGATAATTAGATTTATTGTTGGAATGTTTAAAGATATCAGTTTCTTCTTTAATTCATGCTTCAATTGGTTACCTAAGTTCAAGACCTTATATAGCATGAAGAAAAGAAATGGCAAGGGATGCCATATACACTGGGGATGGTAGGTTAATGCCATAAGTGTGACTGATTGATTGATTGACATCACATTTAGAAATCTGGATTAAGGCTGCCTATCAAATTTGCCCAACTACAATTTAGAGTAGAATGGGTCACTGACCAGAGTCTTTATCTAGTCTATTCACACAGATAAAATGTATTTACTTTTATCTAGAAGAGTCCTTTCCCTTGAAAAGAGATCAGTTAAGCAGAATAATAGATTTCTCTGACACACATATAACATATTTTAAAATATGATGATTCAAAATGTTTCCAGTTAATATAATAAAATTTTAAATTGTATAAATTTCATTGTAAATGGCTACTGTTTCTGGTAACAGTAATAGCCAAAATGCATTGAGCTAATTGCACATTATTCTCTATTCCCAGAATTTTACATGTACTGATTACTCAACTCTGTGAGCTATGTATTGTCTTATCTTATTATACCAGTTAGATAAATGAGAAAACATATACAGAATGCTAAAAGTGTGAGTAAAGTCATAGTTTTAGTAATGAATGGAATTGGGATTTAAGCCTAGGTGGTCCAGTTTCAGAGCTCACATTCTTAGCTTCTTAACACTCAGGTTGAATATAATTTTTATTTTAATTAAAAATATTTACTTATGCATACAAAAACTGGGGTACAGACGAGAGGTGCAGAGGGTTGAGAAGATTCACCAGAGACAGAGTGGGGAGCAGAACAGGCAGATCTATTGAAATACATTGCTGAGGAGAACAGCAGGTATGTCAGGAGGAGTCTGCCACACCATGTGGGTCACCTCCCTGGCTGGGGATCCAACTTGTGCTGCAGTGGCTGTGCATAGCTTCGTAGTGTCATGCTTTAACCTACTGCACCACCAGGGAGGGCGCTGAATACAATTTTTAAGTCAAAATAATGAACTTGAAAATTTTTGTAGCAGATAGCAAAGTTTTGGGGAAAAATATGGTACGCAGAGTTGTATTAAACTACTATAAAATCTCAATGGACAATAACAATTGCTTATTTTCCTGAGAAATATATTAAAAATTTTTTTGACTTTAATTTATTGCTCATCTCTATTCTTCCACAAAATGTTTCTAAAGCTATAAAACATTACTATGAAGGGACAGTGCTTATAATGAAAACTTTTAAGATCCCAAACATCACAGCTGGTTGAACTTAAGAAATGATTAAGTGAATTCCAAAGTTTGTTAAATAGATCTAAAGGGTGGCTGAAACAGTGGGACCAAAAGTTGACTATGAACACTGAATGAGTTGTAAGTTTAAGTTGGGAATAGGCCAATATTTGACGTTGAGTAATAGCAATTGGCAGGAAGAGTGTTTCTGAGAATCCAGGAACTTTTTTTTAAAGTCAGAAGTGTTTATTAATTCAACAAAATACTGATTGTCTAGTATAGATGAATCTAATACTGTTCCTAGGTTCTGGGGATGGGAGGAAATAGAAATATGACTAAGACCTGATCTCTGCTCTTGAAAAGACACATAGAACCGCCTTTGTGGTGTATCAGGTTAGGATGCAGCAAGTTGGCTGCAGCCACTTCACTGCGAGTTTGATCCCCGGCCCTGGTGGTGATCCCCATGGTGCAGCAGACTTCTACTGTCTCACCCGCTGCTCCTCTCAGCATTGTGTGCTTCGTTGATCTGCCTTATTCTACTCCCCACTCTCTCTCTGGTGAAGCCTCTTATCGCCCCTGCACCTCTGGCCTGTAGCCCAGTTCTGTATGTCTAAATAAAAAAAGAAAGAAAAGATACATAGTCAGAAGAGGAAATAGAATAACATACTGTTATAAGATAGTATTTAAGAGAAATAGACAAAGCCTCTAGGAAGTTTTGTGGTATTAGGAATGACTTACAGATGAAGTTACACTTCTCTGAGTCATAAAGGGAAGCTGAAATAGAAAAGTGAGGAAAAACATTAACAATCATGAAAATATGGAGTGCAAGATGTTTTTTTTTTTTGGAAGGCCAAGCAGTACATGATGATAGAGCATATACTAATGTAATTTAATATGGTTTGTGAACATCAAATGAAAAGAGAAATGATACAATGTTGTGCTGTAGGAACGGAAGCAGTATGTAAAGAGTCTTGTATGTTTAAGACTGTAATTTGTATTGGAGGAAACAGAAGACATTACAGAACCTTATACTTTAGAAGGACATTGAGTAGAAGTATAGATGACAGTATTTATAAGACTGAGAGATGTGTGGATATGAGAAACTAAACTCATAATATTTCAATGCAAGATATAGCAGGCCATGTATGGCTCATACAAGTGGTAGTGGCTATATTTAGTGAATGAGAAAATAAAATAATTAAGAATAATTTAAACTTTATAGATTAAGTGAATAGTTAGAACTACTTTTTAAAGATTTATTTTATTTATCTATGCACAGAAGAACTGGGGGGTATGGTTAGAGGATTCACAAGAGACAGATTGGGAAACAGAATAGAAAGAAACAGGTGGGGAAGGCAGAATGAATATAATACATTTCATGTTTAGACATGCTATGTTTGAAAAAAAAGAAAACACACGGGGAAGGACAGAGACAGAGATTTAGTTGTCTTTGCCTATATACATAAGGTATATGAGAGAATAATGTGTTATAACTTGATCTTTTCATTATGCCATGGGAATAGGTGTGATTAGTTTTTTCATGATGTCGTGGTTATTCTATTTACATGTCTCCTTAATTGGATTAGAGTGTTTAAAAAAAACAGAAACTGTCTTATTCATGGTTGTGACCTTTGATCATGTGAAAAATGAAAAATGACAAAGTGAAAAATCACTGCACAAGTAAATAAATACATAGATTAAATAGAATATGGCCAGAGACAAACAAAATCCATTGGTTATTAATATTTAAGGGACAGGAATATATAGAGAAGATGACTAAAAAAGGTAACATATATAGGACCAGGAGGGAGTGGGAATGGATATGTAAAGGGAGAAATTTTAGGGAGAGAAATTCCTGAAGAAAGGCCAAATAGACAATATGCAGAAAGGAGAAGACAAAGGTTACTAGGTTAACAATTAAAAGATTAACAATGATTACCAAAATGCACATGTAGTTTGAAAATGAATAGGGATTTGACCAGCATGTACTCTCATATAAATTTATAAAAGAATGTACATGAGATTATAAATTTTAATTTATTTTTGTCTCTCACTAGGTGAGCTTCTGAAGAACTGATTATCATTTGATCTCCAATCTCAAGTATAAAGAAAGAACATACAACTGAAAGATGTTTTCTAAAGGAACAAAATTAGGGAATATAATATAAAATGATCAAAATAAGGGAAAAAGACTCTGACTAAACCAACTAGAAATGAAGTCTAGGATAGTAGCCTGAAAGGAGGTGGTGTAACATTTTCAATGGTAGAGATGCAGTTTGTAATATTCAGTTTGATTTAAAAAGTTAATGGATATGCACATGGGTGATTTGGTGATGGGAAGCCCACGGGGATTACAACAGAGATGGAGAAAGGCACAAAATGATATAAAAATAAACTATTATATTATTAAAAAAACATAAAACCCTCTCACACACACACAAATAAAAAAGTTAATGGATATAGATATAAACCCTTAAAAAAAAACCCATAAAATAGCCAAACATGAAGAATATCTTCAGATCATGCAGAATAATACCTAAAGCAAAGATGAAAATTTTACTCTTGGAAAGGAGGTAGGCTCCTATTTGCTAAAAACAAAGAATATTATAGTGAAATTTGGAATGGCAATGGAAATAAAAATGATAAATGCCGCACTGTGATGTAGTCTTTGGTATTTATTCCTTAATTGCAAACTGGAGTTTAAAAATTATCTTCACAATATAGAAATCAGTTACACCGATGATACAGGATGTTTACTGCTATCTGCCTCTCACAATCCAGACAGACTGAACAGGTTCAGTGAGGTGGTCAGGCCCTTTGGAGATAGTTAGTCAGGCCTCGAGAAGTCAAATCTCAATCACAGGAAATAGATAATAACAATAACCAGAGAATTTGAATATACTAATCAAGAAGCAAAACAAAACAAAACAAAAAAGTCAATACTGAATAAGACAGACATACTAAAATTGCTCTATTCTTTGTCAACTTTTCTAATTTCATTTCAGTGCCTGTCCTCTGGCCATACCAAACTTCCTGGTTTCTAAAGTTTTAGAATAGACACACTGGAAAAACCATTGGATATAACATCTTTGCCTTGTTACTACTTCTTAACTTTTAAATTCAGTCCAAGTGTTACTTCTTTATCCCTCTGGCCTTAATTCATAATGAGCTTCCCTTACTTTTCCTCCATAGAACTTTATTTAGCAGCATCATTAGACACATATGTAAATCAGTATTTACATATGTCTATCACTTTCTAGCCTCATGAGTATTTACATGTGTCTATCATTTTCTATCCTCATACAAGATTTTACCCATTTCATTACCTATAAGTTGTTTATTTTATTCATCACAATAACCGTCATCTCCATGCACAATGACAAGTTTTTGGTGGATATTCAATAACTATGTGTTGGTAAAATACATAGGGAAGATAAGCAATTAAGATTTATTTTTTAAATTGTGTCTTCTTAAAGTTACGGAAACATTGGTTTACAAACACTGTATGTGATTGAGAGGCACAAATTCATGCCTCTTTAAATGCTATGTTATCAGACCAAGCCCACCCCAATGCTCCCATAATTCTTCATCATAGGCCACTGGAACCCTCCCCTCTTTGTTTTCTATCCCTACTCATTCTTTTAGTAGCCTTAATTCAGCACTCTTATTTTCACTGTAGTGCTATACCCAATAGCTAAGTCATCAAAACAACACATAAGTGCTGACCAGGAGATGAGTGCATGAAAATAATATATGACAAATGCATATATACAAACATACAGTGGAATACTACTTGGTTATAAAAAAGCTGACATTCTGTCATTGTGCCAACATGGATGGAACTGGAAGGGATTACGCTAAGCAAAATAAATCAGGATCAATACAAACAATTGATATTTTCACTCACGTAGAACATAAGAGAGAGAAAAAAAGGAATTGAGTTTCATACATTCAAGAGTCCAGTTCATTCTAATGTCTTCTAAATAATTTAGACAATGACTGTATGTGACATACATTATTTGTTTCAATTAATGAGAAAGTATAGAAAGGTTAATTTTTTTTTACATAGGTTTGAATAGTCCTACTTAATTCCAAACTATTGTATGTATATCTGCTAGAATGGAACAGTAAAAACAGAAAGGAACAGATCAACATAGGAGTTGCCAGGTATCACAATATCCTCACTCTACTAAGCAAGCTTTATAGTCTCCTTTTGTTTAAACTTCTTCAAAACTATGTAAATGTAATAGTGTGTGCTTCATGAATTTTTGAAACACACAACTGTTTATAAGAAAAGTGCCAGAATAGCTACAGATGACCTTTCATTCATTGTGTTTACCTTTCCTGCTTTCTCACGTTTAGTTATCTCATTTTTTACATTTAGTTAGTTTTCGATGTACTTAGTCTATAAATTCTTTGTTAGAAGGGTATATTTCTACTATATGTCCATACATTAGTATTCTATATAAACACACACACGTTTTCCCAAAATTGCCTTCCAAAGAATGCATCTCTTATCCAAGCACATCAGCAGTGAATCACAAAACCATGAGATTGCTCATGTTTTCTGTTATAAGAGTGTTTATTTCCTAGTCTGTGTGAGTTATCATTTTAGGACCTCTCTTTACTATTAGTGTGACATTTCCTTTCTCTCCTTTGATAATCTCTTTTTAAATTATTTTTTGGGGTGATAACATTGATTTGCAATACAGTATAAGATTCAGTGGTACAGAATCACACCCTCACAGAAGCACATTACCAAACTACATCCGCCACCAAAATACCCATAGTTCTCCACAATATGTCTCCCCTGCTAACCCATATGCATGTGTTTTTTTTTTTTTTCAGTCCATTTCTATGGAGTAGTTTCTCTACAGAGGTTCTTCTGAACAGAATTTAATGAGATTAAGTAAGATGATGTGCTTTTATATCTTGAAATTTTATTAACATTTTGTGTGTTTATAGTATTCTAGGTGGAAATAAATTTTCCTAAGAATGTTAAGATACTGTATTATTATCTCTTAGATTTTAAGATAAATGTTGGGGATGCCAATGTTTTAAGATAACTCATTTATGTGCATAATCTGTTTATCTCTCTGGAGAACTATAAGTCTCTCTTTCCTTTGTCCCTAGTTTTATGACATTTTTCTAAGATGTGACAGAAAGATAGGTTTGTTTTCATTCATTTTCCTAAAACTCAGTGGGCTCTCCTGAGCTGGAAACTGGTATTTCTTGGTTTGGGAAATGTTACTGGGACTATTTTCTCTTATTTTACTTCAATCCATATGTTGTTGCATTCTCATTAGGATCTTCTATTATTTATCAATACTTGGAGCTCCTGACCTATTTCTTTTCTTTATGTTTTCTCTCATGTTTCTTATCTTTGTATTTTAATAATTTCTTTAACTCTATAATTTAAATGTATCTACTGCCAAGATTAAGATTTCATTTCTGTTCTCATGTTTTTATTTTCAAAGATATTTTGGCTCTTTGACTTCTCTTTTCATTTACTCTCAGTAGTATTTCATGGATGAAATCTTTCTTATATCTATGAGAATGTTCATACATTTTAGGATTTTTTTTAACCTGTGACGGTGTCTGTTACTTTTATTTTTATTATTATGTTTATTACTTGTTTTCTATCATGGTATAGGTTTCTTTCACTTGTGTGCTTACATAAGGAGTGTGTGCTTATACTAGGTCTGTCATCATAGGTAACTTAATCCTACATTGAAAATACCTGATAGATATTAAATGTTTCCTCATTGACTGTAAGAATCTCCAGACTCTTCTAATCTTTTCTCTGAAGATTAAAGGCATGGTACTACAGGCTGAATGGTTGTATCTCACTAGAATTCTTAAAATGAAACCCTAATACCAATTTGATAGTATTTGAGATGAAGTCTTTGAGAGGTACATGGGATAAAATTTGATCATAAGAACAGAGTCCTAATGATAGGATTGGTAACCCTAGAAAAGGGGAAAGAAATATCTTTCTCTCTCTTTCTCTCTCTCTCTCTCTGTGTTCTCAAGGAGGGAACACATAAGTGCACAGAACGTTGGTGGCTTTTTGTAAAACAGAAAGAGAGCTTTAACTAACATCTAAATCAGGCAACATCTTGATCTTAGGCTTCCCAGCCATCAGAACATCAGAACTGTGAGAAATACAACATTTTAAAGCTCCCCCCCCCCAGTTTATGAGAATTTGCTATGCCTATTTAAGCCAACTACAAAATTGTTTGCATTCTAGGAGCGGAACTAGGGAAGCCAAATCTAGTATTAAATGCATATACCTACATTTCCTCTTCTTAGTTTTAGCCAGGTAAATAGCAAAAAAAAAAAAAAAAAAAATACCCCAAAAAACTGGTGTTCCTGAATCCAGAGACTGAGTCTTATCTGATGTAAGAATCAAATTGCAAGAATTTTGCCTGTTTATTTGATCACATTCTCTACCTCACTTCCCAAGGGAAAAGACAGCACAGATAAGGAAAGGGTCTCATGATCTTCTTCCAGAACCACTATTCCCTCTACTCTTTATGTGAAGGTTTAACTGAGGAATCCAGGGTTATTCCTCCTCCTTCCTGTTCTGGACAGATAAGTAGTCAGTGGGAAGATGGGTGTTAAAGGTGTTTTGTTTACATGTTTAGGGAAGGTTTTTGCTGCATATAGATTTTTATGGTGGAACTGATTTTCATTTAGTATTTGAAGACACATTACACTTTATTAGTAAGCTTGGGTTGCCATAACAAAAATACCAACGTAGGTGTTTAAACACAAGAAACTCATTCTCTCACAGTTCTGAGGCTGCAGTTCCAAGATCAGTCTCTCAGGGGTTTTCTCCTTCAGGTGCAGACTGACACCTTTTCACTGCCAACACATGATTTCTTCTGGAGCAGACTCTTGAGGTCTCTTCTTTTTCTGATAGGGATGCTGGATAATGGTCATGATAACTGACTTCATTTAACATTAATTACCCACTTAACAGCCCTGTGTTGAGGGTTAGCCTTCAACTGATGAATTTGGAGAGGGGCAAAATAAAAAAGAATTTTCTTCTTTTTTTTGTAGTTTCTATTAAAAAGTCAGCTTCATTATTACTTATTGTTTGAAAATACACTTTTTTTCTCAAGCTATTATTAAAATTTTTCATTTTGTCTTTGGTTTATTTAACTTGACTATTATGGTGTGATTTTCTTTGCAGTTCATGGAGTTTTTTGAATTCATGATATGGGATGTTTTTCCTTACTTTTGGTTAGTTCTCAAATACTAACTCTTTAAATATTACTTCTATACCATTATCATTCATCTCTCCTCCTTAGATTATAAATACATGTATGTTAGAAATGTTTGCGTATCTCACATCTCTTTTCTGTATTTTCCTTTTGTCCTTAATTCATGCTTCAATTTGGATATTTTTTCAGAGTCATTTTTCCAGTCCAATAATTTTATTTTCAGTTTTGTAAATCTGTAACTAAATCTTACATCCATTGAGCCCTTGGTGATTTTAAAATTATAGATGTTTCATTTGGCTATTTTAATAGGTTTAACATGTATTAAAATTTATAGTTTCTTCATCAATATCCACTATTATCTGAAATCTGTTGGCTCTATTTCTATTATAGTGCTCAATGATGTTTCTTTTTCTATGCCCACTGTTTTCTATTTGTGCCAAATATTGTATGAGAAAACATGTAGAGATAACTTGAAGCTTGGAATGGTGTTATCTATTTCTGGAGATGGTTTATATTTGTTTTTGCCAAGAAACTAGAAGAGAGTCTATTTCCAGTTCACCTAGACTGACTAGTGACATTATCAGACGCTTTGATCAGCCTCTCAGCTCTCTAGATTTATTTGTTGACTCATAATTCTTTACTTTTACTCCAATGGCTTCAATAAGATTTTTAAATATAAAGTTTCCAACATTATAATTTAAAAATTAAACTATAAGCAAAAAAAAAAAAATTAAACTATAAGCATTTGATAGTTCATGTTTCTGTCCCAGGCATGTACAGACAAATCTTGAGCTTAGCTAAGAATGAAGTTTGGTCTCCTATCTCAAAATGGTGCTGCAAGATTTTAGTAATTATATAGAAAGCACGTAGAACAACTCTTTGTACAAATGGGCATCAAAGATTTTTATATTACTTGGTAGGTATAATTTATTCTGTATTCTGTATTCTGTAGGAACACAATGAGCTATTTTTCAAGCTAGAATCTGAAGGGTTTTTTCTGAGAGAGTATTGACTGAGATGGCAGAAATGAGGGTGAAGGCTTTTCTGTGATGCTTGGGACACTAAGTCCATTTGACAAAGGAATCAATATGTTCAAATACATTACTATTAGCATTGGCAGCTACTTAAGGGATTATTTGTATCTTTATTTGTTAAAATAAGAGTTCCTGCTGGTGGGTACACTATAGCAACAACGCCTGACGAGAGAAACCTACACTACTATGCAGCAAACAATGATGTAATCCAATATTAACTCAATAAAAATATTTAAAATAAGTAATTTATGGATGCTAAAAAAGGTTCAAGGAATCAAGACTTGGTAGGTAGTAACAGTAATTCAAAATACGATGATTGCTGGAAACTTAAATAGTGATGAACAGATGACATTTTATAAGTTTTCATGGCTATGTCTACTTTGACAATAGAGAGTCTTGCTCAATGGAAATTAGATCGTGTGCCTCTCTTCTTCAGATGTTTTTTGGTTGCCCGAACCCTGTGGCACTTATTCTTCTAGCTCTTAATACCTAGTCAGGTTGTCACTATTAGTAAGTACTCTATATAGCTATGGAAATATAAGACCTACTTTAAAACCATCTACATAATGTGACTTTGTACTCTAAGCTGGTATTAAAAGGAAGAAAGCTGGAGAAGGAGAAGAAAATGCTTGTAATCATAAAATAAAAAATACCACAAAAGAAGATGATTTGATTAGAAATGCTCTGAAGTAAAAACTATAGAAATTAAAGGTCTTTTAATGCCTTCAATACTCAAAAATTTAATACAAAGATATTTGAACATCTATGATGTATAAGGACATATGGTATGTGTAAATATTCAGTTTTATAAGAGGAAAAATGGAAAGCATGTTAGTGATGACAGCTCCAGACTGGGAATTAAGAAAACCTGACTTTAAAAATCAAGTAAAATTGTCCCAGAAATTGAAGGAGCTAAGACTAATCCTGTCTCTCTCTGAGAAAGTTGTTGGACTCGATCCAATTATTTTCCTGGCCTGTCTAACATCCCTGCTTGGCCAAATCTAGGAGATCAAATTTGGCATTGGCTTTAGGAATGTGAAATTTTAAAATTTCAGCAAATGAAAGCAGGAAGCATTTAATTTATATATGAATAAAATATGGAAAAGGTGAGCCAAAAATATAGGTGTATGTTAGTACTATGGATAGATTCCTCACTATCTGAAAATTAAAATAGGTGACAGAAAATGTGATAACCATTTACTTAGAGACTAACTGACTTGGTAGTTAATAACTGATAATGAAATAATGTAATAATTCAGTCAAGCAGCACTAAAATAAAATTTGTAATAATTTTAATATTAATTATGATATTAATCATGTCAGCACTGAACTTTTAACCATATATTAATACAAGCTATGAAAAAGAAAAAATGAAATTAGTTACTAGCTTTTCAGTGTTTATAAAAAATATTTTGTTTCTACTTGTGCACATTTCAAGGTCACATTAGAAGTTTGGCTCTTCGGTGTCTGCATTTTGTTTGGTTTTTGCTCTCTTTGTTTTGACAAAGAAATCATTCCCATTTCTCTTTAGCGACTTATTTATGACCTTGGGCAAGTCACTTATCAAACTCTCACAATCAGTTTCCTCAGCTCTAAAATGTTGACAGTTAATAGTGCCTTTTTTAGTTTTACTGAGTAAATTGAATCAGAGAATTTAAAACTCAGCATGGTACTCAGCAAGAAATACCATACATACTACCAAATGCAAGTGAGAAAATGTGCTTTTTAAAAAAATGACTATTGCCAATGACAACAACTTTTGAGTATTTACTAAGTATTTATGATATGTTTTTCAAACATTTCATAAGTAGGATCCCCAGTAAATATGTACTATTTTACAATTGAACAATAAGGCTATATAGAATGTTAAATAACATTATAATGTCACAAAGTCAATAAATAGTGTAATGAAGAATCAAATTGGTGTTTAACTTTAGCGTCTACACTTACATCTATTAAACTATGCTTCTTCTGCCAATGATTGCTAAGAAAAATGATGTCAAGAATGCAAATTGAACATCTGAAGCAGAAAAAAAGGACATTTGATGGGAGATCTACAAGGTAATAAGAAATTTACAAATAATTTTATAGTGAGGTAATTTACATATTTTAAGGCTAAATCAGCTAGGGATTATAGGTGTACAGATAAACCAAGACACACAGCTAGCACTAAATGAATGCAATTAAATAAACAAATGAATCAAGTAAATTGATGTTTAATCTGGAAAGTCCTTCGACTCTAGTCATGTCTCATAGGAAGAACTGACTGATCTCTGACACATGGCACATGTATGAGGTTTCTCTGGGAGGTGGTAAGCATGACCAGGTTAAAGGTATAAATCTGGAGCTAAACAAATATTAACAATACCTTATGAATATGGCAACATTGATATTTTATAAAATATGATATATTAAAAGGGTATAATTATTTACCTTATAGCACTTAGCATAATTTGATAGTTCATATTAAATATTGCTCAAATTTAAGCATACTTTTTATCCAAGAACAACAGAATTTATCTACCATCCTCTTTGCTCTACTAGTGACATGCAGATAGAGGCAATGATAACAACCAAAGCATTTTAGGACAATTTATAAGAGGAATCATGGAAACCATGCATAGGAAATATTTAAAAGTAGAGTAGAAAGTACTTTTAAATTTAGATTTAAAAAGGCTAACAATGCTATAATAAGATAATATTTACAGATAAAAAGTCAAATAATACAATATGTAATTCCAACAAAGCAAGTAAATTATAAGATAGTGTCAGCATGCCATTCAATCTAAGCCTATAAGAAAGTTTTATTTCTGATCTCTCACTTTAGACATAAGATATAAACTATTAATTTATTTGCATTTTATAAGGGAAAGAAGTTCTCCCAGTATTCTAAAATTAAATGGTGATGGTTGTATAACTATAAATATGTGGAAATTCATTGAATTGTACTCTTATAACAGGTGCATTTTATATCTCAAAGACCCGATTAAAAAATGTGCCCTCTACTGGGAAACTGGGGTTAGTCAGGTTAACTTGGAAATGGGTCTTTGTGACCAGTCACTAAATAAGTTTGAATACAGATGTATATGAGCCCAGCGCATCCATTAAAGACAAATGAGATTTGACGGTCAAGTTGTCTTTGCCTCACTATTTTCCCCTTGAACAAGGAGAGTAGAAATAAAAATAAAACTAAGAAAAAAATTCAGCCATATGCAGTTTTCAAGCTCTTTCCTAAAAGCCTCAAATTTAATCACTAGAATATTTGGTATATATATATAAAAACATTCAGTGAAATTAATGAAATGCCAAATATACTCGAGGAAGTAAAAATCAAACAAGTAAAAAGAGAAACAAACTTTTGGATTCTGACAACAAAATGGTGTTCACTGGAGGAGAAGGGGAAGAAAGTGGAAGTAACAGACAGAGGCAAAGGCGTTGTGGATAGAGGTTAGTGGTAACTAGACCTCTGTTGGTGAGTATAGTGGTGTGTGTGTGTGTGTGTGTGTGTGTGTGTGTGTGTACACAACACTATATACTATTATCTATAGTACTTCTGAAACATAAATTGTACTATAAACCAATGGTACCTCAAAGAAAAAAAAAAAAAGGAAGACTCAGAACAATTCTTCTACCAAAGTAAACTTAAACATATTTCATATGGGAGAAAGAAAACAAAAATAAGTATCACATCATAAGACACATGTGAAAATGTTCCATATCTGACAGAATATTTGATCATGACTTGAACTATTTTACATATTTTATATTAGTATAAGTCAATGAATACACTCTACATAGACATACTATTCTTGAATAGCAATGTATCTTAGTATTTCATGAGAAAAATACATAGAAAATGGAAAGATGTATTTCTCTGTTCTGATTCTGAGTTACCCACTGAAGAAGGGCAAAAATGTCTGAATTATTTTCATTCCAGGCATTTCTTTCCTAAAATAACAATGTAATAATGTTTCTATAAAACATGTAGTATTTACGGGGTTATTACTGATTTTAGAAGAATATCTACCCTTTAAACAGTAAAATGATGATGTTAAGACTATAACAATGAACACTGATTAAAACCAGTCTTACTTTCTACTAGAAATATTTTAATTCTATTAAAATACCATTACATATGTAAATGTGCTTGAAACAAACAAAAAAAGATTTTGATACTTTGAATATCCACAAGATTTTTAAAAATGTTCTATTATGAAAAAACTTAATTATTAAAAAAATAACAAACACTAGAAATCTGCCTGTAGAATTGCGGCTGCCAGCAGTGAGAGGCAGCGGAGCTGGAGGGGCACATTGAACTGAGGAGGAGGATTGTTAGAACCTTCTGTTGGGTGTCAGAGTTTTGTCATACACCTGAAGGTTGCAATCCTCTAAATCATACACAACTGTAGTAGACCAATGTTACCTCAACAACAAAAAAATATCTAATTCAACAATTACAATGACTCATCACACTTGCTTTTCCTAACTTATTTCTATATAGTTTAGAGAAAGTTCTAGAACCCATCTCTTCATTCTTAACATCATAATACTTAAAAAATACATATTATAGTTTATTTTTACATCATTTTGTGTATTTTTCCATCTCAGTTGTAATCCCCATAGGCTTCCCATCACCAAATCACCCATGTGCCATCACCATAGTCCAGCACACTTCCCTCTCCCCACTGGTTTTGATCCCATTCCCCACACCACACCCATATAATGTCTCTGGTATATGGCTGTTTATTATTATCATTAACATAATAATACTTTAAAAATAATTAAATGTTCACCCTCAACATAATAATTGCACTTTTAAAAATTATAAAATTGGTAATTATTATGTATTTTCTATAGTTTTAAACATGATTGAGTAGAAATATAAATCAAATGTATCAATTTTTAATCATGCATGATGATGAATACATTTGAAATTTACTTAAATATTTAAAAGAATAATTAAAAAAAATTCAGTTCCATTCAAACATATTTGACTCATTTTTTTGTTCTACTAGAATCTGTAATCTAAAAGTATAGTCAAAGTATAAACATTCTAATATTAAAGAAAAAGCAGAAACGATTTTTTTCTAAGTCATGTTTGCTGCTCTATTACATTCAATAGTTTTGTTTAATAAGTCCATAATTCCTCTGAATGCTAAAACTGGAAATAAAATGTACAATTTGAAGTGAAAATCCTAACAGTGAATAGGTCAGTTTCAACTATCATAAAACATTTAAAATCCAAGAATTAACATATCATGTCATGCAACTTGTGTATATTGGTAGAAAGTAAATATATTAAGATATAATTTCAACATGTGATCACTTTCATTTATATAGACTAGTAGTATCCATCATTATAAAATTTAAATAAATTAGTAACAGCATTATAATATTTCACATAAAACATAAAGAACTCACATAAATCAAGATTGAGCATCCTAATGAATCAATAATATGAATTAATATTTTAGCTCTAAGAGCCATATCTTGACTTTTGGCTAATTGTGTTTTAAACATAATTTTTCATATATGTGCTTTAGGACTATTGAAAAACTAAAATGCTTAAATGTAATTTTCAATCTCTCTATTGTTTTATCTATTTATCTGTGATTAAAACAAACCTTCAAGATAACCATCTCTTCTGGGCTGTGTCTTCTTTGGTGATTTTGTAAAGGACACTTTATCTTCATTGTTTTTGAATAATTCTAAGCGCACAGAGGCATCTGGACAAAAGAGCAAGGTGAAACAGAATCTCACTTCCAACTTATTACTTCTTTCAGGCCACATGTTATTTTACAATAGTAATAAAAAAAATCTACTCTGTGAAACTGTGAAACTGTGAAATTACTGATGATATTATTTAAAAACTTCATAATGTGAAAAGGTATATCAACTACTCATATACTCTTGGATAGTTGATTAAATACATACATATAATTTATACTAGACACAAAGTGCAGAAATACTAACAATGTGAAATGTTTACATTTAAATTTTTCAGTTCTGGTATCGTCTTTATTTGGGGTGCTTTATTGTTTTTTTTTTTTTTTTAGATTTATTTATTTATACAGACCCAGGGTACAGGCCAGAGATGTGGAGGGTGAGAGGATTCACCAGAGACAGAGCGGGGAGCAGGACAAGCAGATCCATGAAGTACACTGCTGAGGGGAGCAGCGGGCGGGTCAGGAGAGGTCTGCCTCGCCAGGTGGACTCCTCGGGGCAGGCGGGGATCAAACTCATGCTGAAGTGGCCTTAAGCTTCTTAGTGCAGTGCTTTAACCGGCTGCACCATCAGGGAGGGCCCGGGGTGCTTTGTTGTTTATCATTTTATTTCCTTTCTTAAATTTCTGCTGAAATGAAGTAACACTTTCCATGAAAGTACAATATATAAACTTTTACTATATGAAGAGCTCCTCCTCTAGCCTGTGAGGAGCTGGAGTACAGGAGATAGAAGTGAGACAACTAATGGGATGAAGATCAGATGCAAAATGGCTGTTAATTTAAACAGATAATTCAGTGGTTTCTCTTTTGCCAGAATGTGTCATACTTACATAACAAAGATGCATAAGGTCTATATACCTCATAGCCAATAATATTCTAGATTTATTAATTTACAAAATAAATAGGATGACTGTAAATGTAGGGTCCTACAACTTTCTTCTAGTAATGAGTAATTCTATGAAATATGAAATTGGAGACTTGTTGTATCTGAATAAAGATAAGGGCTCTTTCTTGTTGAAGAACTGTGAGAGAAAATTAGTGGTATAATAGACAGTGGTATAATTAGTGGTATAGAGGACAGCATAAAAGATACGTTACACATTTAAAGTAGGTTAACATAAAACCACACTTAATGGAAGCAAACATTTTCTTAGTGTCTTATGTCATCTTGCAAAAAGAGATTTAAAAGTCTTTGATTAATAGTGCAAAATAACTGTATGTGCTAAATGGGAAAAATAAGATTTTAAATATTACAAAGTTTGAAATACATATTTTAATTAAATGTTAAGATAGCATTTTTTTTAGAATGTGAATTATAAAGCAAAATAGTATTCACAAAGTTATTCTCAAGCATGAGCAAACTGTAGAGTTCCATTAGTCTTCTAATAATTTATCTTTACTAAACATGATCTACATATTTCATAGAGGAATATATTTCTGAAGATTAGGGAAATATTGTTCAATATGTAGATATTGTTCATAATTATATATGGCCTAAGGTGTTATGAGTTGGATTTTGTCATGAATTCAATAGGATTTATCAAAGAAAATAATAAAACTTTGTGCATGTGTATTCAATAGAATATTATATATCATCTAAGAATTTTACAAAAAAAATCAAATAGACATGGCAAAAGGAACATCAGTCACAAAAGACAGATTACCATAGACATATCATACTGTATATATTCTTTACAACTTCTGATTTTTCTACACATTATCCTAATCTTCTTCCCATTCTGTTTGAGCGACATCTTTCCTGAGCAAAGACATACAGATTAACAGAACTGGTTTAGATTCAAGTATCAACTTTTACTAGTTGTAGGTATTTGAACAAACTGTTCTGATCCTTTGCCTTCTCTTCCTGATAGAAATAATATTGATATGAAATATTACTGTGAGAATTAGTGACACAATGTGTTACAGCAAAACCAAAGTGTTGATACTTAATAAAAGTCAACTAGTAGACATATAATTACAGTATAAACAACATTTCCAACTTACTATATCTTTGGAAAAAAATGTAAATGCTTCATAGAATAAGATAGGATATAGAGGAACTAGATTGATGGATCCACAACTCCCCATTTCCTTCAGTATAGCAAGCACATGGAATAAAAGCTGGGGATTGTCTGAGTTCTATGGCACTCTCTGGGCAAATAATCTCTCTATGACTTGGTTTCTTAATAGGTGAAATGTGTAACAATAATAATTTTCTTTTACTGTTGTGAGATTAAGCTATAAAAAAATTACAAAAGCTATTTAGTTTAATTTATTCAATAAATTAAATAAATTATTTTAGAACTTCTAAGAGCAGCCATTTTCAATATCCCTTTATTATAAGGCATTCTGACTGATTGCCCCACTTTAAATTGATTTAAGCCTTAAAGTAAATCAAATTCAAAAGGGATTATGATAAGATCAGGGATCATATCAATTTGAGATGTAGGGAAAAAAAGCTACCTGGTTTTGATAATACCTGGAAATATCACTGTGAATAAAACTATTCTTATCCTAAAAAATGCACAATTGCATAAGAAATCCAGGAGATAATACTCTAAAGAATATTGCTTGTGACATTTCTTTCTTACATTAAAAAGTCAGCACAGTACTTTTAAGTCTGTTTCCTCATCATGCTGTTTTTTCATTTTTTAAAAATCTGTATCTCCCAACATGATTTACTCAGTATCTAGGAAATATATATTAAATATATCTTTATAAAATATTTAAAGAAGCACATAAGTAAGCTGAGTTTTTATTATGCCTGTATCTCTATACTTGACACTTAAGAACCATAATCTCATTTCAGTAACACAATTTTACTTAGGCATTGAAGTATCCTTAAAATTAGTTCAACCCTTGTATAATCCTTTTTCATTTTATAATACCAGTCTTAGCTCACTGGTTTATTATTGTTGATTTCATAGATAAAAATCTGGTTATTATTAATTTTCGATATGTGCCAAGTATAGCAGTGATATAAAATAAGTTTTAAATTAAGGTCAAACTATTACTTATAGTTCATCATCTTATAAGGGATATTACCTACTAATTTAAATTTAATTTAATGATATCATTGCTATAACCCAAGAACTACTTAATTAATATTTAAGGTTAGCCTTTCCTACTTTCTACTTAAACTCTTGACCAGAACTAAATATTTTCAGCACAATCAGTCTCAAACTTATTTTCTTCATGGAAAAAAAAAAATCAGCAAATACATATTGGATGTTGACACTGTGCAATTGTGGTAAGCAGCTACATGATTAATCTTATCCCTCATTGTGGCTTTTGTCTCACAACTAAATTAACCTTGTTTGCTTTATTCTGTGCTTTTTTTTTCTAACCATGAAATTTAATATGCATAAATATGATAAATGTAGAAAACCACATTACATCTTCATCCTTTTATTCTTAGCTCTTAAACTTCTTAACAGCTGCTTTCTACCAAAATGTCTATATTCAGCCCTTATCCCCTCTGAAGAGTGCTCCATACCCCATCAAGCTCATCTAGACTTTGTTACCAATTATGTTTACTACCGTTAGGTGAATGGCGCTGTATGTTTTCAATAAACCAGCGACCCTCACCTTGCACATGATGCTCTTCGTTGACTTCCTTAACTCTAAACTGCCCTGGTTATCTGTTAAATTCCAATGCAGATCACCAAACTCTGAAATAAGCCTGTGAGTGATGTAACAATCAAACAAACAAATAAAAACTTTACCAAAACAAACCCAAACATTACTGGTTAATGTTTATGCTCGAAAACATGACTCTAAGCACAAGATTGTAAATCAATTTACATTCTTATCACTGTGTTAGTTACAATAATCAGAACACAAGCTCAAACTGATGAAAACTCATTGCAATTTAAGATTTCCATCCCATAACTGATTTCCAACCAATTCCTGCTTTTTCTCCTGCTTTTTTTCAAACAGCTACACTCATCCCAGTAGAAGTATCAATATTGAGACTCTCTTGATGGCTGCATGTTTCAGTCTTGCTTCATTAATCAGCAACCTTGGTGGTATTCTTCCTATTTCTGCAGTTTCCTTACATATTTGTCTCCTGCCATTTGTCCTATTTTCACTCTTATCTTAAGTCAAACAGTATGGGATAATATCACTTGACTAATAAATATATGTGCAAGACACAAACAGGTATTGATATTAAGTGACTGCTATTAAGCAAATTGCTCTAGGTTTCTCAAAGCAGTGATTTGGATTAGTTTCCACGCACTGCATTTATACTACCACTTCCTTGAGGCTTACTGCTTTGTTAAATCTAAGATGTAATTGGTTTCTTTCATTAAAACCGGCTAGTTTTTGAGGCCTCTGCTGCCACCTCCCTATCTCCACAGAGCTGGTTAGTTTCCCATAATTTTATGGACAATGTTGCCCTCTGGTGGCTAAAAAAATTGCAAATAAGACATAAATCTCCATGTATATTTGACACTTATTAATAAGATTTTTAGTGTAAAACAAAATTAATTATTTAAGACATGTTTTGACCAGTGCGTAAAAGATTAAAATCATCACTTGGGCAGGAGGATGCCACTGAATGAAATATACACATGGAAAATTGAGTATGACCTAAGTAGAAAACCACTGGAAAGACTTCAATGGTTTTCTTTCAAGATCAAAATGCCACATCAACTTAGGAGAATGAGGTTTCATAATTGAAGAGGCTTCCACTGATTGTTATTGTTTTTGTTTGTTTAATCTTATGCTGAATATATTTGTTGGGAGAGTAAAGACAAAGCATAAGGAAAATTTCAAGGCCATCAATATTTTACACTCCAGCATTCAAATTTCAAAGAAAAAATACTTTATTTTTGTGAACCTAATAATATCGGTAGGGAAGCAAAAATTAAAATGCTTAACATAGAGATGTAAAATCTCATACAGTAATAAGACTGCAATTTGGTTTATAATCTTAAAATCAGAGTACTGATTCCCATAAAAATCACACAACTACCATTTGGATTTTTATCCAACAGTTTATGGTTAATGACTATTGTCAAATGTTAAGATAAAGACATTGTTGTTGGCTATAGTTATAGCTGGAGTTGTCTAGCTGTTTTCATTTGTTACCCTACCATGCCCCCTTGTGACAGTTAAACAGATATTTAATCTTTATTATAATGATGCCTAATCTTTTGCCATTAAAGTAATGATTTTATATGTGAGTATGTATTCCTTATTGAAACTTTCATAAAACATTACTTACTATACTGATAGATGAAAAATGTACTGAATCTAAAAAAGTACTCAGATATAAGAATTGGTAAAAAGGACCCATGTATATTCAAAGACATGAAGAATCAAACAACATAGCTTTCACAACTTCACTCTGAGAGATTATTGCAAACTCTGTAAATATCTATAAAATATAGATCTTAGTCATAAATAAGTAATACTTGTTGAACACTGGCTGAATTTGCTTTTAAACCACTTCTGATATTTGAACTGACTGTAGGAGTTTCAGAACTTTTATCATTCTCAAAACAACTATTTAAAGAATATTATTTGATATTGCTGAAGTTAAGTTGACACATACTTCAAAGCAATAAAAAGTTTATCAAACTACTCTGATACTGTACTAATTGTACTTCCTTGAAACCCCAAAAACCTCTCACTACTATTGAGGGCATAGGGTTGTTATTTTCCTGGTTACCCACCATCTGGTATTCTGTTCACAGATCCTTCAGGAAAATAATAGGGGTTTACAAAACAAATGTGCAGGATTCATAAAACAAGTTGATAAACAGACCACATGTGTTCTATAAAAGTGCTTAACTTCCAATATTTTAGACTTGACAAGCTTTAGTATGTAACAAAAAAATATTAGTTATCAAACAAAATAACATAGCACTAATATAAAGTACAAAAAAGAAAGTTGAACATTTGAATTACAAAATAATCATCCGTAATTTTCAATGATTAGTGTGTACTCTACTAACAAGTATAAGTTATTCCTTAGAAACCAACAGCATTTTGGTTATTTTTATTTCTATTTTTTCTAATATATATATATATACACACACACATATATATATCTGTGTAATATATTGAGTTAATGACTAAAACAATAAATAGAAAGGTAATAAAGCTAAAAATAAATCTTATGAATGTCTCTTTGTAGACTTACATAAGCTAAAATTCTAAGGATGAATATAAATTCATTGCTCTTCTCATAAACGATAGAAATTTTATGGAAATATTTAATTGACATTAATAAGAGAAACTGATAATCAAGAAGAACTGAAAATAATCTTAAGAAAGGTATTTTATTTATGACTTATGCAAAAAAGCATTTCACTTGTGAGTTCATGAGTAAATATAAATTCTTAAATAAATGCAAATCTGTATGCAATATCAAATAATTTTAAATTGTTGTAAGTACAGATGTAAAGACATAATAATTTTTATTTCAAACTATTTCATATATTAGGTAATTTTAGCAAAATAACTAGCGGTGTCCAAATAAAGAGAAGTAATTTGAAGAATATCCTAAGCTATTCTGGGATAGAAAAGAAGTCTCTGAACATTTCCAAGTTTTGCATAATCACGAAAGATCTGTATTGTGCTTCTTTTCCAAAATATCAAATTGTGACGTTTTCATAGCTAATATTCATGGAATTAACAAATTTTCAAAAATAGTAAGTTTAATAATGAAGTAGTTTAAAACACACAATACTTATTAAACACATAGAGCAGATTTTTTTACAATTAATATTTGCCCAAATAAAACAGATTACAAACAAGTTAGAGTATAATTCTCAGAATACAATAGATAGAACAATCAGTAACAAAGTAAGTAAGCAGGAGGAAAACATGAGAACATTATTAAAGAGTGTAATAGATAATTCAATGTAATAGCATACATTTCACGAAGTTTTCTTGTTATTTTAGAATGACTAACTTAATATACTCATATCTATGTAATTCATTTCTGTTCTTATTAATTACAGTTTGGTACAATGTTTTAAAATAATTTATCTTCAATATCAGAGACTAGTAATTCAAAGAGTTTTATTTACTCACCTAATTTTTTCCTTAATTTCTTTGATTTCATTTTCTGTGCTCTCTTCAGCATTTGCTGAGCAGTGGAAATATCCTTAAAACCCCTATTAAAAGATTAAATTTAAGAAAAGCAAAACAAATATCCAAACCATATTTATATATGTATTTACATGTAAATATGTATCTGAATTACACTACCCTAAAACAAATATTGCTGCACACAGAAAAGTCTGTATCTTGTATCTTAAGAACTAATAAAAGTATTCTTGAAAAATACCTGCCCATTTAAAAGTTAATTTGTTAATATTTTAGTATAAAACTGACCACATACCATTCTTCTGAAATTTTTTCTTCTTTCTCAGATTTTAACAAGCTCCTTCTACTGGTCTTTGATTCAGGTATCAAGGATAAAGTTCCATTTTCTGATCTGGCAATAGAAAAAACACTCTTAACTAACACTAGTATACTAGCACTTTTTAAAACTACAAGCTGTTTATGTTATCTCAAACTTGAAAATAAAATCAACTTAAGTTACAGAAAAACTTTATCTTGAAAAGCAATAAAAGTCTGCCATTAATTTAAAATGTTTACATTTCAATTACGTAAAGCATATTTCAATCATTTTGTTGAAAGAAATGCAGCACTGGAATTTTTATTCCATTTCTTATCTCTATATAAATAGTAGTATATAAGAGTCCACTTGCTTACCATAATTAATTGCATTATTTCACTGACACATTTTCTAGGTGCTTTAATACACCAATTTCACATGTTATTCAAATTTACTGGAAACTCCATAAAATCATAAAATTTTTAACATTCAATGTTTTTCCATCTTGAAACAAGTAAAAACATACCTATTTTCCTCAATGTACTACTACTTTTAAAAGAGTGTAATAGTTTTGTAATTCAACAGTTGGTCCTCTAAAAGAGGTAATTTGCTTACCTGTTATAAAAATGTGGGTGTTCTGATGAAAACATATTTTCTTTCTCATTACATAACCATGCTTGAGCTGGAACACTTGGTAGATTAAGTGAAGTATCACATCTTAATGTTCCAGAGAACTTATCAGAAAAAAAGTATATAATTTGAAAATAAGTTGAAAACACTTGCATTCATATTTTATCCCTTTACATGCATATTACCAAGTAGCTTCTGAATAATTCACATAAAAATTGAAAATTGTAATAAAATAAAAAAAAATTTTCAATGCACATAATAAATGCCCTTTGTCATGGTAGTAGAGTTTCCTTTTGGGATAGTTTGCATATACAAAATGATTAATTGCAACGATCTTAAAAAAAGCCTCAGAAAACAAAAACTTCAAAGATCATCAAATAAATAACAGATATTGCAGTCCATTGACCTCTGACTGAGTATCTTCAGCTGTTGCCCTTTTAATGCATATTTTTGTATTTTTAAAGTGCTGTCAACTAGTGATTTTAGTCTACTGCTGAATATGCAGCTGAAGCATATCATTTTTTTTTTTTTGCTACTGTGAAATAAAGTGTTGAAAGAAATCCAAAATAAAGAAAAAAACGAGAAGCAAATGAAAGAAAAGTTACATGAAAAATTACATCTGGGGATGAGGAGGAAGTCAGAGGCTTCTAAAAGTAATTGTGTTTTTCAAGTCAATAAATTGTAGTATTAATCACTCCAGCATAGCATAACCTTAAGAAATGAGCAAAGATCGAGCATTAAGAGGTTTCCATGACATGTTACCTTTGGCCAGTGCAGCTGGTTTGGGAGAGGCAGTGTTTGTGAAGGGAAGCGGGCGGAATCTAAAGCTAACCATTCTTTCTCTAAGGCAGCCTGCACAAATAATGACATTAAAATGTACATAATTTAGTTTGCATAACTTTTACAAAGAGTCTTTTAAATTGTCTTACATAGTACAAATGTTAAGAAAGTCTATTGGAATTTTTATTTACAGGAAAATTCACAATCTGTTATTTGTTATTGTGAGATGTCATATATCTGTTTAATGCAAGCATGCTGAAGAGTGGGTAAGATTTTTCATCCCAAGTGGATAAGCAAACTGGAGAACTTGAGTGTAACTGTTGATAATTCATAATCCATCTAAAGATGTAATCAAAGGAAATAATCATTTAACCCTTTAGAATGCAAATTATAGTATTCTCCATCAAACCTCACTACTGAAAATTCATAGCATTTTAACACATTATTTTTTTTTATGTTTCTATAGAAAACAAAGATAACGTTGACTTAGTTCTTCCCAAAATATCACAAATTTCTGAACAGACAGAAAACAGAATTTTGTTGCTATATAAAGAACATGGTATATGATATTGCATTCTCTATGCAATTACATATAAATGTAAATTTTCAATGATCCTATTTAAACCCCTTGTTCGTCATCTCAAATTTTTTTCTTTCAATTTATGAATTTCCAAGGTTATTTTTTATTTTTTTTTTAAAGATTTATTTATTTATTCATACAGAACTGGGGTACAGGCCAGAGGCTCAGGGGCGGTGAGAGGTTTTACCAGAGACAGAGTGGGGAGCAGAACAGGCAGATCGACGAGGTACACTGCTGAGGGAAGCAGCGGGCGGGTCAGGAGAGGTCTGGCTCGCCATGTGGTCTCCTCCGGGCAGGAGGCAGGCGGGAATCGAACTCGTGCGGAAGTGGCCTCAGATTCTCAGTGCTGTGCTTTTAACCCGCTGCGCCACCAGGGAGGGCCGAATTTCCAAGGTTATTTTATCTCTCTTCAGTGGAACTTGTACTAGTGTAATATAATTTAGTATATATTTACCTTAACTACTAAGATATGGAAAGACCACTGGGAAAGCAAAACTAAGACATCCTTACTCTAAGATACAGTGTAGTGACAGACTTGTCTTAGCATTCCAGTTATTTGATTTTTTATATAAATACAATACTTCCACTTAGACAGGCATTTTGTTCCATTAGGCAGAGGTTATTAACTGTTGTCATAGTTATAAACCATTTATACTTGGCTTAAGAATATATATGTGGTTTAAGAAGTGTCATTTTATGTAAAACTATAACCAGGATTCAGGGCACAAATTCTTGAATTCTTTCTTACTTTCACTTGACAACTAAAGGAAAATCACATCTATCTTAAAGAAAATCACAATGATTCAACAACTCCTCTTCCTTTTTTTGTAAAAACTGCTAAAATGAAGAGAAGAAAAGGAGCTAATACTATAAAAAGTACTGTGCTGGAGGATTTTGGAAAGACAGTGGAGTTGGAGATAAGAAAAATCTGTATTCTAATCCATACAATAATTATACAAAGAACTCAGGAGTCTACTGAAGGTTGCACCTTCCATGGAAGTACTGGATGTAAATTGTAGTTAATTTTGGTCAATTTCAGCATGAAATTGCTCACAGATTATGGGAGCCAGGATGGGCAATAAATATTGGAGATATGTCCTTTGATTGTTGATTGTTGCTTCTGATGTTCCTTCTGGCTACTGATTGCTGTCCACAATGGCACAAAGAAGTAGATGACCTTTGTTGTTGAATCTCCTCTAATAACAACTTCTAGCTAAGAGACTGTCAGGATATTTATAAGACTTGTTTCCCTTTACCTGTCACTTGCTTTTCTTTTTTCTCTTTTAGAAGAAGGCATTAAAGATCAGGATATTCAAAAGCATCTGCATATGTGAGGGGAATTAGAGAGTCAATACTCATATTCAAGGTAAGGAACAGGTTTGTAAAAGAACTGAAAAGAGCTTAAGTTTAGAACTCAGACTGATCTTGTCTACAAAGAAAGTCTACACAATCCAATAAAGACAAAGACAAAAATAAAAACAAAATGTGCAGCAAATACTGGGGAGGAGATTTTATTTCCATAGATAATACCATGAGATACAAATGTTCAGCTTTAAACCAAAAATTATTAGACATGCAAAGAAACAAGAAAGTTTATGAACCACTTAAAGCCAATAAATAAGTAAATGAATGAAGCTATCCCTAAAAAAGACATACAACATATCCACTATATTATATAATTGTATTAAAGATGCTCAAAGAGCTATACAAGAGAAAAAATAATGTATGAACAAAATGGAAATATCAATGAAGATATAGAAAACCTGAAAAGAAACCAATAAGACATATAGGAGTTGAAGGCAGGGCTGAATAATCAGTGAATTGAAGATAAGACAATGTAAATCATTGAGTCAAAGGAGCAGAATGAAAAAATATTAGGAATTGGTGGAAATATCACTGAGCAAACCAGCATATGTATCATGTTGTCACAAAAGAAGAGAGAATACTTGAAGAAATAATGATGGAAATTCCTTGAATTTGGTTAAAAACGTGAAAAACATCCAAGAAGCTCACTGAACACAAAGATGAGCTTAAAGTGTTCACACCAAGATACATTCTAATAAAACTTTCAAAAGACAATAAACAAACAAACAAACAAACAAATAAATAAAAGCAATCAAGAAGCAACTCATCACATACAAGGGACTCTTAAGAATATATGCAGATTCTCATCTGAAACTTGGGGGGCAGTCCAGAAGACAGTGCTAACTGAAAAAATAAACCTATTAATCAAGAATCTTACATTTGGTAAAACTGTCCTAGAAAACTGTGGAAAATTAAGAAATTCCTATATAAACAAAAGCTGAGAGAAATCATTACCATTAGCCTTGCCTTGAAAGAAAAGCTAAAGGGAATGTTGGAGGTTGGAATGAAGGACTGTATTTGGAAGCCATATGAAGAAATAAAGATTTCAGAAATAGTAAATAGATGGACAACTATAAAAATTAATATTATTTTATAACAAGTTTGTAACACCTTTTGTTTTCTACTGATTTAAGAGACTAATACATTAAAGAACTATTACCATTATAAGTTTGTCTTGCAACTTTCATTTTGTTTTTACATTATTTAAGAGAAAGTTATTAGTTTTTGTTTTTCACAATATGAATGTAATTTGTGATGTCATCAACTGAAAGTAGTGAAATACAGCTATAAAGAAGAGAATTCCTATATGTTGCTAATTTTAAGTTGGTATGAATTCAAATTAGAGTGTAATAATCTTAGGATGTAAGGATGAAAGGGTAAGATAGAGGTTAATTAATGGGTACAGAATTTCAGTTTTATAAGATGAAAAGAGGTCTATATATAGATGATGCTAATAGGAGCATTAAGGAGTCTGACTTTTGCTTAGCTTTATACAGACAAATCACTTTATTTTTGGATAAACACTTGTCAGACCACCAACTTTTCATATTCTCTAGGAATCCAGCTGTTTTATTTCTATGGCAGGACTAGCTCCCACAAAATACAATGCGTTTTTTTTTTTTTTTGCTTTGCCATATTATATAGATGTTGATAGAGTTCTTCTCCTTGAAAAAAGGTTATGCACTGTGAACTCAAGTACCAAGAAAATGTCTTATTTATCACTGCTTCAGAGATTTATTATGAATAGTACATAATAGGTAGCTATAAGGTTGGAGAATAAATCTATATGGGGCTCTCACATTCCTGCTTGCTTTATGGTAGTCTATCTTTTCAAGGATTCTTGTAGGGTTCACAGTTTAGGAAGACGGAGATAGTGCTTTCCCTCCTGTCAAAAAGCACTGTGTTACCTAGACTACATTGATGATGTTTGAACATAGTTCTAGGGGAAGCAGGAACGAAAGTTAACATGTGGGAAGGGTCCTTTTGAAAATTCAGTATACTATTGTTATTGCTTCCATATCTGAATATACTAAAAATTGTCATGTGAAATGTTATTTTCCCATAATTGCCAGAGGGAACTTCCTCAAGAAGAGAATTTCAGGCTCTAAAATGATAGCACGATAAACTCTTTTATGATGTGACACCTGGGGGAAAAAACTGAGCCTCTCTATTGTATGATGTCCAAGATTTTTGCTCTCTAGTGATATTCTGATGGTTGTCAAGTCAAAACAGTTCTCCATTATATCTTAATTAAAAAAAAAAAAGACTTCATTTCAACCGCTCTTATAATGAAGGTCACCACATCAATATCAGCAGGAGTTGGCTGAGAAATCTGAAGAAAATTTGGAGGCCTCTATCCTGAGACCTCAAATGGTTTCTTGGGCCTCTGTGGGAGAATGTATAACGCTCAGTATTCTATCCAGTAGTGAAGGAAAAACTAGGATTTTTGGTTCTTCATCATGGAAAAAGAGGTTCAACATCTTGTTCTACTGTTTCAGTACTGGAGGTAACACAAGTCTGACTGATGATTTTATCGGTTGAGCCTCGGGTCTCCACCTGGGGAAATCCCTTGTGGATTTGGATTTGTGACCTTTCTAACATCAATACCACATACACTTCTATTGAAAAGTTGGCACTGGCTTCCAACTGAACTCATTTAGAAATTAAATGATTGACCCATGGAGGCATGGCAACTCCCTGGCCTGATCTTACTAGTTTTGGGTGGAACAACTCAGATTCAATGACTAACAGGGTAAATGAGTCTTCCAAATCCTCATTTGTCGGCCTGTTCCAAGAAACATTTAAGCATTACATTAAAAAAAAAAAAAAGTAGAGTTTATACTTTTCGGGGAAATTTTATCTTCATTCCACTGCCTGAAATAAAGCAGCTGGCTTGGAAGAAGTTTAATTCACTTCAGTTCTCTAAATGCTCCAGCCAGGTACAGGGAAGGTTTGACTAAGTTGAAACTCAATTGCCCCTTAGACTGTGTAGCCACATGGAAAACTACAGATTGATTTATCATAGACACACTGTTTTGGGTCCTCACATAGAAAACAAATCACATTATTTGTAAAATTGTTTTGATTCCTTGCATGGATGGCCACAGTGTATGCCCATTCCCTGACGAGACAACCAGAATCATGTCACTCAATGGGCCTGATTTTGGCTTCTGCTGGAGAGGCTACTGATACCAGCAAGACTTGTACTTTCTAACAAATTACTCATTTTTCTTCTTTCTTTTTTCTTTACATTATTTTTTTCATTGTATGATCCTTGCCTCAGCCTGCTCCTAGAAAACTGACTATATTTTCATCACCTTACCACTCTTGGCATCTTCTCAGATTTTTGGTCAGCTGACCTTGGCCATATAACTGTGGTGCAATGGGTTAGGACACAGCACTTCAAGCTGGGGACAGCTTCTTCAGTACTAGCTCGATCCATGTCCTTGGAGGTGATCCACATGACATGACAAACCTCTCCTAACCCACCTGCTGCTCCCCTCAGCAGTGTACTTTGTCGATTTGCCTGTTCTGCTCCCCACTCTGTCTTTGGTGAATCTTCTCACTGCCCCTGCACCTCTAGCCTATACCCCAGTTCTGTATGAATCAATAAATACATCTTTAAAAAAAAGAAATAAATCCACATAATTTTTTTGGTCTCTTCATCAGTTATGTGCTGTTATCACAAAAGCTACTAAATAATAAGTTGGCAGCCTGAGTCTACCACTCATACTTCTTTCTGGACACACAACTTGAAAAAAAAGACAATTTGACCAATGATGTGACTGTCCAGAATGGGACCAGGCTTTTGTACACATTTTAAAACATTGTGTCTCTAAGGATAGATACTCAGGAAGAGTAACACAGACCCACTTTGGATATTTAGGATTCTGTTATGACCACTCCTGGGCAGGAATAAGTATTTATTTTCCCTAACAGCAAGCCCCAGGCCAGCATGACTGACACAAGCCCACAGGGCAGCCTAGCCAAAGGTTGCTTAACATACAAACTTTATTCTGGAGTTTTACAGAAATGCACTTGTTCCTCTGTCTTTCAAGAGGAAAGACCTGGGTGTGAACAAAGAATGGTTAAGACAAAAAAAAAAAAAGTGAATTTATAGTTACTGAAATGAGTCATTCTAATTTTGAGGAAATTGGTGGAGAACAATAATCCGGTACCTTTGTAGGGAACACCTGGGAGGTACTGGGGGGAGGAAAGGACATAAATAAACTTTCTTGTTTTAGAACTGTCCTAGAAGGTTCCCTCCACAAGAAAAATGCCCCTGTAGGGCTCCTGTAAATTGCTACAAGCACCTTAAATTTAACTAATTGCTGGTTTTGCCATTCCCTTCCAGGAGGCTATGACCACAACTTGATAGTTATTTTGGTTAACTGAAATGAAAAATCAAACAAGTCTGTCAAGACAGCAAAGGGATGGCTTCAGATTCTGAACTTCCCCTGTGAAACATCTCTGGAAGTTTTCCCCATTCCATTCTCAGTCATCCCATGGGGTGGGCAAATGCCGCCTGGAAAGAAAGTGTCCTGGTCATAAATTTCCTTTAAGTGTTTAAGGAAATGCCATTATGGCCCTGGAAAGCATTCAAGTTTGCTTCACCTCACCTGCCAGGGTTGTTTTGGATGGCAAAATTGCCTTGTACTTCCTCCTTGAGAAACAAGAAGGAGTCAGTGTAATAGCTAATACTTCCAGCTGTTTTTGGACTGACGTCTAGTGGGAAGGTCAGTCCAGAAACTTAAGAAGAAAACCACCTGGGTATTGCTAGTAACTTAATTAAATGCACCAAGAGGATAAACCAATGGGTATTGTACTAATATTTGTCAGATTATTCAGATTGGGCACTGGAGTGAATACTTACAGGAAAATTTGCCTTGCAGAAATAAGGGGTAGTCACTGTTGGAAAACAATTCTCCTTATGTCTCGAATATTTCTGGTGACTTCCAACAGCTTTTGCTGCAGAATATAATTTCTCAAAAATGTTGCTATAGCTAACAGACTTGGAAGACTGTCTTTTAGTGTCTTGCTCTGGGGAAGAAGGCAAAATTTGACTTCATCTTGGGAGTAGGACATGTAGATTTGCTAGCAACCTTTCATAAAATATGGGGTGTTTCATAGGCATAGGTTTCCTACAGGGTAACTCTTCATATGTATCCCCTATCGAACTTGGGAGACAAAAGGGAATACAAGGCTCCTGTCACTTGGCATAACAAGTAATAGATACCTCATTTCTTCTGCCAGCATCCTGAGTGTGTATCAGACTAAGTTGGTAGGTTGTAGACAAGATAAAATCTCAGATTTCTCATTGTTCTTGGTAGTTAAGGCAAGTTGTGCCTAATACACTTAACATAAATTTACTTTTGGTTATCAGTGTCATGTTTGTTAATCATTTGCCAAAGGCAATTACATTTCAGAGAGGCATGAAACTTCTATAAAATTGATCCATGCTATTTTATCAAGACAATTTTATATTACTTCTCTTAAAATGATATAATTCACTGCAAATATCCAAACAAATTCCTGACATGCCATAAATTTGGGGCCATGCTATATCTTCATGTTTTGCCATCCATATTGCAAGCACACAGTATGAGCTCACTGGAAGTGAAAAAATTAGTTTGAACAGATTATGATACATCTTATAAAGAGAAATATGCATTAATTTCAAATGCAGTTACCTTTATTATTCAAAAAGGTGGTAAAATGGAAATCTTAGTTATATAAGTCTTGAACTTGTACACAAGAAATTTAGACAGAGGAATAAAATAATGCTCTGGTAATCTGATGTTGTCATCTGAAGCTCTAAAATGATTTTTAAATAAAGTGGTGACAATAGAAAAGTTCAAAAAAATTAAAAGCAAATGATTCCTTTCTAAACAGAACTTTAGTTTGAATTTTCCTCTAAACAACATTATCTGTATTACAAAGACATACAATTAAACATAATAATATTTAATTTTATAAAATCCATTAACTTTTTTTAAAATCATGTTTGACATAGAATCCAGAATTTTTAGCATCATATCCCAGGCCTTCTGTCGAATGACCCCTAGCTATATGTTCCTTTCTTACTCTCTCTGGTCTTTTTCCACTAACTAGATCTATCTATTGAAAATGTTCTGTTCCTTTAATACCCTAGGTAGTTTTTGACTGAGTCATCCATACTTGCTTTATATTTAACCCTGAGTAGTACTACCTTATTGCTTATTCTTTCATTTTCTTTTCCCATCTCTTTTAAATCTTATACTGTATGCAGGACTTCCCTGATCATCCAAATAGATACTACACATTATCCTTTAATCTTCTTACTTTCATAGTAAATTTCAATACCTTATTATGTATGCATACTTGTATATTTTTTTCACTGTCACATCCCATTAAATGTAACTTCTGTGGGGTTCAGGGTCTTATTTCTTTTATTCACTGTAGGAAGAACAATGCCTAGACTATTGAATATAATCATTGCATTGAAATATCCATTTATAAACATTTCAATTTGACCTGATGGTATCGCTTGGAGTAGAATTAAAATCCTTATGAGAACATGTGTAAATATTGGGCACTTAAGATCAAGCACAGCAATCAGAAAGCCAAGATCCCATTGAGTTGAATCTCATATTTATGTGAGCCTTGTATTTCCTTCTACATTTTCCTGCAGGGAAATTCCCAGTTTTGTTAGTAAGAAAGAAAAGTAGACAGAAATATGAGGCCCACATGTAGCAGTTGCATGGGGATGAAGAGACAGAGGTTGAAGTGCAGGGAGCAAAAGCAGATAGGATTGAAGAATCAAGATCCCCTAGCAGAGAGCACTATAGAAATGTAAGCACAAAGTCACATATACAGTGGTTTTTTCCCATGTATTTACCAACACCTAGTAGTATATGTATCAGGAGAGATTTCTAGAAGCAAAGTACAATAGCAACAGGGGATGCGCTACAGAAGTAGAAACAAATTTCTTCTGCTACTTGTGCTGTGGCAAAAGAAAATAGAATTCAAAGTCTAGGCAGAGGTAATTTGCTAAATATTGCACTTTTAATTGAGACATCATATTAGTTTCATGTTAAGAAAAAGTATCAATAGACTAGTCTGGGTAAAGCTGGAAAATACACCTCCAAAGTATCTCTGCCTATACAAAATATCCCTGTCAGAATAAAATATAATTTTCTTTAAAGAAAGAAAACATTTTCTAGGGTCTTTACAATCTTTATACATACAATGTTGGGTACTTAAAATATGTAGCTACACTAACAAGGCAAATAAGCCTCATGGATAATATGTGAAAGAAATCAGACAAAACATAGATATTATATGATTCTATTTCAAAACAGATTGATAATAATGAAGATATAAATAATGTTGAGGCATGAAGAAATCTTGTGATTTTCATTAGCTCTGTATCTTAACCTCAGTGATAGTTATGTGAGTATAAAGGTCTAGAGAAGAGGAAACAGATAAGCAAAACTAAGGATGTAAAAGGTCAATGCTTTGTATAGCAAAGGGGTGCTCGCTTTGGTTGGAGCATATGAATCACAGGGTAAATGAGTCTGTATAGCTTGCACCCTCATTGTGGAATACTTAAATACCAACTTAATGAGGTTTTTCGTGTTTTTTTTCTAGGTAATAAAAAGAACTGTTTAAGATTGCTGTGCAGGACATAAGTAGGATTAGAGATATATTTAACAAAGAGTAGTGGATAAGTAAATATGGTGTAAACCTGACACAGAATACACAACAACTCTTGTGAATATTCTATGACCACCTTTATGCACTATAAAGTCTTGTAGGACATCTGCAGATGATGTTAAGAAATTAACACACATTTAAAAGCACATACATTTTTTCTCAAGGGCTATATGAAAAATTCTATAGCATTGTGCCAATACAATTAACCACTTTAGAAACTGGTATACCCCTAAAACAATAGCTTATGACCAATATTTATATGTTGTTGTTGGTACTTACTTCATTAAATGTAAAATCTTCTAAATCTATTTCTTCATATTCTTCTTCAGATTCCTCATTCCTAATGGCCTCTAAAGCAGTTGTCAGTTTCTTTCGCAAAAGAAAGCCCTTCCAAACTGCCTAAACAAAAAATTTAAAGCATGTTATACAAGGTTATAGATCAAACTCCAAACCAGATTCTGTGAGTTATCCCATTAGGAAGATAAAACATCTTAGACCTTCATTTATGGCTCAATAATCTGTTTTTTGAACTTTATGTGACACGTAAAACTGCAAGATAAATTAAATGACTGCATGTGTCTAAAGTTCTGAATCTCAGGAGACTTTCCTTGTGGTGAGCAGAAAAGAATCTCTAAAACTCCCTTGACTGCACATGTAGGTCAAACAATCAATTATCTGACAATTCCTCCAGGACCCATTCTAAACTAAGAAGAAAGACATACAAAGGAAAACCAATTTTGCTAATTTTCAAATGATTATGTATAAAATAAACGAACACACATTTAGGAAAACTTCAAAATATATAAATGACCATATTAGAGAGATAGTATCCTGACCTGAAGCAATTAACTAATTTCATTTTTAAAATAAACTATGTGCAGAATAACAGAGTAAAAACATTCAGATTCTGCAATATTTTTTAAGTGGGGAAAGCTTTCCTAAGTGTAATTCCAAGTACACTGCAGCTTTTTAAAAATGAGTATCTTTATATACTGCTACTGGGTGAACAGTATATAACATGTAAAAAACATGTAAAAAAGAGGTAGATAAATATGTACTGTAAGCTACTGTTCATCTATGAAAGACTGCATGCAAACATTTATGAATATATACCTCACCCTATGTGGAAGCCTATACTTAAAAGTGTAAGTTATAAAATTAATTTATAAAGGTTACCTTCAGAGGAAAGAAATAGGGGGAAGATACAGCATAGAAGATCTTACTTATTTTGATTTTGGAACCATGTACTCATTTAAGATAATTCTATAAATTAAGTACATAAACATAAAAAAGGGAGAGGAGTAAAAAAGGAGAAAAATCAATTATGCTAATGTCAACAGATTTTAATATTTCTAGTGCAATATATTTAAAAGATAAATCTAATTTCGACAGATACCTAAAAATAGTTTCAGGAATCATAATACACATATTCTATTGTTATTTGAGATGTAAAACTGTGACCCACAACCTCTGTAGCAACTAGCCTAGAAAGCCAAACTACACATTTGCACTAACAAGTATGCTAAATCACAACCTCATGAGCAGTTAACCAACACTGGTCAAGACTTGGTGAATGGTCACTAGTTTCCCTATTTTTGTCCCTACATCCAACTCAGGACCAAGCAGAGAAAGTTACATGTGTTTTCTAAGCCAATCATAACCATATAAGAGGTCTTGCTCTAGCTACCCACCTCTGTGATGCCAACAACCTGCAAGTAAAGCATACTTGGTACTTTTGTTTTCTTGAGATTGCCACTTTCCTGCCTTTGAGTCTGTGTCAAAGACAAGTGATGGTGTCTGACTCCCTTTCTATAGCACAATCTGACTATGTAGCCTGTTTTTTCCTCACTGTGGGCTTTGTTGATTTCCACTATCTATGTATGCTTGAGTGTATACAAAATACATGAGAGGGGGTGAGAGAAAGGAGAAAAAAAATAATTATGTTAATGTGATTAGGAACCAGAATGTTCTGTAGAAGAGCTATAAACATAAAAGCAATTAAGTAAAAATCTCACAGTCCTAAATTTAATTTTAAAATGTTGGTATGAACCTATAATATTTATTTTTCTTAAAATTTTGCATTTTCAAACTCAGTGCAGTGAAGAAAAAAAAAATCCAGTGTAGGGTATGCAAATACCATTTCCACTAAGGAACCAAAGATCTTTGGAGAAGTGACTGAAGTCAGGCCTGGGGCAAAATGTATATAAAATTAACTTGGATAATTAAGTCATATTAGAAAACAAGGAAGTTTTAGAGAGTACTGAATTGAACAAATTACAAATAAGGGAAAATCTGAGCACCAATAAAAATAGTAACTTCAATGAAATTAAACACGTTATATATTAAAAAAAAATATTACATGTACGGGCTCTCCCTGGTGGCCCAACAGGTTAAAGCACCTCATTATGAAGCTCTCTGAATCCACTGCAGCATGAGTTCGATCCCCAACCAGGGAGCTGACCCACATGGTGTGGCAGACTCTCTTGACGCCACTGCTTGCCTCAGCAGTGTACTTTGTGGATCTGCCTATTCTGTTCCCCACTCTGTCTCTGGTGAAGCCTCTTACTGCCCCTGCACCTCTGGCCTGTATCCCAGTTCTGTAAGCATAAATAAATAAATGTAAAAAAAATTGCATGTACATTAAATAGAACAAATGTGGAAAATGCTTGGAAAACCCAAAAATCTAAAAATTGGTAAATAAAGGAAAAACATCAAGCATTTTAACTGTCTTTCCAATATGAACTCTACCCAAATCACTGATAAGTTTCTCTCTCTCTTTCTTTATATGTATGTTGCTCTTTCTAAAACCCAGGTACTTTGATATATTATGCTCTGTTCCCAAGGTGGCTAGACAGTCCAGAATTCACATTTTAAGATGAGTAGTGTAAAAAAACTAGATGACTGTACTCAGGAGAAAATAAAGTTGATTTAAGAATCATGAAGCACAACAAAAAAGGTTCTGAAGAACAGAAGAGTTCTGAAGAAAGGTCGCAAAGAAAGGTTGACTTATGTTCCTTTTTAAAAAACATTTTCTTGGGCCCTCCCTGGTGGTGCAGCGGGTTAAAGCACATCACTAAGAAGCTTAAGCCACTTCTCCATGAGTTCGATCCCCGCCTGCCCCGGAGGTGACCACATGGCGTGGCAGACCTCCCCTGACCCGCCCGCTGCTCCCCTCAGCAGTGTGCTTCGTCGACCTGCCTGTTCTGCTCCCCACTCTGTCTCTGTTAATCCTCTCACCCTCCACATCTCTGGCCTGTACCCCAGTTCTGTACGAATAAATAAATAAATCCTTTCAAAAAAAAAAAAAAACAAAAACATTTTCTTATAAATAACTTGACCAAGGGATACTAAACAGGTACTTGTCACTGAAATAAGATAGTTTCAAAAGGAATGAACTTCATTATTGAGCCAACATTGAAGAGCATCCACCATCGATAGAGAAAAGTGTATTGCTCTATTGATGACAGAAGGGAGTGTAGGCTGCATGCTATCTTCATTCTTCAGCAGAGTAACATTTCGGAACAGTAACTGAGATTTCTTTGTTTTTCTCAGTGTGTCCTTGAGTCCATTAGCCATCCCTGCTCCCCTACTGCTGTTCAGCCATCAGTAACAGTTTTGTCTATGAATTATGATTAGAAGTGTAGTCAGATACATTAAGTCAACTGAAATCCTGAATATATCCATTAAAACCATAGGAGTTTTGAAAACTGTGACTTTACTAGCAAGAACCAGAATTTAATTTCAAAGCTCTTCTTTCAGGTGCTTATGCCAAATACATTGGCCACATCTTTATCTTCTGTGCCTCGTGCTCCACATCCCTATGAAATAACATTTCCAATTATACTTTCAAAGTACATATGCCTAGCCTCAAGATAAATCAACATATATTCAAGAATGTGATTTTCTTACCAAATCCACTTCTAATAATCTGGCCCATGAAATCACCACCTCTTCTTGTGTGGATTACTATTTCCTCCTAATTCATTTTGATGCTTCTTTCTCTGCTCTCCTCCAGTGCAATTGCAACAAAAGTAAGATGAAAACTAACCTGAATAAGAATAGCAGCCTTTTCCTTTTGTTCTTGGATAGTCACGGTATTTTCTGGCTTTTTGTTCTTTAAAGTATTTTGATTCTTGATGCAGGAGTTCGGCTCGGAAGCCAATTCTGTTGCAGGAGTATGTAGTTGTGTAGAGAGATGAGTTCGGCCGCGCTTAATGTACCCACGCCAGTATGCCTGGATTACTATTGCTGCCATACTGTTAGGAGGGGATAGTGGTTTTCTTTTTATAAACACACAGTTGTAAATAAGAGGGCCTTATAAACTCTATTAATAAACATCCACTACATAAAACATTCTTTAAAAATAAAACAGTGTCTATATTCACAGAAGTAAAAGTAGTATGAAATCATACCTAATAGAGACCTTTTTTTTAAATATAGAGAGAAATGGGTCAAAAATTTGAAAACGATGTGAATACAAGGGAGCCTTATTTATTTGTTTGTATGATATGGAAGATTTTGTATGATATGGAAGATGCTAATACAAAAGGATGGGAAGAAAACTGATGATGCAGAAGGGAGGGGACAAGTGCTGAAGCTAAGGTTGAGATGGATAAAAATATGGGATCTCTCATTAGCCTTGGATAGGAGGGAGGGTGCCCTTCACCATTAACAGGAATCTTGTTTGCTTCATTTTCCTACCCAGTACAAATACTTAACCCATACTCTTATAAACCCTGCAGTAAGTTCTAATATTTTTCTAGCCCATAGCTATTTGCCAATTTCAGGTATTGAATCAATGTGCAATATGTTTTATTTCCTACATTCCCCAATGCTGCCAAATTAGTAAATTTCAGTAACGATGTACCGTGATTCTGAGAGCATTCACTGTTTAATACTTTAACTCTCTATAACTGTTTAATTTTTCATTTCCAATCAGAGCTTTGCAGGGCTATTATTCAAGTACAGAATATAGTCTAAGTGCTAATTATTATTCTTATATCCTCTTCAGATTACTGAGTTTAGTTTTAAAAAGCATATGAAGAAGATTTGTACATATTCCCCTTCCCCATTGCTTTCTTGGAACACTTTAAATCTTCCAAATTCAATGACATTCTTTCATTTCTCATATTAGTGATGTTAAGGTAAATTTAAATTAAGTGGCAAACTTTGCCTAATATGATCATACATTCTTTTCCCAATAGTGATAAATTTGGGGGATATTAAAAAGGGCTGTAACAGTTTTCTTCTTTTTTTTTTTTATCATCACCATCAGCATCATTTCACCTAAAAACCATTCTACTTTGGTGGGATGTTGAAATTAATGGATACAACATTTGACCAATATAAATTATCCATACTCCTGATTGTTGGAAAATAAAATCATGTTTCATTTTTGCCTCCTACAATAAAGCTTTGCAAATTTGTCTATAGATTTAATTCACAATTAGCCATTACCTATTTTTTCTTCATCTTTTAAATCAAAATTAGTTTGGGTGATAAATAATAAAAAATGGATTTGCAATGTGTAACTGGCTAAAAATGGAAGACATGTAAGAAATCACATATAACCTGAGACATCTCATATTACTGTACAGATATATACAAGTTTCACAAACTACAATTGTGAACTTCTTCTAAAATTGACCAGTCATTGACTGTTTGAATTCCCCAAATATTTCAATATTATCAAAATTTCCCTAGACAAAAAAGAAAAAAAAAGTTGATGAAGTTATTTTCTGCACTCATACTAATACAAGAACTGCTTTTCACTACATATATTTAAAGTAGTTAAAGTTGGATATCCTGAAAGTGAGCTGATTTCCATATTGAAAACAGCAGCTTGTATTATTACTCATATCATCATCTTTTTTTTAGCAAAATCTTAATGATAAAAACATTCTTATCTTCAGAACAAATGTACACTGTGCACAGAAAATGCATAAGACATCTGACAGTGAATCTTCTTGCATCACTAAAAGGCAAGGCTCAGTAAGTGGCTATCCATCTTCTTTTTCTTTTGTTTTTTAAGTCTTCAATTTGTCTATATTTTCAGCTCTTTTATTTCTCATTATAATTTGGCTATTTTATTTATTGACTAAGAAATTATAAATGCAGTGTATTCATTCAAACCTAGTATTTGAATGAATAGGGTTCTGGACATGGTCCCCCAAATTATGACAACCTGGCATACTGCATATTTTAAGCTGAAGGAATTTGAGAAAAAAGCATGTGCAAAAACGACTTGTTGACCTTTCTAGAAACATGTCAAATACCCTCATTTCACAGGCACCCTGCCTTACCGGGAAGAAAAAATATATATATTCTCATCTGCAGGAATGCCGGAGGACTCGGAAAGAACATACCTGTTAAATTCCCCCTATTGTACTGCTCTCAGCTTATACTCTTTGTCTTACGACATCTTCCCACAATTTTAACTTGTCATCAAACTTAATGTAAAAATGCTCAAGTTTAATGTCTTCAGGCCTTTGTTGCCTTCTGATGCCTCCCATGTCACATAAAACATTAAATAAATCTACAGGCTTTTATTTATTTATCTCTTTATTCTAGGATCCTGGCTGAGATTTTAGAAAAGTATAACAGAGATAGTTTTCCTCTACTATGAAGCAAAATAAATCAAATAAATTGATAAATTATAAAACAATGGTACAGCTACTTTAAATTGTTAAAAATTTGCATTACAAAATGTTAATAGTTTCAACATATCAAACTATTTAATATTGTTCTAGAAAAGAAATCACTACTCACACCAACAACTCCTGAAAGAATGAAGCTGGTCAAAGCAGTGTTAACTGTTGTGATTACCCAGTTCAGCTCAGTTTTATTGGAGAAACTGAATCTGACCATTTCAATTTTCTCATGTTTAACACTGATGCAAGAAGTAAAAAGAAAACCTGACAGGTCAAAGACCAATCTTTGTTAATTCAATAAACAAAGCTAACCATTAGCTTTTAAGGGTGTTTAATAGTTGGAAGGTGACTTACATGATTAATCTCAAAGAGTATTATCCTGCCTAGTTATGCCAAAGAAAATTAGAACATATGCATTCAAAACTTGCATAAATGCTAGCTAAGTGTTTATTAGGTCACTACACAAAGTAGTATGGCACATGAAAAGATATATTTTAGAATCTTAATAAATGATTAGTCGATCAACAAGAAAGTAAATATCACGTATTGTAGCATATTTTAAAAAATTAAATTATCTGATTATTTAAAAGTACTCCTTATATATTTTCCTAAAATAATGTAGTATTTTATTTCTCCCCTTAAATTTATTTTAATTAGATTAGATAACAGGAAAAAAATGTACTTACTTCAAATAAATACTAGTCAATTAAATCAGAACCTGTCAAAACTAAACTAAATTACTTTGTATTAAATTAATAATTTCTGCACATCATAAAATATAATTAAAGAAATCAATATGAAATATAATAGCAATTTAAATCCTTTAACAAGTATAATTTGGTAACATTAACTAAGACTTCATAAAAATAAGGTATACACAACTGTAAAAGAAAAAAAATACCTATAAACCTTACATTTTTTCATGATGTTCAATATGTTGATGATCTCTCTGTAGAGACCTTGTCAATACTGTTTCCATGAATGGAATTCTTTTGGGAGGAATATTTAGCTTGCTGTCTTCTGTTTTCTGACCTATTTTTTCTTGATTTCTTCCTTCCGTATCTTCACATAAAGTGGAATTGGTTAAGGAATGATTAGATCCAGAATCCATCCATTTCTCAGAAATATCTGCTGAGTCTGGGTTATGTGCACAAGAGTCAAAGGCTCTATTTTGCAGTAAGCTATCACTACTTGCAAGAATCAAATGACTTTGTTGGGCTTCTGATTCATCTCTCTTGGTGATACTGACATCTCCACGTTCGTGTACATGACGGTATTCATTACTCAGTGTCATCAATTTCTGAAAGTAAAGGCAGAGATTTTCTGCAGCATCCAAGGTGAATAGTTTTCTGAACAAATAAACAATAAGGGCTTTTAATAAGAGGCGTTATATCAGTAAATATTAAAACTTGTATAGGTTTTGAAAATTTCCAAGTAGCCTACTTGAACATCAGACTCTCTTCAACAGTACTCATTAAAAGTTTATTTCAGTTTATTTACCTAAAAATTGACCTATTTTCCAACAAAATCTTGAAAATATTTGTTTAGTTAATTTAGATCTCTCAACCTAGACAAAATGTCTGGAAGTTTTAGAGCCATTTTTATTATAAGTATTTTTGGTACACAGGACCCAAAAATCCATACTTTTTCCACCATAAACATGAGAAGTCATGGCAGCCTAAATTTGGAGACGTTATTTATGAAACAAAGTTTAAAGGACTTCTACATTGACTCTTGCCATGAAAAATATTTGTATTGGACTTTTAAACAAAGAACTTATATTATGGGAAAGTTTTTATTCCCATTTTTCTCTAGAAAAAAATCCACTACAAGTATAATTCAAATAGATCAAGACATAACTGCTTGTGATTCTCTTAAATATTTGTTGGATCTCTATCTTATTGAAGTTATGATTTCTATGATACATGTTTTCCATATTTGAAGTTCTTAACAGTAAATGTGAAGGACTTTGCACTTGTATGAGTCTTATTCTTGGTTACATTTTATTTAACTTCCTTATTTGCTGTTTAAAATAGCTAATTTTACATTATGTTTTCTAGCTATATTAAATTTTCACAGATTGTCTTAAGTATTTCTTGTGACAATGTAGAATACAAACATAAAAATATTTAACCATACTAAACAAAATAAGCATTATAACTACTTTCTAATATTTAAAGATAGTTTCTTTGGTCACAAAGGTTATTACTTACTTCTCCGATATCTTTTTGATATATTTCAATTAATTTGTTGTCTTATAATTCAGAAAAGATTCAAGTTGATATTAGAAGATATCAATGTTTATGGTTAGGTGCTGAATTCATTACCACTTATTACTAAACATATAAAAGCCTACTTTCCATTTCAATGTTAAAATATAAAGTTACTATGACAATAAATCATCATTCAAAGGAATTGAGAAATATAAATTTCAATGTGAAGATTATGTCAATTAATTATATTTTTACACAGATATAAGGAATACTACTTTAGATTGCAAAAGATAAAGGTAAAATAGACATAGAATTTGATAAATTAAATAGTTATAACAACTGGAATGATTTTTGAAGTTATCAGATTTATTCTTATTATGAATAGACTATATTAAAACATTAAACAAAAAAACTTAACACACATAGGATTAATATTTATGAAAGCATAAACAGCAATAATTTATGTGATTTAGTAATTAGGGTTAGATATTGGAACTCACACATATATTGTTCCAGTTATAATACAGAGTCACCATAAGTAAATTATAAAATTGCTTTCCTTTTTCATTTACGTTATTTTGGAGCAACACAAATTAAAAAATACAGTTACAGAAAGGTCAATTGTAATTCAATATAATCATGACATTTAGAATTTGGATTGTGGTAAGGAAGGGAAGTTCTCTTTCTTTGCTATTGTTTTATAACTATATAGCTTCTGTTCTGAAATTGTATATGTTCTGCTTTTCCCAAGTTCCAAAAATACTTTAAATACAATTTTAATATATGTGTAATATACCTTACATATAGATCTATTACACAACTTGCTTTGTTCCATTATAACTATTTTTCTCTTATGTTAATTTGTTAATATTTGAAGATAAAGCATAATATAACTTATTAGATAACTTATTAGGTACCCAATGATTTTTGATTAAATTTGTGACTGATTTATTGACTACAAGCTGACTGAATGTGTGCATTTGTGTAGAAGCTATACTCATTTTTTCATTTATGTTACTGATATTTTAGCTTTTAAAATATGTTCATAATAAACAATAAATTTCAAACAGTAATGAGACTATATCTAAAACATACTGTTATAATCCAAACTTACAATGATTTTAATTACAGTATTTTTAATCACATGTGCAAATTGCATTATTTCTTTTCATTATGACAAAGACAAGATAACAGCCTTACCCTTTTCCAGTAATGTAATTCTCATTTAGTAAGTTGATTTTTCTAATCTGGGACTGACAAAGTCTCAGGAAACGTCCTAATTTTAAGTGACAGTCCTCATCAATGTACCTTTCTGAATAAGAGGTTAGCATTTCACCATTGAGAATTCTTAGAGCAGGTAACACTTTAAGTAGAGAATGCCTATTAAAAAGAGGAGAAAAATAATAATTTTGAAAAGCATATTTTATGTCTGAAATAACCACGCACCTAATTTCTTAATATAAGTGCAAAATAGATCTTAGAAAGTTGTATTAGATTTCACGGAAAAAATGAAACTGCTAAGTTTTTTTTTTTAAAGTATGGTATGTTATTTACAAAAAAAATGTTTTAAAGTTTAAAACTTTTTTTTCTAAAATGCAAATGGGAAATTCAAGCAGATATAAATTTGGGTTGAGAGTAAATAAGAAGTTACATGATGACAATAAAGTCATGCACTTTTAAAAAATAATAAAACATTATTACTAAAAGTCGCTGTTTATTTCAGAAATGGGGGTAAATTCTGATTGCTTCTGTTAGTAAAAGATAATGAAAGTAAAGCTAAAAATAGGTGTTCTTCATGATCTGAATAATCTAAAATTATGATTTTTCTTTCCTGCTGAGGCTTATAGTAAGAGATGATCAAAAGTCTGCATCAATTTTAAAGAGAAATAGTCAAAAACCAGGTCAGACATCTAGAGCTATCTGCCAAGTCCAGCTATGTAGTTTGGAAATACTTTCCCAGCCTTTCACAAGGAGAGTACAGATCTATTTTCATAAGACTGCTGATGGTCACAAGTGAAATGGATTTTCTGACTCAGTATAAACCCACAACTAAATACCAACAGTTTCTGTGAGAAAAACTACAAAACTCTGACAAAAGATAAAAAATAAAACAAAATAAATGGAAAGTTGTATCACAAAGATATCTATACATGGGTAAGAAGTTTTGCTATTGTCAAGAAGACAGTTTCCCTAATTTCATCTATAGAATTGGATACAACCCCACCCAATATACAAGATATTTTGTGTATTTATATGAAACTTTTCACTGGATGCTGGACAGTGGTCATACAGATGTTATACCTATGAGAATCTCTGGAGCAGCCACTTATCAGGTTACAAAAAGAAGACACTATGAATGCTGCTATCATGAGAACCACAGTATTTAACACATCCATTGTTACTGTAGTCACTCTCCACAGCCCTGGGCTCACAACTAGATTTTCATGTGCACCTCTAACGTTGTGGGGGTTTCTGAGACTACCCTTGAACTACTCATTTGGTATCTAAGTATATATTCTTTTAGATGTAGAACCTTCAGTTACAGCAAAGACCTATATTATTGGGCCAGGAAAAATCCATGCTTTCAAAATCTACCTTCTTTTGAGCATATTAAAGAACTACTATATATATTAGGAAAAAAACAGATCATAACACATTATGCTAAAACCATAGCTACTCAGGCTTATACTTCAAAAGCTATTCTGAAATTCTAATGCTTTTCAAAACAGTTTAAATTTTTAAGAAAATATAGCTTACTTGGAAACTTAAGCATACTTTATACATCCATGATGATGGGAACATTAGCTAAAATAAGAGATATTTTGATCTGCACACTGTTTAATATTGTCATTGATTTTATACAAATGACATGAAAACTTCTTAGAATAGTATTCCCACTGCTAATAGAGTACATATCAGACATAGAAAGAAAACGACTTTCTAATCAGAAATAATTGACAAAATGAAGTCATTTCAAAAACTTGATAAAATCTGAAAGAAAAAAAATCATAATTTGCTTTCATCAGATTAACAGATCACTATTTTACCACAAGTATATTGTACTTACAAAATAAATATTTATGCTACAGACACCACAGTAATGAAAAATAAATAAATTTAAAGATAATATAGGACAATAAGTGTTGCCACAAGCATGTGGAAATTGTTCCGATGTTAATTGATACCAGATCAGCAAGGGAGGGAAGTGATAATCTTTTTATCAAGTGCTGTATCTGGGCCCTCCCTGGTGGGTTAAAGTGCAACACTAAGAAGCTAAAGCCACTTCAGTGTGAGTTCGATCCCCAGCCCTGGAGATGACCCATATGGCATGACAGACCTCTCCTGACCTGCCCACTGCTCCCCTTAGCAGTGTACTTTGTCAGTTGGCCTGTTCTGCTCCCCACTCTGTCTCTGGTGAAGCCTTTTACCCCCTGCATCTCTGGCCTGTACCCCAGTTCCATATGAATAAAAAAATAAATCTTTAGGCCCTCCCTGGTGGCGCAGTGGGTTAAAGCACAGCACTGAGAATCGAAAGCCGCTTCCGCATGAGTTCGATTCCCGCCTGCCCCGGAGGTGACCACATGGTGTGGCAGACCTCTCCTGACCCGTCCGCTGCTCCCCTCAGCAGTGTACTTCGTCGATCTGCCTGTTCTGTTCCCCACTCTGTCTCTGGTGAAACCTCTCGCCGCCCCTGAGCCTCTGGCCTGTACCCCAGTTCTGTATGCACAAATAAATAAATCTTTAAAATAAATAAATAAATAAATAAATAAATCTTTAAAAAAAATGCTATTATCTTGGACACGGTATTGATGTAGATATTAATGTAGATACTGATGTAGATAAATATTAAATATAATATTTTAGCTATGGGATATAAGTCTATATAGTGTGAATAAATAATATGTGGTATTTAAGTTTCTACAATAATTATTTTTGTCATATTTATCCCATTTATATAGCATAAGTCCCTAAAAGTATTATTTATTCAGGATATTTGGAACTATTTTACAGATAAAGATTTACTTGTTTGGATCTTTGAGACTGTTATTTATATAATAAATATTCACATCAAGGTTGTATTTTATTTTAAACATTTTTTCCTATATTTTATGTAAAGAAACAGTTCTCTGATCTATATTAGTAGTACACAGGTTGACCTTAAGTTCAAATGCCACCTTATAAAAGTCTATGTTGAATATATGAGAAAGTGCTGTAACAAGTTGATTCATGTTAGAAATGAAGTATAAGAATACTATGAAATCTCAACATTAGTTTTTCCAGCTGGGCTACTCCTCATCAAGAACTGAATCAATATTTCATTTAGTAAAAACTTCCTGGTGAATATTCTGTCACTTAAGAAGCTCTATTAATCATTAATGAATGAAACACATTCCCAAAGGAGATTCCAAACTGAGTCTGTGGATTAAGTTTGAAGAAGAGATTTTTTTAGTACATCAGTTTTGTTCGTGTTATCACTGGCTAGACATGAAAGTAAGAAGCCAGTTGGGAAAATCTATAACTAATCCCTTTGTTGGTATCAAGGGGTTATGTAAAGTTCATTGGAACACACTACTTTAAGTTTGAGTTAGACCTTTCATTAATAAATCCATATTTTATAGATAACTAGATTTTAAAATCCTTTATATAAATAAATCTCTTCTTAAGTTTATGAAGCTGTATTGGACTGACTAAATAAAATTTGATAGGTAAAAATTTTCAAGTTGGTAGTACTCTAGTCTAGTCTAGTTGGTAGTAGTCTAGTCTAGTCATTTAAATACAGAAACTATAATAAGTAATGAAATAACACAAATACATAAAATGCAAATGCTAAGTGTATTAAATTCAGAATATTTTCCTTTAGCATATTTAATTTAACAGTATTTCCACATCATGCAAATAATGAAAAAATAAATTGAAAGATCATAAAGATATATTTATTTCCAATTGTTAACAGTAACAAAATGGCAGCTGTTCAAACAGAAACTGATACTAGATCAACCAGAGAATTCATATTCTCTTTTCCAAATACCTAAAGAAAAACTGCAGTACCCATAAAGAGCTTTCTCTGAACAATGGACACAACTACCTATTTGTATTTGCTGTCATTGACTTGGTTTACAGAGTTACTTGGGAAAACAAACATGTATTAATTCATACATGTGAAAAAATTATTTCTTTTTGATATTTTCAAAATATTTTACAAAGCTGTATTTTGAATAACTTTTTAAATTTTTTTAATTAACTTTTTTCCAATCTATTGATAAAGGTAAAACACTTTCCATTAATTGCATTTTCTGCCACTGTAGTAAAGAACATACATGGTGTATAACAATGCTTCTTTACCTCCAGTTTATTTCTTGAAGAACTGGGTTTCCAGTAAGAGATAATTCATGGAGAGAATAACATGCATCAAACCACCTGATAACACTTGTAAGATCTACAGGGCAAAAAAAAAAAAATAACAACAATAAAAATCATTTTGAAAAGCAACACAAATATAGAAAAAAATATAAATCAATGTTCATTTTATTAGTTGACTAGCTATTAAAAGCAACAAAATATTTATACTGAAAGATGTCTATGCCTTTTAAAAAAACTGATCCTGCTGTCAGAATATATATTTCTACCATTTAGCAGCTGTAAACTTTTGCACATCAGCCAACTGCTTTACAATTCAGGTTTCTATCTCTCTCTTAGGGGAGGATTAAATGAGATAACGCATATAAAGGATTTAAAGCAGTTTGTGCCAGATTGTAAGCACAAATATCAAGAATTGAAATCTAAAGTAACAGGAAAAGTGGTAAAATTGAACATATAGGTATAGAATTACATGGACCTAGTATACTTGAAAAATAAAAAGAGCAAATCAATCTAATGTACATTACCACATAATTTACACTGGTATGCTCTCCTACAGAAAACAGTAACACTGGTCTGTTATATAAAGCATCTGTTTTTAAGCTTGACAAAAGAGGAAAACATGGAAGTTTATCAATCAGAGTGGCTTTCTACCTGAAGGCATTTACTACTTCAGTGCAGGAAAGTGGAGACCATGATGTTTTGTGAGTATAGAAGGCAAAAATTAGAACTGATGCTGGGATTTGTGGTTAAAAGTACTAAGAAGATTCTACATGGGTGTGTATAGTGGGGAAAAAAGAGATTAAGGGAAGAAGTGTATATCAGGACTCATTAAACTGTCTGGACAAGTTAGTCATTACATACGCAGAACAAGACTGCAAAATCTAGAAAAGATCACCAGCTATATCTAAGAACATTAAGGTTCATGCAAGCAGTGAAAAATACAGGAGTTTCAGTCCACTAGAATGAGACCAAATACAGTATTTCAGATTCAAGTAAATCTAGAAAGACTATGCATGAAAGTGGAAGGCAATACTCTGGAATAGGGGCTTGCACTAAGAGTTTAAAACAAAAATAACTTTTACTAAGGAAGAGTGAAACTATGGTTGTTGACTGAAACAAAAATCATATTTTGAAATTTTGCCTTCCTAAATTAAACCACTTGAAGGAACACAACATTCTAACTACTAAACTGTGCCATGCACAATGTTTAACATACAGTTAAAATGATAAGATATGCAAAGAAAGAGGAAAATATGACTTATCATTAAGAGCAGTTAATTGAAACAATATAAATCACTTTTTGAAAAAACACAAAACAATTTAATAATGAAAAACACTTGTTCAACAAGTGTTGCTATAACAATTGGATATCCATGTTAAAAAATGAACTCAACTTCTCTCTCATATCATTCATAAAAATTAATTTGGGATGATCATAGTACTAATGGCAAAAACTAAAAGTACAAATCTTCTATAAGAAAACAGAAAATCATCTTATCCAATTATACAGGTAGAAAATATATATATTGCAAAGGACAAAGAGTGTAATAAGTATTAAGAAATAACATATTAAGCTTCACCAAAAGTTTAAAAGTTATGTTTATCTAGAGAGAACAATAACAAAATTAACAGATAAAATGGGACTAGGGAAAATCCTTACAAGCATACATATGACCAAAACACTTATAGGATATATGAAGAATTAACACAAATGAATTATAAAAGGCAAACAACCAAATTAAAAAATAGTGAGACACTTGGACACAACAAAAAATATACAGAAATCAGCACCACATGCAAGTAAGTGTGTTCAATATCATTATTTATCAGGAAAATGCAAATTAGATCCATGAGATAACTCAATGAAATATTAAATACCCTCTAGAATGGAGCAATCAGAACCCTCATATATTGAGGCCAAATGTTAACTGTTTTGAAAAATAGTTTTTCAGTTTTTTATAAAGTCAAGCATATACCTACTACTATATCCGTAATTGTACTGGATTTACCCAAGAGATCTAAAAATGTGTTCACAAAAAGATTTGTATAAGAATTTCTGTGGCAATTTTATAATCATAGTAGCCCTAGATTGTCAGTAATTAAAACAGCAATTACTAAAAGAATGGGCAGATAAATTACGATATAAAGCACTATCACAAGAATGTTTGGCAGAGAAAGCTGGAGACAAAAGAGAACATACCCTATAATCTTATTAACATCTTTGTGATGTAGAACTGTCAAAATTAACATTAGTGACAAATTTAGAACTGTGGTTATCTTTATCAGAGGACAAGCTAGTTACAGCATGGGAAATTTGGGGGATGATTAGTCAATAAATCAAGTTACCATTCTTTAATAAACTTTTAGAGTATCTACTTGAGACTTATGATACTCTTAATGAGTTAGACAAGTTCGTTTATTCAGCTTCACTATGTTATTTATTTCGAAAGTAAAAGATATATTATTTTTAAATAAAAATAAAATGACATTTGTCCAGGTCTACTAGAGAGCTATGGAAGTAGTATGATTGAAAATAAATTTTTAATTGAATGTTTGTGTTTTTGAAGGAATTTAGGCTATGCCACCAGAATATGCTTGTTATGGCATATTGACTATTTTGAGTTAAGGCACTTAAAAAACAGCAGACAGGAAAGACACTTGGATCTTCCTACTTCATAAAAGTAGGAGATGAAATTGCATGTGAGAGACGTTTTCCCCAGACAAGAAGGAGAAAGCAGTTCTCATCAGGAAGAGAAGGCTTCCTGATAAATGATATCAACAAAGTTCTCATACTAACCCTTATCTTCCTAGGCACTTTTCCCACTCTACCTAAGCCCTTGAACCTACACCTGGACATTGTACCTTGGTTATACCACACATTGCCATGTTTTCACAATTTACTACTCTTTGTTCAGTTCTCACTGCTTCTGTGTCTTTTTCTTATGAAGTCTCAAAGATATGTAAAAAGAAAGAATTAAAACCTGTTTACTTTTCTACTTTTAATCTGTTTTATTATTAATTCTTAGACCAGGTGGAAACCTTCAAAGAGTGAAGGAGTGAAGGAGAATTGTTTTTTCTCCTCTGCACCTTATTGTATAGGTATATTATTTGTAAGTTACAAAAAAAAAAAAAAACTATTCAAAACAACACCTTACCATATTTGGAACAGAACTCAAAAAATTATTTTAAAAATATATGTCTATTATTCTAAACTTACCAGAAAGACAATTGTTGCTGACATCTAGTTTTCCCAAAGAAATAAAATGAAAAAGTGGTACGATTTTTGTCAAACTGAAAATCAAAACATAGAATTCATAAAGTTTTTTGTTGAACTATCCTTAATATTATTGATATAACAATAATAATACATTTATATAAGACAATTGTATAAGACAATATACAATAGCATTTGTTTAATTAAAACATTTGCTGGCCCTCCCTGGTGGCGCAGCGGGTTAAAGCACAGCACTAAGAAGCTAAAGCCTCTTCCACATGAGTTCGATTCCTGCCTGCCCCAGAGGTGACCACATGGCATGGCAGACCTCTCCTGACCCGCCCGCTGCTCCCCTCAGCAATGTACTTCATTGATCTGCCTGTTCTGCTCCCCACTCTGTCTCTGGTGAAGCCTCTCGCTGCCCCTGAGCCTCTAGCCTGTACCCCAGTTCTGTATGCACAAATAAATAAATCTTTAAAAAAAATCTGCTGACTGTAATTATTAAAATGTAGTTAAGTATAAGTAGTCTATCATGCTATGTATCTATCATTTTTCTAAAGAGAAATTACCATAGTATTGTGAATTGCAGTCCTATATATCACACTTGTGACATTTATATTAATGTGTAATCAATACATCAATAATGTATAGCATATATTCATTACCCATTACACATATATGCATAATGTATTAACACATTTCATAATGTATGACACATTAATGTACACTTGGTAGATAATGTTTACTTGGTATATAAAAACATAAGTTTTTAGCCTTTATTGGATATATGTGTCTTTGTATAAAGATCAAATTTACAAAGAATTTACATTAACTATATATTTTTTCCTGACTCAAACATATAACCTAAACCTTTAAGAGGTAAACACTAAAAATAATTGCTTTGACTTTTCAACAGGATAACTGATTAGAATTGTTTTCTTAATGTAAAAATATTTTGTTTCCTAGATTGAAAATAATATAACTACTGTAATCCAAAATTATAATGAGATTATATAGAGAGGAAATATGCTCAATATCTAAATGAATCTATGGAACAAAATAATAGTAAATATTTTACACTGATAGAATGGACTTAAATTTGACAGAACTATATTAATATTTAAAATTAATAAGGTAGGATACATGCATATTTCAATTTTACTAATAATGAACTTTCATACTACTTTTAAGTGTATCATTATTTAAGTTACAATTGTCATTAAGAACCAATATTCAAGTAAGGAGCATATGTGTTTATCAAAATATTCATACAATTGAAATAAAAATATGTAAGGAATATTTACTAATTTGATTTGCATTTCTAACTAAGGAAGTCTACACTTAATTTACAACATAATATTATATCACCCTAGTTACTTAATAATTAAATAAGTTAATTTAAATATTTAAACAAAACAAAAATGTCTTTGCATAAAATATATTCTGAGCAATTTCTAAAATTATTCTAACTTAATCTTCCTGGTAAATTTTGCAACTCCATAACTGTTCAAAATATGCTTCAACTAATGCAATATTTCTGGTACAAAAAAAGCACAGATGGATTTCTACTTCCTTTTGCTTCCTTACTGTTCCTTCATTTGTCCTGGCAGAGATTTTTACATCTTTATTTTCTCCAACTCCATGCCATGGAAAAAAAAATACTATTATTACAAGGTCAGAAGATTACAAAATAACACTGTGACTGGAAGTCTCCTGGGTTCTGGCAGAAAACTACCCCTTGTACTGACCTTGACTTCTCTCTTGTACTAACCTGTTCTGCATTAGCAGAGAGACAGAAGATACCACTGATGAAAAAATAGAGTAAATAATGAGGTTGGAAAAAGATCTCCCTGAGTGTAGGGAATATTTTATTCTCCCAAAATAAAATATTAGTGTTAAACAGGCTTAAAAGCCTTCTTAAAATAATTTCCAGAAGAAAAAAATTATGTAATGTTGGTCATTACATTTACACATATACTTAATTATTTGTTCATAAACTCCATAATAGTAAAATTTATTGAAATGTCATATGTACCCTGAAAAAAGTGAAAAAGAATGAAACATAAAACTTTGCCAAAACATAAGTTTTGTCAGAATAACATAACTTAAGTCAGAATATTATGATATTTCCTGCTCAGCCAAGTTCTAGGTCATTAATTAGTAAGAAATTGAAATCCTCTAGTGAAAATATGATTACAATTGATGTTATTTATTAACAAGAAAATCCTTGTTTTCTACCTTTAATACATTTCTAATACTAAATCTCTGTCCAAAGAATTTAAAAGGTTAATAGACAAGTTTTTCTCATTTTCAGACTATCTCATGTTTGTTACCAATAATATGGTAACGTAAAGGTTATATGAAGAAATCCAGTAAAAAAAAAAAAATAATGGTTTAGAATTAAGTATAAAAATTCTGTTTGCAAAGACCAGCCACATAAATATTTGGTACAACCAAAGTTTTTTGTTAATATTGAAATTTTATCTTTTCAGATAACTAAGCTTGTAAATCACATTATTTTTCTTCTTAAGTAAGCTTAATAAAGAAAACTGGCTATTCATTCGCCTCTATGACTATTCATTAGGATGGTAGAAACCTAATAGTGGATTCCACTTTTTTAAACTTCTAGAACTTTTCCTTTTACTGACATTCTGTGTATATTTTTTCCAAGAAAATTCAAACCAGAAAGACAAAGGACATTAGTGAAAACCTAATACCATTTGACCTTGTCACATTAGCCCTGGGCATAAAAAAGATATAAATTTCAAAGACGACAAAAAGCAAAAAATTTGTACAATGAGCAGCCAATGGGTAATAGTTTCCACTTTCTGCTCCTACTTAGGGTCTCACTGGAAGTAGAAAGGCTTATGAAGCCAGAGAGTCTCCCAGTTAGGACTCCACTGAGTCAAACTTAAAACAGTCACATGTCGTAATGAAAATTTAAAACAGAAGTCAGGATGAAACAAATATTTCAAACAATATGTACTGAGTATCATTCTTTATATGTATTTCATTTGTTGGGAAAAAGCATATGGAATTATAATTTCTTCCTTGTGATGAAAATATTTATCAAAAATTTCAAATTGTATATGTATATAATTTAAAAGACATACCCACCACAAAATCAAATATCACATCTGTAATTTTTTTCTCAGTTTTGAAAAATGTATTAACAGATTTTCCTTTTGGATCGTCATAAAATCCCATAAAATAAATAAGCAGGTATTTCTACTCCTTCTTTTCACATGATAAAAAACCAACCACTAAAAACTGAGATCCAGGTAGTCATAAGAGTTGTTCAACATCAACTGACACAAATTAGATTAGGAATTCAAATCCAGAATGGTTCTAAAGTCAGTTCACAGGTAAAAGCTTAATGTAAAATGACTACTTTATACAGTTAATATCATTAGCTTATTGTAAAAGAAATCCCAGATTAAAAATGATTTTAGGAAATTATTTTAATACTCTAATAGCATTTCTTTAGTCACAATTTCCTAAGTAGGCTTGAGTTGTCTTCTTTTTCTTTCAAAAATGGCAGAAGGTAATGTGCAAAGAGCTTTGTGAGTCTCTCAAATAATAAATTTGAATGTGACAGTATTATTAAAATATCCAAAACATCATATACACTATTTTTTCTTATAAAAATATAGTTAAATTTAAAGATTGAATTATTCTATACCTAAGATATTATTGAGGATAATGACATATAATATTAATTTTTGCACCCCTCAAAAGAGCAAACCCCACGTTAGTATTAAAAAGTTACAAGGCTGCTGAAAAAATTATAAAAAACAGATTATTTAGACTGAGTAGCCTATATTGTTATCAATGCTATACTTTTTTAATGGCCTACTTGTTTAATTCCTAGTTATATTAATATATGAGAACACATCATATTACATAGCTATGGGAAAATTATGCTAGCATTAATTTTAATTTTCAAAAGTAGAATATTTCCTTGATGATTAAAATTATCTAAAGAAATTAAAGGCATTATTTTTCAAAATTGTTTTGATTTGAATATTTTTTAAAACCTTTAGAGGTTATGGGTTCATGTGCCTTGAGATCTACTTCTATAAAATACATTATATAGATCAGTACTGAGTGATTTATTGCACATTTCTGAAACACAGGTGAGTATCCCTATTAAAACTACACTACATACCTGGAAAATAGGAAAATATCCAGCACATTTGTGGATGGTCAAAATTACATAAACAGTGTTATCTAATAGAGCTGACTTTGAATAAATGTCTTTTTCAAGACAAATCAACTTTCATATTTTAAATCTGATTAAAACTATTTAAGGGAATTTTTCAATATAAATTTAGTTTTGATATGTCAGACAGTGGAAAGGTTTAACAGATGTTAAATTGTTTAGGACATATATGTCCATGAGCACTATTGTGACAGAGATTAAGACAAAATTTTCTTTGGGGGGAATAGGTATATGTATATAAATGTCTGTGTGTGTGTGTGTGTGTCTAAACTGGGTTGCCCTTGTTCACTATTTCCCAAAGCTATATGACTCAAAGAAGCAACTTCTTGTAAAAGGTGCTTCCTTTCTCTATTCCCATGGTTCTTTGATGAACAAATTAATCATATTAGAGTGAATAAGACTCAATGAAATATTAAGCAGAGGAAGACATACACATATTGTGCTCCTGTTTTAGTTTTAGACAGTTTTTCTCTGCAAAGATCCAGATGTCTGGTGGTTTCAAATGGATCCTCTGTGGCAGGTACCCATTTCAATTTAATGTTAAGGTATTTTTTTTAAGTGTTACTTTATATCCTTAGGGAAATCGAATTTAAATCAATCTTAACAGTTACAAAAAGACATGCAAGTTGAGAGCAGATTAAAAATAGTTCTTCCAGGACTTAATAAGTACCATTTGAGAGAATGAGACATCCTTCTGAATTAAATTAACTACCTCCCCTATTTTCCAAAGACTATATTCTTTACAAATATAAACAAACCTGCCCTGAGAGATTTCTACTATTGAGATGAAACAAAATGAGCAGTATAAGTTGACAATTAAAATGCTATTTGATTATCAAGTGTGTTGATATGCTATATCTTAAAATTCTACAAAGTTATTCTATATATAGTGCATACACATATATATATAGTATACATATATATTTATACATACTAATTTATTGTGATATATTTTAGTTGAATTGATGGGAAGACTTATCATCTTCTCTACTTGTTCATGAAGATCATACATTTACTATAAGCAATCATTCACTTCATTATTGCTAAAGAAAAAATAGCTTTACCTGTTTTGAGAGATAGTGAGGGTTTGTAGCAAAGGCAGCCAATATGAAGAAAATGCTTCCACAGTCGAAATGCTGTTATCATCCAAATGTAATTCTCTTAATAGAACATGATTCTTTAAGGATGGAAGCTACATTCAAATTTGAGTCATTAAGCCCATTTTAAGCAAAATACTTTTACTGTTTAAGCAAATATAAAACTCACCACAACTAAAAGAGTAATATAATGTTAAACTGCATATCATAAATCAAATGTAATGTTATAAAATTTTTAGTATGAATAAAATTTGTAATAATTAACTTTATAATGAGAATTTGTAAAAGTTATTTCATGAAAAAATGTAGTTAGAATTTCATGATAAATTGTGCCACACATTCTAAATTGTAACTGAAAAATATTTAACTGTTGAACATTTTTTAAACAGAGAAAATCATGTGATTGTTTAAAATAAATGTATAGAAAACATCAGGTATGCACAAAGTAAAGTGAAATAAATCAAAATTGACTTTTAAAACATGCAATTGATCTTAAAAAGTTGTATTAATGATAGTCATTAATTCAAAACAATTACCTCACTTAGATAATTTCCTTGTAACTTCAGTATTTGGAGCAATCCACAGTTTTCAATACCTTCTACTTCAGTAAGATGATTATGCGAGCAATCCAGGTATATAATGGTAGGAGTATCACAAAGACCTTTTGTACTAATTAATTGATTGTGGTCCACAATTAGTTGCTGGAGATTTTTCAAAGATTCTAAACCACCTGGAAGAAAAATTTTCTATGATCATTGGTATCACAATTTCTTCCAGATTATAATGGAGAGTTTTAGCTTTTTAAAAAATAGTTGTAACTTGCTATTTTCAATATTTATGATTACAAATGAAGAATTAGTCCAAATTTACTGGTGAAAATTTTATGATGTATTATTTAACCTTGCAATGGGAGATATATTTTTGAATGACCTAATACATATTGATTGAAAACTGAACAAAACACTAAATGCTTTACATTGAGAACTGAATATTTTATTTTCAAATGCCAATAAAACACAGGAGAGACATAGAACTTGCTTGAAAACAATTTTCAACTCAGTTTCAGGGATTTTAGACTTATAATCCATGCTTAAATTGGATTATATAATATTAGAATGCCATGTTCCTATCATTGAGCTGTCCACCCAAAAATTCCAAATAAAATAAGTATGTGATATTATAAACAAATGAGACTAGTATATTCTTTGGGCATTTCAAGATTGTCCTAAGTGACCTCCTCTTTGCTCAGAGAAACTTAAAAATCAATTGTTATACTACAAAAATATTAGAGGAACTTGGCAAATAAGTAGTTCATAAGAGAAAAATCGAGAGGTGTTTCAGCAAGCTCACAAAAGTTACATATCTGTAACTGCATTGCCTGTGAAAAGGTATTGACTGATTCATAAACAAGTGATAACAGCAGTTGTCCTACAAAAAGAGCAGTAAGCAGAGACAGAAATTTACTGCTTAATCCTTACCACCCCCACAAACAAAACAATGGTTGTCAAATTAAAGAAAAAATTGGGAAAACTTGATTCTGCCGGTCATTATAAGGCTTTGATATATTGCCAGAGAGGGAGAACATTTTACATAGACAGGCAGATTTTTCAGATTTTCAGATTTAAGATTTAAAGGGAACTCAGTAAAACAATTAAAGTGAGACTTAGTGGTGAGGTAAGATGTACTTAAAAAAAGTAAATATTGTTAACATAAAAATTTACCTAATAAAAAATAAAAAGGAACCATCTAAAAATATATACTGCTGAGGTCTGTCAACAATCACATGAGCAATCTTGGAAGTATCAATAGATCTTTCAGTTGCATTGGGCCTTGAGATGACAGCAGGCCATCCAGGTGAGATGATACTCATCCTAATGGGACACCCTAAGGTAGAACCAATAGCAAAACCACTTTCAGACTCCTAATTTGCAGGAAATGTGCAAAATAAATCACGGTAGCTTTTAATTACTATTTTTTGTGTATATCTTGTTTCACAACAATCCAAAAGCAGTTCATTCTGAAGAAAACATGAGACAGGAGAAAATATTTTGAAAATGCTTTAGACTATTAAAGAACATTTAGAGAAAGTTAATATAATAAGAGTTCAAAGGTTTTAAACAACAGATGTTAGTAAATAAAAAGACCATGAGAGATTTAATAACTAATTTAGAAACAGCAAAGAGTTAAAGATCAAGTTGCCCACCAAAAAAAGAATCAGAGTAAAACGCAAAAAAAGCAAAGGATAAGAAATTAATTAAATAATAATAGATGTGAAAGAGTGACAATGTGAGTCAAAAATAAATCACCTATGACCAAAAAATGTCAGGCCGAAACAGTACTCAATATATATAAAAAGCAAAATTCCAGAAATGAGAGAATAATTCACCTTGTTTTGAATTCACATTTGTTTGAAGACAGCACTGCATTTTAAGAAAAACATATATTGATTTATTTTTAGTATGCTCTTTCTTGGTTAATTTAGTGGTTGAGGACAAAGACCACGCTATTCTGTTATCTAGGCATAAATGAGTTATGAGGTGAGAAAAGGCAAGTTAGACTAGGTTTGCCAGAAACACACAATATTATATATGCTGTGGAACAATGCCTACAAAGAAGCAAGTAAAAGCATACCCTAAAGGTAGAATTTACAACTATATTCTTATTTAAGTATGAAGGCAACTGAGAGAAATTGCCAAAAATGCAAGAATTTAGGGACCCTGGCATTCTTCTGCCCTTTTTTAAAAAAGATTTATTAGTGTTAACAAACTACATAACCTAGATAAAAACCTAGTAACAGATACAAGAAGCAGTTGTTATAAAAAGGACCAGTACTGACCCATTTTCCTACTGATATAATGTTGCCAAGGAACATAAAGAGAGAGTCAGAAATCCTAATATGATGACAAATTCTACAAACACTACAAATTGTGAGGAGGAAATAACTGTTAAAAACATAAATATTCACATCCTCTTTTCTTAAAGATGCTATTGTCAAAATAGATTGAAAATACATCTCAAATTGCTGAACAAAATGTAGGGAAGGGAAGGTGGAAGTTTAAATGACATATTTTATCAGTGTCAGTATGAAGAAGCCAACAAGGAATGTTTCCAACAAGTAATTCACATTGGGTGATCTTTGTGCATTAACATTATTTATAATAATACTTCAATATATTTTACAATTATTTAAGTTATAAATCACTGTACTTTAAAAATTTTCAAACTCATGTTCTAATTCATATAATGCATCATCAAGAGTAGTATTAAATTTTTCATGGTTTTGATGGAGGAAAAGAATAGAAAACCTGAAGGAGACATTGCATGTTAAAACTTGACTCATGCAAGGAGCTGGGGGCAGCTGGGATTAACGTGAGCATTAACCAGCCATGGATATCATGATCATTAGGCTCCAGTGCTATATCAAAAGGCGTACACCTGAACAGGTATCAGGCAGCTATATGGACTGCTAGACTGCCACTGGGAGTCTTGGAAGCACAGACCTGAGGACAGAGATACAGAGATTGGACCCTTTGCCCATTGTGAAGTCTCTGGTCTCCTCAGATCCCAAACGAAGTGATTCCACATAGTTGTCCAGACCATTGAGCTCCTCCCCACTAAAAGAAGAGGATAAAACCTAATGCTACCCCCACAAAGGTGCAGCTCTTCCTGCCCACTTGGGTCCTTCTCTTTCTGTCCCTGTTCCTAGTAAACCTACACTTTAAAATTAACTAACATCTCTCTTGTGGAGAAATTCACCACGTGCCACTGGAAGGGGAGCTCTGGTGAAACCTGTGCCAGAGTGAACTCAAGGACCCCACACTCAAAAAACAACATCAGTTTCACTTAGATGGTGAATATACAGAAACAGAAGACTAATCAAAACCAAACTGAAAACAAACACTAGAAATCTACCTGTAAAAATGAGGCTACCAGAGGAAAAGGGCGAGAATGGAGAGAAAGGGGACGAGGTTACACAAGGACCGTGGTGGGGGGACCGCAGGTGCCTGGTGGTGGATGTGCATGGACACATGCTCCTGAAGTGCTGGACCCCCATATTTCTGCATCATATACAATGTTGTAAATCAATGTCACCTTAATAGAGTGTTATAAAAAAGTACCTACTCATGAGCAAATGCTACTAATGATAATTTTTTGAATATAAAGTAGTATACCATATAATCTAAATATACTGTTAACTCTAATATCAGACTATAAAGTATATGCCCAGAGTACATCTGTTTATGTATATACTAATATTTGGGTATAATTAATACATGTTATAATTTATATAATAATTAATAGTACAAAGTAATAATAAACTCTATATTTGTTACTTCACATACACCTGAAATTCTGTTCAGGTATTGGCCATGTTTATTACAATTTTATTTTTTTTATGGGGTTAGTGTCACTTTTTTTCCCCTGAATTTTTTGAAATTATAGGTATAGAGGATCTGTTATAAAGGATTTATATTCCTCACAATTCTACTACAAATATTTATTTTTTTCTAGCTATCATTTTACTTGTGATTAAAACTCATCAGCAACTAGTTTTGCTAATCCTAACACAGTATTCTGTATGCATGGAAACTGAGAAATCATGCAGACAGAATCTCTGCTCAAGTATTTTTAACTTGAAAAATTCCAATAGAGAAACTTTATTATGATATGTAGAAATATCCACAAACTGTCATTAGGTGAATAAAGTAAACTGCAAAGCAATATTATAGAGTTCTTTTTTAAGTGAATATCAAACAATTTGGAAACTCATCAGTACTGGCTATATCTGGAAAATGGAATCATAGGTGCTTGTAATTTTTTATTGTAATTTTAGGTGATCAGCTTAAATCAAAAATTTGCTTTTAAAAAAGTACAAAGAGAAGTAAACCAGTTTTCAATTGTAAGAAAATGTGTTAAATCTGAAGATCCATTTCTATAGTTTGAAAACACAAGACTTAAAGTTCACCTAAAGTAGGCAAATATAACAGACAGTTCCACATAAATCTGGAATCCTGATCAGATATACCTAGTCAAAGACTAGAAACTTAAACCACCTGTCTCAAATTTCAGTATTAAATAAAAGGGGGAAATACCCACTTTAAAATAATAAACACAAGCTAACTCTTCCATAGTAGCTCAAATTCTCTTTAATGGTGGTCAGAAAACTTCTGCCAAAACTGTAGCAGAAATTATTCTAGGTGTTTCCCAACACTTGAAAAATCCACTCTAGAGAACAACTTTATATACCAAATATAAGAATAATCACAAAACATAAGTTCTAAGGGAAATAAACAGCTGAACAAAGAAAAACCACATGACAAGCTTAAGGTGCCAAAGTAAGAGGTAGCAGAAAATCCAGCAAAAATTAAAATGTGGAAATTTTAATTAAAAATTAAATGATCAAGATTAATAAAAGGTTAAAATTTGCTAACTGAAATATAAATGTGTAGAAAATATCCAGAAGCAAAAAGAATATAGGAGATATGTAGGCCAGGGTCAATTCTATTATATATATAGAACAAAATAAGGAAGAAAAATCATTTTAAGAAATAGTGACTGATACATAGCCAGACAAAATTTTTTTTTAATTAAGCCACATATTAAGTAACCTATTAAAGCACCAAAGGATGAGCTAAAAGAATCCCACACCTAGAATAAAAGTATAGAGTATAGAGTATAAAAGTATAAAAGTATAGAGTAATAATATCAAAGAAAAGATAATTGAAAAAGACATAGGAAATACCCTTGACAGTATGGAAATTTAACTGACAGCTGACATTTTGAGAGCAACAGTGAGAGTAAAAGAGTAATGGAAATGACTTCTGTAAATCACTGAAATAAAATAACCTTCAAGTTAGAAAAATAGACTTCAGCTAAAGTATAACTCAATAATGAATGTTCTGTGAAGATTTTTACAGTCAAAATCTAGTTACTTCAAGAAAAATAAGATCTATGGGAATAAAGAAATAATGTAAAATTGAAAATGAAAAAAATGAATAAAGGGCTTAAAAACAATAAATATAGTAAAACAATTAGCTTATAACCATAATATACTCCTTGAAGAACTAAATAAAAAGACATTAAAAATCCTGAACAACCAACACATGTAAGTCAGGAAAGTTGAGTTAAAGATATGAATTAACTTGAGATAAAATGTATTTTACAATTTCTGTGGTTACCACTAAATAAATAAAGTATATAGTTAAACTAATTGGGTTTAGAAAAAAAAAAATGGAGGGCTCAGGGGGTAGAAGTAACACAAGTCATCCCCAAAGAAGAGAGATGGAAAAACAAAATGTAGCATAAACTTTCTTATTACAGCAACTAATGAATTAGATGACAATAAGCAATGACTTTGTTGATGGAAAATAACAAAACATAAGTACATCTGCTCAAAATATTAGAGAATAAATCTGTGGTGTAGAATAAAAGAACTGAGTTCTAGAAGAAGTGAGATGAGCACAAGACTTAGAATATCTGTTAATTCTGATAAAGAATAGCTTATAACACTGTAGGGTCAAAATATGGGCTCCAGGATTCTCCTCAAAGAGGCATAAAGTGTCCCAACCTCACTAAAGCATAGAAAAAGACACACACGCACACACACACACACAGATATTTGTGGAACACTAAAGCAGTATTTCTCAGTATGGTTCAGAGATCCCTCTCTTAAAGATACTTTTAAATGTTCCTTGTAGTCAAAAATATTTTCATAATAATGCTTAGATGTTATTTGCCTTTTTCATTCTCATTTACTCAAGTGTATAATGGAGCTTCCCAGAGGCTACATGAGGTGTGATGTTGTAGTAAATTGAATGCAGAGGGAACTCTTAAGAAACCAGCTGTCCTGTGTTAAAGAGATTTGCAAATAAGTTTAACAATGCTCCTTTCTCACTGTAACTTTTAGTTAGAAACTACAATTATTATTTGTAAAACTTATAAAAGCAGTACCTTTCTTGTCTGAAACTATAAGTAACAGATAAAAAATTTATTGGTTTTTACACCATAAGTACTGATAGATAAAATTCATATAAGGAAAGCTGCTTGAGGGAGTGTGAAAGGAACATGTAAAAATGAAAAAACTGGTCAACCGAAAGAAACATATTTCTATACATACACACACTTACATATATACACACAAACACACACATATGCATTATATATATGTATACACATATATACGTATACATATATATATGCATTACCAAATAGCATTACTTCAAAAACATATAAAAGCCTACATACAACTGATTAAATAGTAACTCAATCCAGTCAATGCATTTAGATCAAAAGAGAGACTCTAGATGGAAAGAAAGTAAGTTTCTGTCCTTCCTCTTTTAATCTTATAAATCTTTGCTGTCAAATGAAGGATGAGAACTGAGTAACAGACTTACAGCAAGCCTTACCTTACATTACCATTACTTCCTCAACATTTCTAAGAAAACGAATCTCTCCAGTCAAATGCCTATTTTTTCCACTTCCCCATCCCAAAATATAAATAAATAAAACAAAACCACAAAAATATTTAAGAGTCTTTTTCAAAGGACTTAAATATAATAATAATAAATATAAAGGCTTGCTTAAATATTCTTGAGTTTACGGCTTCAATATATTCTTTATTAGCTCTTTGAAAGTTTCCAAGGTCCCACAAAATAAAACTGAAGCCAAGTGTGTTTATCCCTCAAAGGGCCTTTGCCCATGGCAAAATTAGCATTTGGCTATACTTGCTCCAAATATCTATTTCAAAGAATTCCTCCCACAAAAATGAGCCAATGGTCTATAAAACATTCCTGAGATGGGAGTTGGGGGCTGGGGAGCCCTCCTATAAGAAACAGCAAAACCAAAGATGTTCATTTAGGCTAGAGGGTTTTACTAAATAAGTATTCCAGTAACGGTCTACCTCCCTCAACAGTTCTTGTCTGACAAGCTACAAAGTTGCATTTAAAATTTCAGGTTCACTCATGTTATATGGAAAAGGAATACTAAACACAGGGTTCAGAAAACTTTGGTTCTGGCCCCACTTCTGCAAGGAGTTAGATGAAAACTATATGGATCTGTTGTTTTCACTGGTAAACTAAGACTGGCATTTCTGTAAAACCTCTTTGAGCTTTGCACTACGCAGTGTGTCGCAATTCAAAATTAAAGAGTAAACTAGCACCACCTAGTGGAACTAAAGGAATTCACTACAAAATAGTGAAAAACATTTCTACCAAAAAAAAAAAAATCCAGAAATTTATTTTACTTCATCTTTTCCCTAAAATAAAAGACATTTGTTCACAAGAATATACATAGGCATATCATGGTAATCAAGCCTATGTGAAAATGTCACATTATTTTGGTCTTTGTACTTCTAAGACTAGTGTCATTTTTCAAAGCAGCATTATTCAAAAATAAAGCAGGAACAAAAAACTAAAATACTTGCAACTTCTGCTCATTTAAAATAATTTCTAGAAATATGTCACCTGAAATTTAAAAATTAAAATAATTGATTGCTGACTTTAAAAATACTTTTCCAGATTAAAGTTTTCTTATCAGGGACAGAAACTTTGTGAATAAGAACAATACCATTATTTTTCCATATGTCACATCATTTATTTTCATTTTTTAGTTAATACCCAACAAGTCAAATATAGCAATTTACTCCCATTACAGTTTATGCATATATCTTTAGGGTATATGGTGGATGAAAGTCAGGATACTTACCTTTCGTTGTTTATTGTTGCAACCCCAGTAATATTCCACTCTGTATTCCAGTGCCTGGAAAAGACTCATTACCTAGTGGCTACTCAATAAATTTTTTCATTAATAAATTTATTAGTGATGGCTAATAACTAACGAAAAGTTAATGATTTTGTGCATTCAAAATATACAAGGATAAGGGCCTCTCTTAACTTAAAGCAGTTAAGTCTCAGCCCTATGAAGCTATCAGCAGCTACTGCAGCACGAGCTCAGTTCAGGCCAGGGAGCTGACCCGCATGAGCTCAGTTCAGGCCAGGGAGCTGACCCGCATGAGCTCAGTTCAGGCCAGGGAGCTGACCCGCATGAGCTCAGTTCAGGCCAGGGAGCTGACCCACATGGCACAGCAGATCTCTCCTAACTAGTCTGCTGCTCCCTTCAGCAGCATAGTTCAGTCAATCTGTCTGTTCTCTTCTCCACTCTGTCTCTGGTGAATCCTCCCACACTTCTGGCCTGTACCCCAGTTCTTGTATGCATAAATTAATAAATCTTAAAAAAATAAAGGCAGTAACAAAGATATACTATTCACTTTATAATTTATAGAATTAAATTTTGAACTATTTTGTTTAAAAATATATTTAACATTGTGTTTTGATTTCTACAATTAAGCACTTTTATAAGAATATTTTTAATGAATAAGTAAATCATAACAAATTGCAAATTTAAAAAGACGATCATAAGATCCAGTGAAATAATATTTTTATTAATAAAATAGTGACATATCTTAGGATATTGCTATACTTCTGATGGTATAATCTTTTATTGTCCATATTGTCCATTCATATAACAATACTTTAACGCAATTTTTTTTTAAATATTTACATTTTTTTTTTTTAGATTTATTTATTTGTGCATACAGAACTGGGGTACAGGCCAGAGACGCGGAGGGTGAGAGGATTCATCAGAGACAGAGTGGGGAGCAGAACAGGCAGATGGACAAAGTACAGTGCTGAGGGGAGCAGCGGGCGGGTCAGGAGAGGTCTGCCACGCCATGGGGTCACCTCCGGGGCAGGCGGGAATCGAACTCATGCGGAAGCGGCTTCAGATTCTCAGTGCTGTGCTTTAACCCGCTGCACCACCAGGGAGGGCCACTTTAACACAATTTTAATAGAAATATCGAGATAATCCAATCTTTCTTTTAACTTGGTTGATTATTTATAATTGAAATGCATAAAAGATGCATAAAATAGCTGCATTTGTGGCTTATAGACTATGACAGGGTTGTGCCTGCAAAATATCGTAATACTGTCTTGCATCACTGTTAACATAAAAAAAAAATCTACAGCTCACTGACAATTATACACATGGGATATAGAGTACATTATTTTTCACATTAAATATATTTATTACTAATTGAGATAGTATTAGGCTACCTCCATCAGGGATTGTCAACATAGTGCACTCATTACCAAATCAGCCGAAGTCTATCACCACAGTCGACTGTGCTTCCTTTCCTCTTTGTTCTCACCAACCCTCCCTGCCTCCTTCAGCTCTCTAGTCAGCTTTCAAAAGTCAGTTTTTAAGCATATTTTCATCTGATTTAGTTTAATTGTTCTATATGGAATACATTCTTAAAAAAGGAATTCATTTTTTCTCCATACAGATCTGGGGTACAGGACAGAGGTGCAGGGGCAGGGAAGGGTGAGAGAGAATTCACCAGAGATATAGTAGGGAACAGAACAGGCAGAGTGACTGAAACACACTAAGGGGAGCAGCAGGCAGGTCAGAAGAGATCTGCCACACCATGTGGGTCCCTTCCCTGGCCAGGGCTGGAATTCCTGCTGTAGTGGCTTCTGACAGCTCCCTGAACCACCAGGGAGGGCCCTAGAATACAATCTTAGTAAGAGAAAACTTTTTTGATTCAATGTCCTCTAACAACTATAATTAGTAATAATAGTTACTGTATTTCCATTTTGTAATTTTTTTTTTTTAAGGTAACACTGGTTTACAACAATGTGTAGGATTCAGAAACAAAGGATCCCACCTTTCAGGTCAGTCACTACACAACACCTACCATCAAGATTCCCACAGTCCTCCAACATAGTGCACTGTATTTAATTAGAATGGAAGACATTCAGCAAAATGAATTAAAAATGAATTTTCTTAAAGAGATAAACACTCATTATTCTCACTCACTTAAGCTCATAGAAAATCAAATAAGTGAATTAATATTTTTCAATTAGAGCTAGCATTACATATTTACAACTGTAATAACTACAGGCTACTAAGAATTGGGAGCAATGTAAACTTGAACTACAAATGTAAGTATTACTTCCAATTTTATTTCATCCCCCTAAAAAATATTATAGCACAAAATAACTTATTAACTTATAAATATACATCTATCTTTGTGCCCTTTCATAAGAGTTCTTAGCATCAATCTATCATTGAGAGACAAAAATCTTATGCTTTTCACTTAGCTCAACCAGAATCTCTTGTTCATGAAGATGAAAAACAGACTCCAGAACAAACTCCAAATGGTCGTCAGAAAATTTACTCGCTCATGTATACTCTTCTCACACTCAATAAATACAGTGTTTTCATTGTATTGAACAGACAGCAAAGACATTTTTTACTTTGTTTGCCCTGTACTACATGGAGATACCTCAGATACATCAATTAATACTATGGCAGTTATCACATAAATCGTGTAGATATCCTAGCCCAGGAAATCTATAGGTTATACAAAAATCCCATACACATTGCTGACAATGGAGATGAAGTAGATGGGAGTTCAGCCATTTCTTCTTGCAAACATTTTTCTTTTTTAAAAGCTGGCTCCAGAGTGTGCCAGTATAGAAGGTATGCTATCAATGAACTTCATTTTAGCAACAACAAAATTATATTTCTATATGCATTTTAAGCTAATTTTTTATTTAAAAAATATTGGCATTTCCATATGAGAGAAGTAATGTATGGTCCCAAAGCAGTCGCCTTAGACACACAGTCTAAAGAATATCATCCATTATATTTTTAGCTCTTTACTTTGGGAGAATGTCCCTCAGAAGGGTTCTGATGGCCCCCTCACACATCCCAAGTCGCACAGCACATACAGAATAATCCAGCTTTTCTGTCTAGGAATTCGCACACTTGACTCACTGTAACCAGGATGAACAAATAACTAAATTAAATACATAACTGAAAAATAGAGAACAACACAGGATATAGAAGAATGCAGAAGAATCTGGTAGTAACAATATATACTAATGGTGGAAATAAAAAATGGGACAACCCATATAAGGAATCTGGTACTATGCTTCCTAAGCACAGCTGCCCTTTGCTCCAACAATAAATATATGCTGCAGGAAATTATGCTAGATTTTGAGATCCTGATGTACAGGACTTTTTAAAAACTAATTTATTTATTTATTTTTTTTTAAAGATTTATTTATCTATTCGTACAGAACTGGGGTACAGGCCAGAGATGCGGAGGGTGAGAAGATTCACCAGAGACAGAGCGGGGAGCAGAACAGGCAGATCGACGAAGTACGCTGCTGAGGGAGCAGTGGGAGGGTCAGGAGAGATCTGCCGCGCCATGTGGTCACCTCTGGGGCAGGCTGGGATCGAACTCATGCGGAAGTGGCTTCAGCTTCTCTGTGCTGTAACCCGCTGCGCCACCAGGGAGGGCCAAAAAAACTAATTTATTTTTATTGAGGTAACAGTGGCTTACATAATTATTCAAAAAAAAACAGGCTATCCATCTACCCCCCCACCTTAGGTATTGCCACTGCAGTGTACCACCACCAAATCCCCAGAGTCCACCACCATAGTCCACTGTTCTCCTTTCTCTTTTTGTCCTTCTTCTCCCACCCCTATCTACCGATAGATGCCTCAGTTTATAGTCAATTTTCAAGGGTCATTTTTTAAAGCTTGTCTTTACCTGACCTTTACCTTGGTTTAATCTATCTTTCACAAGAAATTAACCTAAAGATATGTATGTCTGGTAAAGAATGAAATGAAAAAGCGATCATGTTGTGGCCTTTCTATGAACGCCATGTGGTTTATCTCAGCAAGGGTGTGTGTACTGCCTCTCTATGCACTGGTGTGTGTGTGTGGGATTTGGAAAAGGCTCTCCTGCATGACCACCATAAGACAACAGGCCACATCATGAGGCAGCTGGGGAAGCCTAGGTAGCCATGATTGTGTGGCCATGGTTTGAGGTGGTCTGGCAGTAGCTCAGAAATTACATCAATTACCTGCACAGGAAGTTCTTGCTGTATATGTGGCCAGTAAGTCCCCTTCAGTTCCACATAAAGCTGATTACCCTTTGTCTCCCTTAGACCCTGCGCCTCCCGCTCATGGCCACATAAACAATCACACCTGTTTATTACTGCTAATAAAGAGCAAGAGGGCTGCATGGTGAGCAGCAAAGTCTTGCTCCATAACTCAAGTCTCAGTGTGTCTCCAGGGATATGCCAGCAAGTTCCTGATTCAAGATGTTAAGTATTATGACAAATAAAGAGATTAGAAGCTGCCCAACGTCTATCAACTTAAAAGCAATGGAATAAGCAACAATCCATCCACATAATAAAATGTGGCATCACCCAAAGAACGCTCTGGTAAGTGAAAACAAGCAAGAAAAGAACAATACAAAAAAGATGCTAATGATTATAGGATACAGAAGGTGTTTTCACCCCTTAGGGGATTTTCAAAATTTTAAGCCACTAGTACATTAGTATTGCACCAGAATAAAATTTTTAAACGAGTTCCTGATTTTTTTTTAATGTGGCAAATCTTGAGTATTCACTCCTTAAGTATTATTTAAGTTCTACAAAGTGCCTTGAGAATATCACCATTCATCAAAATTAAAAAGAATAAACCAGGTAGCAAACATGAGATTTTTAGTGTACAACCATCACAAAGGAAATTGTTAAAGTAAGCTTTATCTGAATTGTAGTGGGTAAAGAGGGGACTTGATGATAAGAAGAGACTGTAAAAATTATTTTTCATAATAATCGACAGCAAGAGAAATGGGACTGTGGTAGAGGTACACGGCAAGGGGAACAATTTGACATAAGACAAGTAATAAGTGATGGAGTAAGATCCTCCTGAAAGGTATATTTAAAGAAAACAGAACAGGCTTCAAACAAGAAAAAAACATTTTTGTTGTTGCTGAATTAAGTGAATTATATGGTACGGGGACAGAAATATACAATATTTCAATGATGTACTCTTTAAAAGGAGTAAATAAAATATACTAATACATATATACTGACAGTCCATTATTCTTACCAATTCGAGTGATTTTATTATGTGAAAGTTCAAGGTTTTGAATATTAGTGCAGCCATCCAAACCATGAAGAGAAGTCAGTTGATTTTTATTAAGAAGAATAACACAAAGATTTTCCAAATTTTCACAGTTGATACTCTCAATATGGTTTTCCTAAACAAAAAAACAAATGTAATTACTTTTATACAAAATCTTATTAATGACATAACTAAATCTGCAAAAAGGATGACCTACAATCTCCAAATGAATGCATGAATTTTTATATTTCAGATGCTAATTGCTATACTATCTAGATGAAAATGTAAAGTAACCCAATAAAGAACTACCGGTTATGTATTCATTCATATTTTTTCAAATATTGAAAGAAGAGGATCTTAAAACAAAATATACCAATCTAAAAGAAAAAGAGTGAACATCTGTTCATAGTCCATATAAAATTATTAAAAAAAAATAACGAAAAAGGTGAAATCTCCCAACCTATCTTCAGTTTCCTCTGACCCTTCTTCTCCAAAGAGTACCAAAGTCATAAATTTGGTCTATATTTCAAGGATAAATTTATGTTTTTATTACACACAAAGATGTCCTGTATTTAATACTGAGTGTCAAAATCACATGTCAAGGATAAAACAGCTATTCCTTTTTTTAAGAATTCACAAAAATAAAGGGACTTTATTAGAACTGAAGTGTATAATCCTACAGCATTCCTCTCAAAAATATGAATGAATATACTGTCTACTAGGATAAACTTAATAAGAAGCATAGAACACCCACTAGGAAAGAAAATTGCATTGGTAGCATCACTGTCACTTTGAACTGAAAAGGATATAATTCAATGTGAAAAGGAGCTCCCTAGCCTATCCTCCAATCCCTCAATTTTCTGAGAAAAGTTCTCAGCTTCAAAAGAGGCTGAGAAAAATTCTGAGCTTCAAAACAGGGAATTCGTTATGGAAAAGTATGCCTTGAGGATGGAGTCAAAAACCCAATGGGCAGAACCAAGAGTAACAGAAAATCATTCTTAGGAAGCAGAACTCAGTCCCTATTAAGGAAGAGATGATGCTTAGCTGAGGCCAGGGACTGCTATGAGCTTCTTGTTTTCTCCCAAGTTGAATAGGAATGCCTACTAATAGGAACATGGTTGGCTAAGTCCTGTCACACCATGCTATGTTGGTGTGTGGGGAGATGGCACAGGAAAGGTAACATTACATTTTACTTTATAGATATCTGAGAGAAAGCTACATGAACAGATTAACTCCATTTGGGTGGTTAAATGACAAGATTCTGTGCTTCAAGTCTGAGCCTGATTTCATAAGTTCATGAAGCTTCTGAATATTTAGGAGATGAGTACATTTTTGATGTGGAAAGGATGTGCATCACGGGGAGCCAGAGTGTAGACTGCTAATGCCCAATAAACCTCACAGTCCAATATTCACACAAGTTTACAGGCCCCTCCCACATGAATTCAAGGTTTGGCTGACAGAAAACTAGCTAACATAAGGGCAAACAGATGCTCGATAAGCACTTTCATTTAGGGGTTATCATTTCAGCAAGCCCACTCTTCGGATATGACTTACTATTCAAGAACAAGAAAGAGCATGAAAGAGACAGTGAGAGAGGGAGGTGGCGGGGACAGAGAGACAGAGAGACAGACTGAATTTCTAACCTCCCAAGGCACCAAGTAGATGAGAAAATGTACATAAAAACAAACAAACAAAAAAAACAAAACAAGGTCAGCATAATATGAAGCAAAAGAAAAGCCTGGCCTTAATTTATGGCCCACAGAATTGTGAGTAAATGAAATGCTGATTGTTTTAATTAAGTAAAGTGGTCATTTGTTATGCACCGGAAAACAACAAAAACAGTAGTGCCATTATCTGCAGATAACTGGTGCCAGTTTGTACCACCTAATCATCCTCCCTCTGATAATCTTCCCCTTCTGGTTCTCTTAAGTTTTTGTCCTTCACCTTTTTAAGATCTTGAGTTACATAGCTCATTTTAGTAAATTTTCCTCAAAGTTGTCAATCTCCTACACATAAACAGGTATCTGTACTTTAAGGTAAATGAGGCTGGAACAGAGTGGGTAAAGGGCAAAGGAGGGAGGGGACCACTTGACTATGGTGGAGATGCAGGGGTGCCTCAGTGGAGCACGTGGGGTAACGGCTTAAGAGGTGGAGTTATACCTACCTCTGAAGCTATGCAGTGCTGTCAACCAAAATTACCTTAGTTGAAAAATAATACAATAAAAAGAGGACATACCTGTGCATCAATATACTTCAGTTTTTTACAGTTATTCAGGCTGTGTAAATGAGTTAATCCACAGCGTTGAAGAGACAGAAACTGAAGATTTGTACACTCGGCCAGTGTGGAAAGATTACAACCTGGCAAATCTTGAAATGTAACTGCTGTAACCTAGAGAAATTAAGATACTACAGTATATAATATTATCTAACAAAAATGAACTTAAACACTATTAGACTTACAAAATTATTTAACAAATTCATCTAGGGAAAGTCATTCTACAACTTGAAACCCACATTATTAACAATTCTATTTCATTTAAGCTATATGATTTTTTTTTCAATAGGAAGGCAAAATAATGTAATTACTGACAACTAAGTCAAGTCTAAAAGTGATATGCATAGAAATAGAAATATGCCCACTTATTTCATGGTTTTCCATCAAATCCATTTCTTTTTTTTTTTTTTTTCATTTTCTTGGCAATTTTGTTTTCAGGATTGCACTATATAAATGTTTAAGATCTTTGTGTGACAGTATCCTAAGGATACCTGGACATACCCAGGAAGCATAATGTGTGGGAATAGATTTTTGTATGCAACCTACTATACTTCAATTAGAGTAGCTCAGTTATCTTCCAAGAAAGAAACAGCTTGAGAAGAAATATTATAAAATATTTAATGAATAGGCCCACACAATAATATTTTGGTCACATGATGCAAACAATATTCTAAGTTTTTGCATTATAAATGCATCAATTATCCTTTACTACCGAATAATGAATATATCCAGAGTATTTTAAGTATCAGGGAAAAAAACATGAACAATTTTTCTGCATTTTTCATACACTTTAAAGACCAAACATTTACAATATTTTTTTATTATGATATAGTATTATGGACACATCAGGAAGCTTTTTTAAGGAACTTTTCTTTTCGTTTTTTTTTTTTTTTGAACAAAGAAAATTCAATGTCAATGAATGTATTTAATTTTATAGTACTAAGACCTACACTAACAGGTCTACAAAAATAAGTAAGAAGACAGAAATATTTTAAGACTACTGAAAAGCACTACACTGTTAATGCAAGATCTCCCACCTAAAAAATTTGTGCAGGAATAAAACAGTAATAAGTTGGTCCTTTACTATAATTGAGTCCATGCACTGAAATAAACTATATATGCTAAATCATGTTATAGCAAGAAAACTCATATTACCACATCAAAAGTCTTAATATCAGGTTTCCCTTGTATTGAATAACCATTTAAAATATTGGCTTTATAGAAAGGGTGTAGTATACATCATTCAAAACAGAATTTCCATAAATGTTCTATTGAAATTGAAGATTCCTTCAGAATAAGTTGGAAAAGTATAAAATTCTTAAGTGCGGTAACTCCTCTTTATATGGAACATTTCCTGTGTATTAAATTAAGCCAAGAGTTTTAAATTTACATATTTATTTAAGTGAATGGGAAGACCATATGTTCATGGAGATATAAAGAAGGGATTTAGTCAACTCCTTGATTTAAGTAACAAACACAATAATCAATATTTTTAAAGCTTCAGGTAAATAAGTTTGTAGTTTCATAATTATTTTAGGAATTTATCAATTATTCATATTCTACAACAACTCTTCCAACATGTATTTTTTAGAACCTTTCAGAAAGAAAAATATCCATCCATTTCAGTTGAGATAACTTCTGTGTGATAGCCATTTAACTTTTCTGCAAAGAGATGCCATAAATTCTGTAGTTGGAAAACTTTTGCTCTTTACTAAAAAATGAACATGTAGAGTCAAGCACTTAAAAACCACAGCTTATGGGCCCTCCCTGGTGGCACAGCGGGTTAAAACACAGCACTGAGAATCGAAAGCCACTTCCGCATGAGTTCGATCCCGCCTGCCCCGGAGGTGACCACGTGGCGTGGCAGACCTCTCCTGACCCGCCCGCTGCTCCCCTCAGCAGTGTACTTCGTTGATCTGCCTGTTCTGTTCCCCGCTCTGTCTCCGGTGAAGCCTCTTACGGCCCCTGAGCCTCTGGCCTGTACCCCAGTTCTATATGCACAAATAAATAAATCTTAAAAAAAAAAAAACAAACAAAAAAACCCCACAGCTTATGACAACAAAAACTACACTATCCTATAATATATTATTGCTCCTGTTTTAAATCTATGTTGATAAAATCAACTACAAAAGCATAATTAAGTTCTAATGATGTGACAATTTCCACATTTGTGAGTGTGTGTATGTACACATGTGAGTCTTGTGGATTCACTTATTGCTTTGGGGTATGGTATCCCTAAATAGATGTCTGCTAACTTAAAATATATGCATTATATTTATAGAATATATCTTTTAGAGAGGAAACAAAAATTTCTCATTCTTTTCATAAAAATCTGGTAGGTCACTTATGTATTTGAACAGTTAAACACATCAGTGCCTATTTTTCTCCTTCAGAAAGATGTTTGAAGATTGGAACGCAATCACAATCTTAAGAGTGTTCACCACCAAACCAGTATCAATATTTGAATATGAGGAACTTCATAATATCTCTTCCTCCCTTTTATTAAACATTTAAAAATATTCTTATATATAGTATTTCCCCCTATTTTAGTTTTTTTACAAGAATGAGATCAAAATAAATTCTCTATTAAGTATTATTGATAAATACATGAAATTAATCACATAAACAAAACTGTTTTATAGTCCCAAAAGGACAATATAGAATTTGTGCTCATGAAAGTTCATCAACGCATGATTAGCTATAGTGCTCATAGTTTCTTCCCCTTATAAAGAATAATATAAAATTATTTTAAAAATATTATTATGCACACTTACCAGATGTGAAAATGAACCACTCCACTTACAGAATCTATGATTCATTCATTACATTTTAATAAAAGATCAAAAATCATTGATATACATAATCATTTATTTCCCCAAATCCTTACCAGCTATTTATATTATAATATGACCTAAAATAGCAATACAGTTTTAGAGAAGTTCCTTAATTATCCTTGACCTCAATGCAAAGTGAGCCAGTCATCTATTGTAAACTGTAATTATAAAAGTAACAAGAGTAGTGGCTGCGTTTCCCTTTTTTGCCAAACATCTGTTCAGTGCCACAATATTAAATCTCTACAATCCAGAGAAATAATATTGCTTTAAAAATCACTGCAAGGAGACTGAATCTGAGGTCTTATTAGTGGCTTAAAATAAAAAGAATCTGAATTCAAGGGAGTCATATTCCATCACACCACCAGTGTACTATACTTGCCTTCCAATCTAAGAGAAATCAGCAGCTTCAATGTCATTCAGGCCATCTATCTTAATCAAGATTAGTACCACCTTTTGTATTTGTTCTTTAAAGTAAGTTACCCTTAGTAGTAAGATATCATAAAAAATGGATTAATGTTTTAACATTAAAACCAGGAAAAATATATTAGCTATCAATAATCATTTTTCTTCAGTTACATCTGTTTGTGATATTATTATATGTAGTATATGGTATACCTATCTTCTGTTTTACAATTCTTTGGTAAAACAGGCTATTGAGGAAAGCCTTCAAAATACCATTTTTTTTTTTTGTCAGATGCTTGAGAGCCATTAACAGTGATGATTATATACATTGGGAGTTTTAGGGCATATTCTTCACACATAATATTTTAAAATTCAATAATCCTATGAAACAGGCATTTTCTTCTCAGTTTACAGGAAGCAACACTTTAGTTCAGAAGGACGAAGCACCTTGCATAAGGTGACACAATCAGTAAATAACAAAAATAAGAGTAGAGCCCTAATAGTACTCGAAACAAGGTCTGTTATTATTTTATTTAAAACATACATAATTTCCTTTATAACCAGTATATACTACCTAAACTGCAAAGTCAACAATAATACGGAGATAAATTAACATTCAGTTGGACCTATTTATCCATCCTCCCACTCATCCATTCCAGATTCACTCAATGAAAACCACTATTTACCTGTCAATATGTAAACAACCACAGACAAGTAGCAGACCTGTGTCCTGTCTTGAAGTCTCAGAGTGAGGAATTAATAGAAGCCAAATGAATTCATTACTGAGTGAAATTTCAGGAAGAATAAACTTTTCTCTTCTAAATGCCCTCTCCTGGAGGACATTCCAAAGATGGCAGTAGGTACTCAAGATAAAGACAAAGATATGCAACCAAGAGATATGACAATCAAAATAAGAAAGTAATACATGGGTCAGTGGCAGTGGTAAATGAAGATACCACAATAATCCAGTTGAGGAGAGGCATGATGCAAACTTCCAAAACATGGGATATTCATTTTAGTCATAAGTTCTTTCTAGTATTGCTCTATTTTAAATAGTCTTCCCTGTTTTTCTATACATCTGTTATGGGCTCCATAAACATAAAAAATTAGCAGCATCTTGGAAAATGATAACATCCACGTTTACTTAGTACAATCGTACATAAACATTCTGGAATCGTCTGTTTTAAACTGGTAGTGTTACTAGCCAAGTACAGGGAAATTCAATTCATTCCATAAATCACCACTAGAGGGTGTTGCAACAAGAGGAAAGCAAACTCCTTGACTGAATATCAATGTAGGAATTTTCTTATTTTAATTCAACTGAAAGGTCACATATGCTTCTACTCTTAGAAAACTGGTAATAGCTAAAGAGACCTTCAACACAGGCTTCAAGATATAAATCAAAGTTCTTTATAGTTGCTTCACTGAGGGAAAAAGAGCCCCTGAATAACTTGAGATCTTTTAAGTATATTCCCCTCTCAAGTGGGGCAATATTTCATTCAGCAATCTCATTGTCTAAAAAAATTTTGGGTACAGAATTTATCTTTTATTAAGGGTTTTCAAAATTAAATTTCAGAGGAGCAATTTCCAGTAAATATGTAAAAAAAAAAAAGTATTGTAAAATACCTGCTGTAATGTATTCCAAGGGCCACACTGAAGAATTTCTTGTGCATTCAAAGGAGGCATCAAGTTGGCTGGGCATTTTATTGGTCTCTTTTTTTTAACAAATTTCTTTTGTTGATTTTGCTTGGAAATTTCAAACCAAGGTTTAAATGATTTCATCCAAGCTTGTCTCTTTTCTTCAATAGAAGGTATAAGTGTTAGCTCTGAGATGGAATGGGCCACACCGCTTTTACATTCAGGTCCATTTTCAAGACATTCTTCAGGATTTCTTTTACTCTGAGACATAAGAGAGTTTTTGTCTGTAAAATCTATAAAACTCTTTGCATTACAGTTACCAAAATCTTCGCAAGGAGCATTTCTATCTAAAATACAATCTCTCTTGTTTACTTTGCCTTCTAAATTTATCATAGCATTCCTGGTGTTAAAACTCACATCACTACTCATGTTTTCCTTGGTTTCTTTGGATTTTAAATTGATTTCTTCTTTTGTTTTCATTACATTTTTCTCTATCTGCTCAACATTTTCTAATTTTAGCTGCAAAAGTTTTTGTTTCATTGGAATCACTGAAATAGCTCCTTCATTTAATGTTTCATTCTGTTCTGAAAGTTCTTCTGTATCTATGTTTTGTAACTTACTCTGCTGATTACCTTGAATTATTTTTTGTGCGTCACTGCTTTTCACTTCATTATTTTCCTGATTATCTACTAGTATTACTTGGTTTTCTTGTTGCATATTTTCAGTTTTCATGAAGTCTCCCTTTTGTATTTGAGATTTTAAATCTAGTAGCTGAGACTGTCCTGGCACATTTTCTTTGAGATCTGGATATTCCAATTCAATTTTTTGGTCCATATTTTCGCATTTTTGGTCCTGCTTGACTGAATTTTCTGAACAGTACTGTTTTGTTAGGTTTTCGACTTTTTCTTCCATTTTAAATTCTGCCCGCAATGTCTGGTTTGATATAGAGTCTTTTAAGTTTACTTGCAGTGAATCTTTCAGTACAAGCTCTCTACCTACATTTTCTTTCTTTGACTCTTCAAGCAGACAAGGGGGAGCATATTCCAGCTTCTTTGATTTTTCATACTTTAGTTTTCTGGCTACATTATCCTTATGCTTTGATACATCTTCAGCAGTGTAATGTATGGTATTATACTCTCCTTGCTTAAATGCACTACTTACTATTAGCTGTTTACTTGCTTCTTCTTTTAATCTTAATTTCTCCTTGTTTAGTAGTTGTTCTTTTTCTTGTTTCAGAATTTTCTTTTTTTCTTCATAGTCTTTTTCTCTCCTTTTCTTTTCCTCTTGCTTCTGCTTCTTTACCTCTTCTTCTATCCTTTTTTCTGCCTCTAATCTTCTTCGTTTTTCTTCATCCATTTGTCGTATTTTTGCTTCCTTTTCTTTCCACTCTTGTGCTTTCCTTTTCTTACTTTCTATTTGTTCTCTTATGATTGGGCCATATTTTTGGTAGACGACAAATGCTTTATATTTAGCTTGAATTTTTACAGCTGCATTATGCTGTAATTTTAACAAACGCATTTTTTCTTTTTCCTGTAGGTCTTTAAATTTTATTCTTTCTTCTTCCATTTGCAAATGCAGGTTTCTAATAAACTCCTACAATAAGATAAATAGTATAAGCTAAATATGCAATATCATCATTAAAATGTCATTGAAAATATAGATTGAAAACAAATACTAAGCCTGCAGTCCTAATGAAGTCACTTAGAATGACACAGAGTAAAAGCAAGAGAAATTACAAACCAAAATGTGTAGTAAAATGACTCAGATTTTCTGAGATTGGACTTCTGGTAAAGGAGACATTTAGAGTTAACAAGGGGACTCTGGAAACAGGAAAATATTTTGTAATACTTATGATACCAGTAGACCAGGTAGAATGTATATATAAAGAACGAACAAACAAACAAACAAAATGAACCATCTTCACATACCAGATCATTACTCAACTATCAAGATAATTGATTAATACATATCACATTAGATGAAATAATGTGGAGTTAGGTGAGATAATGTCATTGTCAACAGAGTCCTAAGAAACATGGTAAACAGATCAACAAAATTCAGCAAGTGTGAAGAAAATGAACACAAATAGTGTACAGCACAAAAATACCTGAGTAAGTAGAAGGGAAAATAATTTCTGAGAAAAGAGACCCAGGAAACTAGATAGAAATGAAAATGAAGAAAATATTTTAGAAAACAAATGTTCATAACAGTATGCTTCTTCAACACTTTAAAGAAGCTTTAGAATAACAATATATTCACTCACTAAAGCATTTTTTTTTTCATTTTCAGGGCATTCTACACCAAGGAGAGATACTGATTATAAATAATATTTCTAATGCTTTAGTAAATTAAATGCTACTTTAGCTAGGCAATATTATTTTAAAATGTTTGCTTCAAACACAGTCGTTTATTTTAAAAACAACAAATAGATACCTCATGCTGTTTAATTTTCTCTTTCCACATTTTCTCTTCTTTATGGAGTTCATCATTCATCTTGTCCTCTTCTTGCTGAACATACGATAAAAATGAAATATTATGTTTAAATATCAAAGATTATGTTAATTCTATATGATTCTCACAGTATATATTTATGAACAATGGGTAAAGAAAATATCTAACAGTCCTCAACTATTGGGATAATGACTTCAATCTCAACCTAAAGTATCAGATTAATCATACCTAAGTTTTCCACTTCCATCATATAACCTTAATTTATTGGGGTATGTTTATTTATATAATATGATACACTGGTGGGAAACAATGTTGGACAATGCAAAAATCATAAACTATTTATAATGTTTCTTATCATTAAATTTTTGTCTCTCCACACCATTCCATTTAATTTATATAAAAAATCATTTCAGTGGGTAAAGGTTTTCTCTTAATAACTCTTTATTAGCACCAATTTTGTTAAAGTATTTCAGAATAACAATGATACAAGAAAGAACAACAAAGATCAGTAAAATATATTCCCTTTCATCTAAAATGCTATAAGTTCTCACAGTAGCCCAAATTTAGCAAAAGCATATCAAAAGATACGACCATAAAAAAGCATGGTAGGAACAGATCCTAAAATTAGAAGACAATGAAAGGTTTCACAAAGACAATTACATTTGAAATGCTTAGGCTGACTAAGCTTTCAAGAGGTTAAATAGACACTTTAGTCTGTTTTAAAATCTAATGATGCTAACTAAAAATAAGATTAAAGGAGAGGAAGTCAGAAATGAAAAATATTAAGTGTTCATTTGCAAATAATGGGGAGGAGTAAGAACACTGAAGGAAAGAGATTTATAGTAACTGTTTTGTGGAATAGAAGAGGAAACAAATAAAGGGCCAAAAATGGTCATATTGAAAAACTTTTAAGGTAAAACTCAAGGCAAAATTAAGCTCATTTAGGAATTCATTAAATCTTTGAATGTCAAATATTTTCTAAGTCATAATTGTATGATATAGTAATTACTTTCAAAATCTAACTTATAGTTCTTTGAGGTGTTAAGTATTCTCTTGTATCATCTAAGCACCTTGCTGAATACTTTGTCCTTCAGCTAGTCAGTAAACTTTTGTTATAAAACAAATATGACAACTAAGATGTATTTATAAATCAAATGCTATATAAATCTGAAAATGCCATTAACCATTGATAACAATGAAACATTTCAGAGCAATACAGTAAAAGCTATTTTAATAGTCTATATTAAATTCAAATTCTTTCCTGGAATTAAAGAAATAAATTCTGACTTTTGGGTGTGTTCACTTAATCTGGCCTGAAAACTTAAAGATTTCAGAGTTTACAATTAGAAAACGTGATGGTCAAACAGGCACTTCAGATACGAATGTCTTCAATTTGTGTATTTTCTATGTAATCAGAAAATGCAATGTACCCAACACAGAGAGCTTGAATGTCTTAAACTGCCTAAGTGACTATGAGCTAATAGTCCCTGTGTGGAAGACTCACAACTAAGTCCTGGTGGACTTTTAGGAATGTGACTTTTAGGTCAATTTTAGGAATGTACGACACCAAGGCCAGTATTACCTGTTGCTCAAACATATTAAGGACCCTACTAGTTTACAAGTAGGGTCCTAAAATCTACCGACTTCTTAATATGCCAGTACAATGACATGAGGTTGGGCTAGGGGAACAAAATAAAACAATACAGAACTCCTTTACACCCCAAGATTTCTAATCCAAGGAATTAGACAAATTATGGAAGTAATATACAACTATGACTTCTATGCTTGAACTACTTCAACCTAAATGTGTTTTACATAATGTGTTAAATGTATAAGATCACATGCAAGGATACTGCATGATCAAGAAAATTGTGTCGCCTTTTCTAGTTTTAGAAGGGAATAGAAAAACAGTAGATTATGCTGTAAATATCATCTTTTGAGGACAATCTTCTAAATTTCATAAACTCTATGGGATCTCAAGATTCCAAGAAAATTTATTCAAGCAGTTGAATAAATTTCAAAGAAAATGAATTAATTTCAAAGAAAACTAGTCCATGTTATATGCTGTTAATCTAGTCAATTTAAGCCACAGAACAGAGCTTGAACTGTATCATACACCAAAACATTAGTACTGTTCAGACATAGCTACTAATTTTTTTTTTAAAAAAATGCATGAGAAACAAAAACAACTTACCTTCTGAATAATATCTAACTTCTGCTTTTCAACTTCAAATCGTTTCATCCACCAATATCTCTTTTCCTCTTCTTCTTGAAATTCCTTTTTTTCTTTATCTCTCTGAGCTTTAAGAGTTTCTTTCTCTTGGTCTTCTAGTTCTTTCTGTTTGTCTTGCCAAGCCTCAAAAGACTGTCTGCATCTTTCTTCCACTTCACAGTATCCAAAATTTATATCAGTGTCATCTACACATGAAGAGAAATAATATTTTTAGAAACAAACCTGTTAAAAGGTAGCCAATGTAAAATATAAAAGTAATTTTAAAATGAAGAAATAATGCTAACACATTAACAAAGTAAATTGTGATGATATTCAGAAAGAAGCATCTTTTTAAATATATGGAAATTCTATTACATTCAATAAAGACATCATATAACTTACCTTAAACTAATCTACACAACTTAACATAAAAATACAGCGTGTATGTGCATATGTATATGTGTGCCTAAGGAATACATAAAGAATATAGTTAAGGGATATTAATAATTCAATCTTGTGGCAGCTACATATGTAGAAAAAATTAAATATATTTAAAAAGATAATTTAGGAGGCATAAAGAAAACTATCCAAAAACATAAATAAGCATTGAAAAAAATAATTTTTAAATGTTGTGGCTATATTTTTCTAAATGAAAAAGAGAATAAACCATATAATTTTTTTCAGATAAATATGACCAATCACATAAAAATCATCACTGGCAGTTTAGCCTACCTGGCAAAGTCTGTTCATTCACAAGGAAGTCATGAGGACCAAGCTCTGGAACAGAATCAGGACTGCCACAACGGGTCTTACTTCTTAGAAATTCTTCTTTTTCTATTTCAGATAATATCTAACAGGTGAATAGATTAACAATGATTAAAGAAAACCAAAAGGAGAGTAAAACTATTATTTTAATAAAATACTAAGCAATCACATACAGAATTTTATTTGCCTCAAATCTATAGTGCACTATTTTTCTTTATATAAACAAAACCCATATATTAATAAAAACCTATTCTATTTATGAAACTAATTTAATTTTTTAAAAAGATTTATTTATTTGTGTGTACAGAACTGGGGCACAGGTCAGAGGCTCAGGGGTGGTGAGAGGCTTCACCAGAGACAGAGTGGGGAGCAGAACAGGCAGATCGACGAAGTACACTGCTGAGGGGGGCAGTGGGTAGGCCAGGAGAGGTCTGCCACGCCATGTGGTCACCTCCGGGGCAGGTGGGAATGGAACTCATGCGGAAGTGGCTTTTAGCTTCTCAGTGCTGTGCTTTAACCTGCTGTGCCACCAGGGAGGGCCTATTTTAAATTTTTAAATAAGTGGATTTTAAATCAGTGAACTATCATTCTTCATTAAAAGTAAAGGTTACTTTTTAAGACTTATTTATTTATGCATACAAGAACTAGGCTAGAAGCCGGAGATGCAGGGGGGAGGGTGACAGGATTCACCAAGAGTGGGGAGCAGAACAGGCAGATCTACTGAAATATTCTCTTGAGGGGAGCAGCAGGGGAGACAGGAGAGTCTGCTGTGCCATGTGCGTTAATTCTTAACTCATGCTGCAGTGGCAGGCAACAGTTTAGTAGCTGTGTCTTTAAGCCCTGTGTCACTAGGGAACCCCAAAAGTAAATTTTTTAAGTATAATATGAAGCACTTTCAGTCAAATCTTAAATATATACCTTCATTAATGGTTCTGAGTTTTCTTTAGATTCTGTTGATAATTCTATCCTTAAATGCATATGATCATTAGACACTGCACCATAACTACAGCCTGTGGAGGGAAAATAATACAGTTTTAAATATCAGAATCGGGTATAACACATGAAAATCCCCCAAACTTTCATCTCAGGTAAAGGTTTAACTTTACCTTTATATTCTTGATCTAGAACTCAAAACAACAGAAAAATAACTGAAGAAAGAAACAGAAGGAACCTGTGATCTTTCTTCTAAAAATAAAATTAACAAAATTTTAAAACTCTGTAACACCTGATTGCATTTCACATTCCAAACTGGTTTTCTTTTCATCTATATAGAATAAGACTTTGTTTGTTATAATGATACCTCACAGAAGTCAACAAATGTTCAAATCTACCAGACACCAAACAGCAATATAATCATGCAAAAGATGTTGAAAACTTAATAAAAGCATCAGTTTAAGAGTTAAAATTATTAAATGTGAATGAAGTGAACTTTCACTAACTTCTGTTGAACTTTATAATGTCTTTTTATTACCTATATAGATGTAGGTATCTTTCTTACCTTCATTTCAATTAATGTAATGTTTCCTAAGAAGAACTATTTTTACAAATTATCATTTTGCAGGTTACCTGACTATTCAAACCTATACATACACTTCCTTTACACCTACTTCCAGTTTTTCTGGCATGCTTTCCTATGAAGAGACTGAAAAGCAAAAAATAGCATTCTTTAGATTACCTGGAAGCTAGGATGTTAAAGGTGATTTAAGTTCTTCCAATTTATACATTTGTATAAGTCTCTGTATTTATAAGAATTAGGTGTAAAGAGAGGCAGAGAGCAAGTTTCACTTTTGTGAATCCAAACCATGATACAAGAAGTTCTCTATATTATACACAATAAGAGTGCATAGTAGAGAATTAACGTCTCTAAATTTCCTTTTATTAACTAATTAATTTATTTATTTTTTGCTTAGAATAACTGGAATGTAGGTCAGAGGTGTGGGAAGGTAAGAGACTCCCAAGAGACAAAGTGGTGAGCAGAACAGGTGGATTTACTGAAATGCACCTTTTAAGGGGAGCAGCAGGTGAGGCAGGAGAGGTCTGCTGCACCATATATGAGTTAGCTCTCTTGCTGAGGACTGAATTCAGGCAGTAGGGGTTGTAGCACTGACATGTAACCCCTAGTTCCCTAGGGAGGCCCCCTCTAAATTCCTTAATTATATTAAACAACAAGTCCTGATGCAGTCAAGTATACAATGGATGTGTATGTATTTTTTACACTTTGGATATAATCTAGAGTCTGCTGTTTCAATTCTATTTAACAATCCTGTTAATAATTGCAGTAGCCAGTTTCTAAAGATGTCTCTCCCGCACTTTTTGGTATGTCCACCATGATTAATTCCCTCCTGCACATAAGCTGACTTTTGTCACTATTAGGATGTGATATAAGTGACACTGCATGACCTCTGAGAATAGGTCATAAGAAGCTTTACAAGAGTCGACCTCCATACTTCAGTATTTTGTTCACAGAATGTGTCTTCTCAGAATTCAGATGCCATGCAAGTCTATTGCAGGTGCAAATGAACACCCAGTCAACTCCGAGCATCAACTGCCATTCATTTCAGTGAGCCAGCTGGGAATTCCAATCTAGTAAGGGTTTCAGCCTTAATCAGCATCTGACAGAAAAATGCACAAGATTCCAAGCAAGAACTGTCTAGCTAAGACCAATCAGTGGACAAAAATATAAATTAATAAACTATTTTAAAACAGCTTTGTTGCAATAATTAGAAAACCTATTCTACCCATAAAAATACATACATATACCACAGAAATCTTACTGCTTAAGTTAAAATACTCTCTGCAGGCCCTCCCTGGTGGCGCAGCAGGTTAAAGCACAGCACTGAGAATATAAAGCCGCTTCGCATGAGTTCGATTCCTGCCTGCCCTGGAGGTGACCACGTGGTGTGGCAGACCTCTCCTGACCCACCCACTGCTCCCCTCAGCAGTGTACTTCGTCGATCTGCCTGTTCTGTTCCCCACTCTGTCTCTGGTGAAGCTTCTCACCACCCCTGAGCCTCTGGCCTGTACTCCAGTTCTGTATGCACAAATAAATAAATCTTTAAAAAAAAAAAAAAAAAAGCTCTCTGCGGTCTACAACTGAGGCTTCTTATTAATATAGTTACACTCATAAATAAAGTTAGCCTCTAGTTTCTTTTGTGTGTGATAATCATTAGCCCAGGACATTATTAATTTCGGTTAAACCTTTGTTCTATTTTTGTTAGAATAACAAAATAGAATAACAAGCAGTAAATTTTGTTCAGCTGAAGCAAATAATATTGTTATGGTGCTGATATAAACTATTGTTATTTTGTCTAAGAAGTTATATAAATTGACACCTTTAAAATATTTCCATGATTAATTTTCTTTTATTTGATGTAATATAATAAAATATCTGGTCTGAAGCCAGCTGAAACAAAATGTTGGTGACAGGATTTACTGAAAACGTAAGGAAGGTAGAAAGGAAAACAAAGAGATAGTACAAAGAACTAGTAAAAATTAGCACATATATCAAAGATAAATTTACATATGTATAAAGTAAGAAACATGAAGTTCAAGTAGTTTACTGCTGTAAATTACAATCTGTTCGTACCTACAGAAAACTTTTCTGCCAAGTAGATGAAAATTGTACTTACAAACATCAGTATCTTCCATGTCCTGAAGAATGAGCTCTTCAGCAGTTTTACTCTTATTCTTTATGATGTTAATACAGTGAAGAACTGATTCTGGTAACTCATCTATATCCTAAAATTTAGAATAGTAAAAGAAATTAAAGACTTGGATGTAAGAAGTGAAACCATGAAGTAGACAGACGAAAACAGACAGACGAAAACATGGACAAACATTCCATGAAGTTGGCTTAGGCAATGCTTTTCTTTTTTTTTTTTAAAGATTTATTTATTTGTGTATACAGAACTGGGGTACAGGCCAGAGGTTCAGGGGCGGCGAGAGGCTTCACCAGAGACAGAGTGGGGAGCAGAACAGACAGATGGATGAAGAACTCTGCTGAGGGGAGCACCAGGCAGGCCAGGAGTGGTCTGGCAGGCCATGTGGTCATCTCCGGGGAGAGTGGGGATTGAACTCATGCAGAAGTGGCTTTAGCTTCTTAGTGCTGTGCTTTAACCTGCTGTGCCACCAGGGAGGGCCGAGGCAATGCCTCTTTTGACTTCATACCAGTGTCAAAGGAAATTTTTAAAAAATTAAACATATTGAACTATGATTGAAAGAAACAAACATTAAAGATAAAAGGCAACATACGAAAATATTTTGCACAACATACATCTGACAAGGGATTAATATTCAAGTTCTACAAAGAATTCATAAAACTCAATAATAACAACAGAAAGAAAAAATCAAGGAAAACAATGAAAAAATGGGCAGAAAAGCTCAATAGTCACATCTCCAAATAAGACACACAGATGGCAAACGGGCACATAAAAATATCACATATCATCAGGGAAAAATGAAAATCAAAATGCACAATGCAATGTCACATCACTGCTGTGAAAATGGCCCATATCAAAAAGACGCGAAACAGTGTTAAAGGGTGTGGAGTAAGGTCCTCCCTGGTGGCGCAGTGGGTTAAAGCACTGCACTGAGAAGCTAAAGCCATTTCCTCATGAGTTCGATTCCCGCCTGCCCTGAAGGTGACCACATGGCGTGGCAGACCTCTCCTGACCCACCCAGTGCTCCCCTCAGCAGTATACTTCGTCGATCTGCTTGTTCTGTTCCCCACTCTGTCTCTGGTGAAACCTCTCGCCGCCCCTGAGCTTCTGGCCTGTACCCCAGTTCTGTATGTACAAATAAATAAATCTTTAAAAAAAAAAAAAAGGGTATGGAGTAAAAGAAACCCTCATATACTTTTGGTGGGAATGACATAGGTTCAGCCCCTATGTTAAACAATGTGGGGCTTCTCAGATGTTAAAAATCGATCTACATATGACTCAGCATCTCCACTCCTAGGAATCTACCCAAAGAAAGCAAAACATTAATTCAACGGGATACATACACTCCTAAGATAATTATAGCATTATTTATAACAGTCAAGTTATAGAAACAATCTAACTGTCCAAAGAGGCTGAGTTGATAAAAATGTGGTACACAGTGAAATACCACACACACCGATGAAATCTTAACATGGATAGAATAGGAGGGTATCATGCCAAGATTGCTAAGTCAGAAGAAGAAATGACAAATATTGGATGATTATACTCATGTGTAATATAAAGAAATAAATAAAAAGAGCAGACAAAACTGAAGTAAAACTACCCCCTGAAATCCTGCAGAACTGAAGCAACTAGAGAGGGTAAGAAATGATAAAACATGTAAACCATAAGAAACATACTAAGGAAAGTGGTATTTCACCTGAACAGATACTCCAGTTAAAGGACATAAGAATCCAACACTTACTGTATCACTATCTTCACTCTGGGTTTCTGATTTTGAATCACTATCAACATCATTTTCCAAAGAAGATATGCTTATTTTATTCAACTCGGCTTCTATTTCTTCTTTGATCTTTTCATCATCATCATCATTTTCTTCCATCATCCTTCATAATAAAACACAGGATCATTTAAAGAAAAATAACGAGACTAATATTCTGGTAAAATCTTTGAGTTCTTTGGACTTTCCCTGGTGGCACATGAGTTAAAGCACTGCATTATGAAGCTCTCTGAAGCCACTGCAGCATGAGATCAATCTCTGGCCAGGGAGCTGACCCACATGGCATGGCAGACTTCTTCTGACCTGTCTGCTGCTACCCTCATTAGTGTGCTTTGTCAATCTGCCTGTTCTTTTCCCCACTCTGTCTCTGGTGAATCCTCTCACTACCACATCTCTGGCTTGTACCCCAGTTCTGTAAGCATAAATAAATAAATCTTTTAAAAAAAAATCTTTGAGTTCTTTAAGGTGTCATCTTCGCAACATGATCTGACTTAAACTTTTATCACAACTTATTATGTTTGAAATATATTATACAACATTGGTTTAATTCTCCACCCTTTAATATTTAACTACAAAAAGTCAACTCAATACATTCTTCTAATTCTCTAAGGAAAAAGTCAAATGGAAAGTACTGCCTTACCTTCCTGAACAAAGAAACTTCATAGTAATATTCATCCTCATGGGAATAATTAGTGACAAAAATACCTATGAACAAGCTTGAATCTTCAAATTACAATACTCTTGAGAGAGCAATCTGAGTTTGTGCATAGGGAGACAGATGGCTAATATCCACTATTTACTCAGATTCGTTAATTTGACCATAGACAGTCATGTGTTTTCCCCAACCTCTCTCTTTCCTTCCTCCATTTCTCCCTTTTGTCATCCTTATCTCCCTTTTGCTTCTTTTTAAATTAATCTCAGAATCAACTGTTTGGGAATCCATCAGGTGTATTTACAGTAGTTTTATGTACTAAAAATATTGATTAAAGGAAACAACCCATTCTTTAATTCACAGCACCATTAACAATTAAACACACTTTCCTTCATTTTATGAGAAGCCCCTCTTCTTAACAAAGTTTAGGCCTCTAGGATACGAGTCTGACAACTCAACTACTGAACTGTTCTCCATCCACTATTTCTCCTGTTTACTTCCTCACCATAAATTGTTATTCCATGGGTCCCACCTCCCTCAAAAGCAAAGTCGTTAACTTCTATCCAAAAAATAAAAAGTGCCCAACTTTCCTTTAGTTACAGGTATTACATATCCTTCTTTCAATGATTTTATTTAATTAAAAATAATTTTATTTAATTTTGTCCACATATGAAGACAAAATGAAAACATACATTTATATAAAAACTTGTACAAGAATGTTCACAACAGTTTTATGCATCATAGTACCCAAACCAGAAACAATTCAATGTCCCTCAATAAGCAAATAGTTAAACAAATTCTTATACAACCATACCATGGAATACTACTCAGCAATAGAAGGAAAGGACTATTTCTTCTGTGATTCATGGCACAGTACTAACTCTCCTGAGATACTATATTGAGTACAAAACTCATCAAAAGGTAAAATACTGTATAAATGTATTTACATAACATTTTTTAAATGACAAGCTTTCTAAATGGAGGACAGATTTGTGATTTGTAGGAGTTAGGGATGGATGGCATTGGAAGAAATCAGTTATAGTTCTAAAAGGGCAACATGAGAGATCTTTGGGATGCTGGAACTATTCAGTATTTTGGGTAAAAGACATGAAATATTCAGCTAATAAAAACTGTATAGAGAATAACACACATATACACGTTAGTATAAGAACAACTGAGGGAATCTGAATAAGATTAGTAAATTTTATCAATATCCAATATCCTGATTGTAGTATTATCCTACAGTTTATAACTTATTAGCATTGGGGAATATTACACAACAAGTACAAAGGATATTTTTGCATTTTCTTAAAATTGCATGCAAATCTACAAGTACTTTAAAAATTTTTCATTAAAAGTACTTAAATAACCAATAAGAAAACTTAATTATAATGGATCCATAGAGTGAAATACAAGTCCTTCAAAGTACAGTACAATTGAAAAAAAAAAAAAAAACCCAGTACAATTACTGCTCTACAATGGAAAGGTAGTTAAGAAGGAATAACTGAAAAAAGGTAAATTACACAAAAGTATGCAAATAGAAACATTCTGTAAGAAAGCCGGGACAAAGTTTTGATTTTCATATCATGTGTTTATGTTGACTAACATATTACCAATATGTCAGTGCTACTTTATACTAATGTTAGCAATATTATTACCAATATCGGTACTACAATAGAACTACCAATATTACTAAAATATCAGGACTACTTTTATTTTTTTAAGGACTCAATTTACCCACAAGTACCTCTTCCAAAGGAAAACACAACAATGAAGTTCCAGAGCAAAGTTTTCCTGTAGTTAAACTTTTAAATGTAATTCAATAGCTTTCTTAGGTAGAAAATTAGATTTCTTAATATGGCTATAAAGCAGAATGCACAGGTAGGCAAAAAAATGATGTGCAAAAAAAACAAAAACAAAAACAAAACAACAAAAACAGCACAAGAACATAAGGCGTGATTTCCGTTATATGACTCCCTGTTCATCTACTCCATCTCCATCTACTGGATCTCCAGATTACATATTTGAACAGATAGGTAACATTAAATTTTGTTGCAACATTTTAAAAAATAAATAGAAAAGCTCTAATTAATTTTAACATTCTTATTCATCCAAATATTAGTTTTTAGATTTAATATAGTTTACATCATTTTTAAATTTTTGTACAATGTATGCTTTCTCATCTCGGTTGCAGCCCCTGTGAAATCCCCCCACCAATCCCCCCGTGCACCATCACGAGAGTCCCTTGTGCTATTCCCACTCGTTTTGATCGTACTCTCCTCTACCCACTTGAAGAGTGTCTCTGGTTTGTAGCTGCCTGTTGGTTTTGATATTTATTTTATTATGATTATTCTTTTTCCCCTCAATCCCTTACTTGGAACCTCTACATTCCTCCTAAGAGTGAAATCATCCTAATCCATATATTATTTAAATATATAATCAACATAAAATTATTAAATCAGTGTAAAGGTTACTTTTTTTTTACACAATAATTCTTGGAAATCTGGGGTGCACTTTACGCCTAGAATACTTTTAAAATAAGACGAGCTGCCGTATCAAGCTATCAACAGTTGCCCTTACCTAAAGGTTGCCGGACAGGTCAGTGCAGCCCTTGAATGTACAGTCACTACTTCAAATTGGTAACAAATCTTGGATTTGGCTACAGCTACCCAAAGCGGGACATCTTCCAGAATTCCACTTCCAACCAACTACTGAAAGGTAAAGGAAGGAAATCTACTTTGAAAATTAACCACGAAGTTAGGCAGAGGAAAGGAGCACCCAAGGGGGAAATAGAAGGAGCACGGGGGAAAAAGGGGTGGCGGGAAGGGGTAAACCCAGATGAGGAAAACAAGTAATCAAGAGTCTCCTAAATCTTCAAGGTGCATCCTCGAGTCAGCGCGAAGTCCCATTATCTCCAATTTTGAAGGGAAACTAAACTCGGGTGACTCGCGCACTACCCCTCCGCCCGGTTTCCCCTTTGCGCTGAAGCGCGGCCCCGGCGAGGGAGCGGGAGACCTCCGCCGCCCGCGCACCCACTTCGGCCTCACCTCCCACAACCCGAACCCCCGCAGGGTAGTGAGGGCACTCGCTCACCCACCAGCAGCTAACTCCCTCCGCTGGGTTAGGAAGATAGCGCCCGGAGCCTCCAAACAAAGTGTAGCCACGGCAACAGCCAATCTCAAAGAAGGTGGAGTGGCTTTGCCTTACAGGAGCCCCACTAGGACAAACTATCTTCATTCATTCCATCCGCTATTGGCATGCATGAATGGGCCTCGAAGGCTCAATGTCTGTTTAAGGCTTTTTCAGGGCATTTTGAATATGTAAGTGATTTGGGGAAGTATAGAGTAGACAAGCAACACGTTGACCAAGTGGAGGGGGCCTTTAAACTGTTTCTGAGCTTTGCATATTTATTACTTGCTTCTAGTGAAGGTTGCATTCCACAAAACCTTAATTCTGACTAATGATTTGTGAGACCTGGAAGTATGAAAGAGAAATCAGTAAGTTATTTTTCATGACAACAGTTTCTTAAAAAACAAACAAAACCAATTATCACTTAGTAGCTATTAAAAGCCTCTAAGTGAATAGATGTGTGAGATATCTTGATTATTTTCTGAAATATGCTTTACTATAAACTATTGATGGTGACAATCACTGCTTTAATGTAAAGTTTGGATTTCTAAGCATATATCATATTTTTAAATATTAACTTAAAAATTCATCCGTTTCTTTTTGTTTGCTTGTTTGTTTCCTGGAGCCTAGTCTACAAAATGTGAAATTTCATTTTAGTTAGTAACATGTTGCTGATTTCATTTTTCTGCAGTTTTCAAACAATGCATTGAATTATAAGAGGAAGTAGCTCATATAATTGTACAAGAGCTCTGATACACAAAAAGCTAAAAGCAAACATTACGTAGAGTCTTTGTAAAAAACCCTGTATTTCCTGGTAACTTGTATCAGCGTAAGAATTATTAATTTTGAATTAAGTAGACGTTTGAGAGAAGAAAAACAGGCTAGTGTCTCTTTTAAGAAAGATAATGAATTCATATCTAATTCAATTCAGGATGTCCTTACTATTAAAATGAATGCTCAAATCCCATTTTTCATTTTTTAAGATTTATTGCTGACATATAAACTACTCATTTAAAATGCTCATAGTATTGTGCGAAATTCAGATGTACAGTATCTTAAGATATATTTTTATTTATTAGTATACAACTATTTAGGGTTTTGCTAAAAATATCAAAACCATTAGTAATTAATATCTAAAATTAATTATAAAAGCTAATTTAGAAATTCACTTAGAACTTTCTTTTTCTGTGTTCTAATTTTTAGTAGAAACTCATTTGAAGATGATGTCTAAACCGCTATAGTTAATTTTTATGGTGTCAAATAAATTGATAGTGAAATGGGATTTTATTGAAAGCTGTTTTTCTATTTTATCATAGTAAAAATTACCATCATTAATTTATGGTAAATATACTCTCATGCTATGTTTTACTTCGGGAAAAAGTGACAACTCTAGCAATTAGCCATTACTATTACTAATCAATATCATTAATTAAAGAAGAAACATTTTAAATGAGTAGTTTATACGTCAGCAATAAATCTTAAAAAATGAAAAATGGGATTTGAGCATTCATTTTAATAGTAAGAACATCCTGAATTGAATTAGATATGAATTCATTATCTTTCTTAAAAGAGACACTAACCTGTTTTTCTTCTCTCAAACGTCTACTTAATTCAAAATTAATAATTCTTATGCTGATACAAGTTACCAGGAAATACAGGGTTTTTTACAAAGACTCTACGTAATGTTTGCTTTTAGCTTTTTGTGTATCAGAGCTCTTGTACAATTATATGAGCTACTTCCTCTTATAATTCAATTGATCTCAAGTAGTTATAGGTCTAAGTCTATTTAACAGAAAACTATTGGTTAACTATGCATCCTTTAACAGAACTCTTTTTAATTTAATTAACTTAATCTTCCTAGTAATTATAGACCAAGATTGAGTAGACTTTATCCATAACATTTTTTCTTTTTCATAAATAACCTTTTACCAATAAATTTTGCTCTTATTTTGAAAAGTATCCAGAGTCTCATTACTTCTTACTGATAACACAACATATTTTCAATGGAGAGCAAAATAATACATACTTGTTGAAGGTATGTATGAGTAAATGAAAGAGAATTCTGCTCCTAGGGCTTTTGAAAAAAATGAGATCCTACAGAATGTTACTTGAGTTATAGATTACTTTAGTAAAATTCTTCAACAGTAGTTTTATTTTTCATATGTGTGATACAATTAACTATCCCACAATATCATTGTATTACTCAAATAAATGTATCATAGTTGTTTGTTTCTGTTTTCTTGACAATAATTATTGTGATAGGTTTTTTTTTTTTAATATGTAACCCATAGGATTGGACTCTCAGACCTCTGCTTCTCTTTTTCACTTAAAGACTATCCTGACCTTCAATTTCTCACTCTTTGTGCTCTCTCCCTGCAACAGATGCGATTAGCTACTTCTTCTCTACCACCTTTCCTGAACTCAGGTTCTATTTCTCATACTCACTTGTACTTTTCTTCGATAGCCTTAAGTATTTCTATAGTAAATGTGGTATAATGAGATTAATAGCCAACATTTAAGTAGACACTGAACTGAGTGCTTTGCAAATATTATCTCACTTAATTTCCACACCATCCTTTGAAGTTTATGCTATTTATAATCTAAATTTACAGATGATGAGTCTGGGACTTGGAAAGGCTAACAAGAGAGGTAACCTCTCTGGATTTGAAGCTTAGTAAGTAAGTAATTTGTTCTCCCTGAGTCTCATTTCTCCTTTGCAATGCTGGGGATAATAAAATAATAGCACTTAATTTGCAAAATTTTGACCATCAAGCCTATCTGCACAAATGAGATTATAGAATGACAATAAGAGTTGATAACACTTAAGTTTAAATATGTTTAGGTTTAAGCTTTTCTGACCTGGACACCAGAATATCATCTTCACCTTTTCACCATCCCAGAGCTGGCAATTCTACTACCTACTACCTCATATCCTGATACTGTTATATTTTGCAGCTTAGACCACACTCATTACTTATTAACTAATATGCATTAGCTTTGTAATTACCTCCCTACCTTAAGGTTCCTTTTAACTTTACTTAATATTGATGACAAAATTATGGTTACCTGCAGGAAAATAAGAGCAAATTCAAATATACACAATCATTCACAACTTAAATGAATCTATTGTGATTTCTCTAGCCTTTTATTTCTTCTGCCACTCTGACCTCAATGCACTTCACTGGAAAAGTTTTTGAGCTCAGTATTCCACCTGTCTTGAAAACTTCCTATCTCTATGCCAGTTTTGAATGTTGCCTTATTAATTATCCTTCTTTGCCTTGTTAATTACCCTTAACAAATCATCTTAAATTCATCTCCAATGTGAACATTCCAGAGTCTTTATTCCCTAATCCTAAACCCCGACACATAATTCAGAGTTAGGCACAAGCTTTAATATTTGAATCTTTAGTGCTTTGACTTCACTTCTGTGTTCCTATCTTAGAAGGAACTTAAAAACAAAAAGTAATCAGGGCACTATTTAGTGAAATAGAACATTTTGAATAGGTAAATTCTTATAAATTGCCCTTCCCTATAGTATTTATACTATTAAAATGAATCTCTGCTATTAGAGCATGAACTAACTAATCAGGAAATGAATAAAAATATAGAATGCTCCAGAATCGTGTTTGATTAAGTTATAAAAAGTTTTTTTTTTGTAATGAAAGATAGACCGTCCACATTATAAACTTTAAAAAAGGTACTGCTCTAACTTGTGTATCTTTGTTTCAGTACATCATATTTGAGACAGTTTCCAGTAGGTATAACTACAAAGACCAGCACAGATCCATCTTACCATTCTGTGTAAACATGACCTTCTTTGACCTGTTGCTTAGATACCCATTTGTTGTGTTCTAACTCTTCCTTAAGCTGCTTGCTATGGGCTGAAGCTTGTGTCTTCTTAAAATTCACAGGTTGGAATCTTTAAACTCAGTGTAAAATGGTGTTAGAAAGTATTATATTTAAGAGATAATTAGGTCATGAGGGTGAAGACCTCATGAAGGGGATTAGTAGTCATATAGCTCCTAGTACTGTGGCCACATGAGAATAAAAGAGGTCGGAACCTGGAAGGGGATTTTGTCTGAGCTGTGCTGGCACCTAATCTCAGCCTTCCTGCCTCCAGAACTGTGAGAATTTAATTTTTGTTGTTTTTGATAGCAACCCAGGTGGTGGTATTTGTTTCAGTAGCCCTAATGAACCGGGACACTAACCTTGCAGTTACACTGAATATCCTCCTTCTAAACTGGTTGACTTTGAGAATATTTATGCTTTGCCCCTGTTACATTAAAACTGCATTAGAGAATTTCTCTTCTACTGGTTTCTATGAGATCATGCTTTGATTGTTTTATGAGTCTTCTTTACAAACATCCTGATTTCTAATTGTATTGTTCCTTACCTTAAAACCTTTTTTTCTTTCTCCTGTCAGTTTCTTCGTCCACCATTCAATTCATCACATCAGCTATTTCTATAGAGATGAGTCACTATATAAATCTGCAAACTTAGTCTATGTTATCCATTTATCTGTACTCCCTTTCCAGTGTGTAACAATGTAGATATATTCTACATCTGCAAACTCAATTACTAGATACTAAATTTATGAATCTTTCCCAAATTTTCCTATTTCTAGTGGTTATCAAAACTCTTGTTCTCCCGTTCTATAAGGATTCTTCCGATAAATTTGCATTTTTTTGTTTTCCATAATGATCGTTTTGTTTTCCAAAACGATAGTCAAATCTTCTTTTCTCCTTCCAGTTTTCTTTCATAACCACCCTTTCCTTATTATTGGGCATTTTGCTCAGCCCTTCCCACATAATTTACTTCCATGTCTCTCCATCTTGAGTACATTTTGCTTCTAACTTCAACTCAGTATCATCCTGTGACCAAGTCTGTGGCTCGTGGAATATGAGCAAAAAGAAAAATTTGCTCATGGAGTATGAGCGTGAAGAAAAATTTGCAACTTCTTTACTTGCTTAAAAGATACTTGCCTGGCCCTCGCTGGTGGCGCAAAGGTTGGGACGCAGCACTGTAAGCTAGCCTCAGTCACTTCAGTGCAAGTTCTATCCCTGGCCCTGGAGGTGATCCATATGGAACAGCAGACCTCTCCTGTCTCACCCGCTGCTCCTCTCAGCATTGTGTGCTTCCTTGGTCTGCCTGCTCTGCTCCCCACTGTTTCCGGTGAATCCTCTCACTGCCCCTGCACCTCTGGCCTGTACCCCAGCTCTGAATGATAAATCAATCTTTAAAAAAAAAAAAAAAAAAAAAAACTTGTCTGAGTTTGGTGACATCCTTTCCTTTCTGCTGGTTATAAAAAGTGACATTTTCTGAGCTATCGAACAAACAAGAGTAAGCCTAAAATTCCTAAGATGATGAAGCTTAGGAATCCTAGAAGTGAACCCATTACCCAAGTTGGACTGAAAGAAAAACACACTTCAGTTTATTTTTGAATTTGGACCCTGTGATAAAGCATAGCCTTGAAGCTGGCATGCCAGTTATACTACTACCAAGTCAACAGTCAAGTCTGCCTTCATCATTACACACCAGAGTTACTGCAGAGTACTTCCATACATTGTCTTTTTCATTCATGAAAACCAGAACTTTGTGCCTAAATTCTCATGCAGATTGTAGCAGAGGCTTGAAATGTCTCATATTATATGCTGCAGTAAATAGAACTGAAGCCAAAAAAAATATCCCTATAGCATCTTGGGGGGGGGGATCTGAAATAAAAATCTAATAGTCATTCCATCTGTTTGTCCTGTCCAGACGCTGGAGGAATCTAAGAATAAACCTAGAGGATGAATTTAGAGAAAGCAAAAGACAGCAGGAGAGTTCAAAGCAAAGGGTGGAAGACAAAGCCTGGAAAGACTCCTTCAGCTGGGGAGAAGAACCTTAAGTGTCTGGGGAGGAATGTGGGCGTGGGTCAGAACAGGGAGGGAAGGAGATAGGCTCTAACCTAGAGATCTTTTATTTTTCCATTTTTCAAGGTATCTGTCAATTGAACAAACAGATTGCTGTCTTCCTACTTAGAAACCATTAGCTTCAAATTGGTCTTATTATATCTTCTATTATTAAAATATCGTGTTAAATATTGTAAGCTACAATACTTCAAGAAATATGGTACTAGCTAGAATTAAGAGAATGAAACAAGTTAGAAACAGAACTTAAAAAATTAAAACTTTAATATCTATTAATGAAAGCAAAAAGCAAATGTGTTGATTTTTTTTCAAAAGGAAATTTAGTAATTTCAGCTGTGTAGAAAAATATTTTAAGTGACCTGAACATTTTCCTTACATTGTATATCACAACTAAATTGCAAATGAATTGAATAATTTATTTCATCCATCCATTCAACAAATATGTATTGAGTATACCTACTATATGCTACACTTTGAGGTTATAGTGGTCCTAAGACTTGCTCTCTCTACTCAAAGAGCTCAGAGCCTATTTGGGAAGAAAAACAAGTAAAAGAAGACGTGCAGCTAATTGAGGTTAGAGCAATACTTACAAGACAAGACCTCAATAAAGAGCTGGTATTGAATATTTTGGAAGCAAAAAGTAAAGAAAAACTTTCCAGCAAGGAATTGCTTTACTTTCAGAAAACTGCATGTTCACCCAGGGAGCTGTTGACGTGCTAGACAAATGCCTTTTGATGTCAACTATGCAGCCAAAAAATTCAGACAGGGAAAGAAACAGACAGTTTCAATATATCTTCAACATGCCCTTATTTTCAGAAAGGTGGTGGGGAATGTTATTCTGATGAATGGTATAAGAAGAAAATCGTGCAATGAAAAGCCATAAATAGAATTAAAGTTGTTACTGTAGTGTTGATGGTAAAAGTTGGGTTATCTTTTCAGAATCATCAATATCAAGGGAGAAAATGATGTTGAAGAAGAAAAGCAAGACATTAATTTTAAAATACTTTCTTAACCTGATGAATGGAGCTTTCTTGGTAAGAATCTGTAATTATTTAGTAAAGAAAATGTAAAACAATTGTATTGAAATTTACTAAAATATATTGACCATTTTGCAGGCTCTGGGACTTTTAGTCATGGGATTTGGCACATGGCTTTTACTGGACAGAGACAATTTTCTCACAGCTTTAGGTATGTATTTGGTTTTAGCTGAAGGAATAAAGGCACTTTATTTTAAGCAATAGCATATATGATGTAATCAGCAGGTGGCAGTATTTCTCTAAAATTCATTAAGTATTCAGTTTTCATCTGGTCTTTGTCAAGTAGTTTTAGAAACCATTTATTAAATAATAGACTTATATCCAAGACAATAAAGGAGGAGAGATTATTTTTTAAAGATTTATTTACTTATGCATGCAAGAACTGGGGTACAGGCCAGAGGTGCAGGTGTGTGTGTGTGTGTGTGATAGGATTCACCAGAGACAGATGAAGCATAACAGGCAGATGCACTGACATGCGTGGCTGAGAGGAGCATTGAATGGGACAGAAGTGGTCTGTTGCACCATGTGGGTCAGCTCCCTGGCTGGGATCGAACTAGGAGCTGCACAGCTTCATAGTTCTGTGCTTTAGCCCATTGTACCACCAGGGAGGGCCCTATTTCTGTCACTTTAACGTAGCCTCCAGTAGCCTTGACCTTTGATATTATTTTTAACCATCTTCAGATGCCACTGAAATAATGAATTTAAAATGTAAATTTATGCCTTACCTGGTGGCGCAGCAGGCTAAAGCACAGCACTAAGAAGCTAAAGCCACTTCTGTACGAGTTTGATCCCCACCTGTCCCAGAGGTGACCCACATGGCGCAGCAGACCTTTCCTGACCTGCCCGCTGCTCCCCCTAGCAGTGTACTTTTTCAGTTGGTCTGTTCTGCTCCCCACTCGATCTCTGGGGAATCCTCTCACTGCCCCTGCACCTCTGGTCTGTACCCCAGTTCTTCATGCATGCATAAATAAATCTTTTTAAAAATGTAAATTTAGCCATCTTACATTAAACACTTTACACTGGACCTCCATTGCAATTGTTAACATAGGACAAATATTCAGAGTTAGACATTACCCCACGAAGTGAGGAGACAAGAATATGTAAGAAAAATAAAGTTTCTGTTCTTACAGAAATTAGCTCCAATTAGCAAGACTGAAAACAGCACACTAAGAGGCCCTAATGTGACTCTTGCAAGGACACTTTTCTAGTTCATTCACTGTAAGTGCCCGCTAAGCTGGCATTCAATGCACTCTGCACCTTTATGTGCCAGAATACTTCCACCCCTCCAACTTAAAATTTTCAGTCATTATTTAAAGTCAAAATACAGGATAATTCCTCTTCAGTATGCCTCTCTTTACCTATTGCTACATCTCCAACCTCCTCCCCCACTAATTTGATTCTTTTGTACCCAGTGGAGTGATGGGAATCGCTCAACTTGTTTCCTGATGGGGAGTCTTGATATATGGTATTTGCCAATTTCCATGGTTTAAATACTCCCACAATAACTGATTTCAATGTGCTAATGTGAATTGAACTGCCTTACAATTTATTTTTTAATTTAAAAATTAGTTTTATGAATCAGAACATGCTATCTTCAGCACTGCGTGGTCCAGTGTCTTCCCATAAATCCCAGGACATATTTAATCTTCCTTTTTTTTTTAATGTTTCTGAGCATTTAGTATTCTACAATATATACCATAACACTAGCATTGAACTGTTAGTTTGTTGACTATATGATTATAGATTGCCCCTAGTACAGAGGGCTCAGTCTATATAGGAGAATTATTGGATCATATTAACCATAAACTCAGGATTTCATAGAAAGGGAACTTAATCTATATATGGCAGATCCTCAAACATTTTTGTCATGAATTAATTCATAAATGCTTGTGGGTATATTACTCATACAGGAGTTCACCATAGGAAAAAAACTGTATTCTTTTGGAGAAGATGATGAAGATAAGGTAAAGGTGAACATATTTAAGAATGAAGAACTTCTTTATCATGTCATTAAAGGAAGAGAAGTTTTTGCTAGGAGTAAGATATGTAAGAATGTTATTTAAAAAGAGAGAAAACCCTAGTGGGTTGACAACAGCTGCTTAGAGAAAACTTGATTATTGCATTGATCATTAAAAATAGAACATATCACTTGATAATGTTTTCTGGTTTTACAGATGAAAATAATCACGTGATAGTATATATCTTCCGAATTTTGATTGGAACTGGATCTGCAATTGTTCTTCTTTGTCTCTTGGGTTTTTGGGGCATTCACAATGAAATCAGATGTCTCCTTATTCTGGTATGTATTTTTCTTGAATAGCCTGGATTTTGAGTGTCAGTGTGAAACAAATGAACTGAATGATTTATATAACCATAACTTTATATTATTGTGTACCCATTCAGTAAAACAAATGAAACACTCCTTTCCAAGAAACTTCTAGATTTTTTTTTTCATGAATTTTCCATGAAGCAAATCTGAAACTCATCACTTACACTCTTCAATATTAATTTTCAACAGTAATATCCTAGGGTGAACTACAATTAACTGAACTTATTCTGAAGAGTAGAATCACAATGAAGTGTATTTAAAGTCATTGAGTAGTGCAGCTTAGCAAGGAAAAGGAAATATGTTCCACAGCCAGTGTATTTTCTCCCTGTAGTCATGCCATGTGGGAAGCTAACTCATAACTGAGATCACAATTCATTATTTCACAAAGTAAAATAAAACTGCTGAGAGGGCCAGACTTTGGCATCTGGCTAGCGCACTCTCTCTGCCTAGGCAGGTAACATGAAAAAATAAATTTTAATTAGAATTCTAGATCTGAATCTGAGCCATTGACCATACACCATGGCAGGTATAGATCACAATTCCCTCACTCAGATGAGATCTGACTTTTAAAAAATTCTTTAACTTGGATCAGTTTAAATCACATGTACTCTCATGAATAAAGAGTTTGCAAGTTTGGGCAATCTCTCTGGACATTAGAAATTTGGCATCATTTTCTCATCAGGATTCTGATTTGGGGTATGAAAACGAAGACTGAAATGATGCAGGAAAATTTAGATTTTCTGCTTGTCACAAATTTCCATTTAGGCAATGGAGACTCAGCACCTAATAGAATAAAATCCAGGATGGGAAATTGAAAGGGGAAACTACAAGGAGAAAAATATAAGAACCTTATAATTTCTGTCTCATATGATACAAGTATTAATATGTTCATGCTACTAAGACTTGACAGCTTAGATCTCAGCTTTAAGACACCGCTCTCCTTTCTAGACTCTCCATCAGTGTGGGTGCTGCTACTTTTTGCAGTCTTGACACTTTTGCTTTTTCTCTAAGACCTTACCAATATTTTTCTTTTAAGACATGTTTATTGACATATTTTTCCTTTAAGTTATGTATATTGACACAATCAAACTATGGGCAAATCTTATTGTCCTGCATGCTATAATGTGGCTTAAATGCTGTCTTGAAAATCCTATGGTAATAGAATATATACTAATTTTTGTAGTTTAACTCTTAGAGCAATTTTTATTTTCCTCTTTTAAAAGTTCTAGAGCTATATCTTTCTTTGCTATGTTCTATTAACATAAATGCAATAATTTTTCCTATTACTGTAAATATCTGTTAAGATCATTTTCAAAGGTAAAAATCATGATTCATTTATATGTAAATGAACATATGTCAAGGACTTTAAATAATTAATGAGGGAACGAGAAAGAATTACTGGTTGAAATGAGAATTAGATTTGTGATGATTTATATTCTCTATAGACTGTATTCATTTGCATTTCCATGAATAGGAATCATATGCATTGCTAATGACAGGAAAATGCTATGTTACTATTAGAATTTTGTTAAGTTAATATTGTAGGGCTGGTCTACCCAAAATATTTATAGATAAGCTTTTTCTAAGGTGTGCAAGTAGACTTTTTCTAATATGTGTCATCTTGGTATGTGTAACTAAAGTCAGTTAAGGCCCTATGAACCTTGGGAAAATTTGTCATTTATTTCAGAATGTCAATTACCTAAATTTAGGGATATCTCCAGAACTTACCTTTTTATCAGGAAAACAAACAAACAAACAAACACTATCTTAAGGGTGAACATCTAGAGGAAAGGCTTTGTCATATGAAGTTGCCCCCCCCTTTTTAGGGGAGGAGCCCCCTTCCTTCCCCTTGACACCCCAGACCCCTTAGCACAGGATATCAGCCCTCTGGCCTGTCCCATTTCCTTTAGATTTTCCACCATGTAAATTCTTCATATGTATCTAATTTGGCCTTTGTCTTTTATTTATCTGTCTGATGTTAATCTGTCTGCTCCTCCGGCCACAGAGCAACCAATTGGGGTGGGGGAATTGTTCTCTGTGCCATAGCTTTCACCACAGAGTTGAGTAATAGCTTAGTCAAAGGTAAAGACTTTTGTACCTCCCTTAGGATCAGAAGCTGAGAAGTCCATTAGATAACAAGCAGCTTGGCAGGGAAAAGAAACACAACAATTATTTTTATCATATTACACAATTTGTTCTGCCTCTGCCAATCTCTTATTAGTGAAGATTAAGTGAGAGATTATATGTGTAGCATTATAAATCTAAAGTTATAAACAGTCCTCAGGACCATATTTTTTCTGAAGTTTTTGTTTCTGAAAATAGAAAATACAATTTCTATCAAGGACACAATTTTTTGTTTATTTTAAAGTTATTAAAATATTTAACACTAAGTAATAATAATGAGTTATCTCATATTTTATTTGTAATATATTCAGGCTGTTCACTTTACAAATTATTATAGACTCTAAATGATACATATTAGTGTGCTGCTTTGATGAAGATGCAAGTGACCATATATTTTTAAATATTAAAATAGTCAAATAAATGTGAAAATCATAGTACTTGCCTGAGTAGAAGTATTTTCAGTTTTCAAAGAAAATATGCAAATATGTACAGACTTTACTTTTGCAGTTGTTAGTTTCTACTTTGTTTTTGTTACTTTGTGCATGATGGAATAATTTATATAGTGAATTAAAAATTTAGTATGTGCCCCCCCCTTTTTTTTAAACAGAATTCTGTGTTAATTGCTGGTTCAGATTATTGACTTTTCTCCTATGGCAGTTTCAGATCTAATGAAGAAGACATCATTAGCAACTTGTTCATTAGAACAGGTCATCTGTTAGAGTTCTCATGAAATATCATCACTTCTTTCTACATATTCTTATCCAAATGGTCACTGTATCTTTTCTATGCCTTTATAGATTCACTCTAATGTGAAGGAAGAAAAGTTGCATGGTGCCTATGGGTATTTTATATTGCACATTTTCTCATCATTGTAATATCTCAAAAACATATTAGATGTATATTTTCACCTATTTTCCTTTTATTTAGTATGCAGTTCTGTTATTGTGGGCCATTGGTGTTCAGGTTGTACTTTCAGCATTCATCTTCACAAAGAAAGAAGAGGTAAGGAAAGATTATCTTTCATTTGAAATCTAAAGAAAATGTGATGCCTTCAATCATTATGAGCTATAAGCATGTCTTTAAAGTCAAAGGCAACCCTCTCTGGATAATAAAAGAATTCAGTGGATGTTGGAGTAGTATCTGTTTCTTTTGCCATTTTATTGATTATTTGTGGAGCAATTTTGTTGCTGCTTTGTCTCATGCATTCTTGAGCTCTCAAATAATAATTTGGAGTGTAAATGAGGACATAAATCTCCCCACACCAATATAAGATAGAAAGATACCATTTTCTATTCTAAATAAAAATTTAATTTAGACAATAAGTAATAGATAAGTTACAATTCTAACTATACTTTGTAATACTCTAATCTTTTTAAAGGTGTTAAAACATAATTGTTAAAGTTTAACTTATATACATTGTATTGCTGTAGTATTTTCATTAGATATTTAAATTTTAATATTCAAAGAACTTGTATACATTATATTGCTATAAAGAGCACTATAACATAGTAAAAAAAAAATCCTTATACTAGAATTCAGATGAGTCATCTTTAAAAGTTCAATTCCTCCTCTTTATTAATGTCCAAGCATTATTAAATTCTGTTTTCTTATTAATAAAATGGGACTAGTAATCAATTCTCCATATATTTTGCTATTTTGGGGATCCAATTTGGGGATCCAAATTGAGAAGTTTATGAAGATCACATAAACTTCTGAATGCTTAAGTTACTGATACCTAGATTTTGAAATAGCATTTTCCCACCCCAGATGTGATCATTTAGTTTCAGTATTGTGGGATGATAATTTAAAAAAAAAAGTGAAGAATTGTAATTTTTGTAAAAATACACAATAGACCCAGGCCCGTGATTTTATTTACATCTTGATTAATCAACAAGATATAAAAGCCAATTCATAGGAGAATCCAGAGAAGACACTTGTAGGTTATAATTTAATAGATACAAAATAGGCTTAGAAGAAAGCAATCAATTTTACTCCCACCAAAATATTTATTTGCATAGCTCTGACAAAAAAATCATTTTTCCTATTGTTCTCTGCAGTTTATGTAGTGTAAAATAAGTTTTAAAAGTTACAAAGGATACAGAGGCACAGACCCCATTCAATCAGAAGATCCTGGATTCTGCTAAAGAAAAGATACTTTTCCATTAAAAAGATTCTCAATGAACTTTTGTTTTTTGGATCCATTTCAAAGTTTGGTTCAGATTATTGCTGGTTCAGATTATTTCACAATTTTTTCCTGAGGGCACAAGAAGAAATATAGAACCTGTAACATTCAGGATAATAATGTGCCCCTAATTATAAAATATGTCTAATATACCCCTATGCAAATCATAATGTGAAAGGCGCAGATGACTCAACACTCACTGAGATTTCTAAAAATAGTTATAAGGGAGATAAATAAACCACTTAACCATAAACAAATAGCAGCAAACAGATAACTTTGAATATTCTTTTTTGAAGAACTACTGGGAAAATTTCTATCAAATTTTCAAACATAAATTCAATTTCAACAGGTTCAGAAAATGTGGCATGACAAAATCGACTTAGTCATCTCTGAATATGGATCTAAAGACATGCCTGGAGACATATCCAAGTGGATTATTCTGAACACTTTACAGAAAACTGTAAGATAAAATTAGTATAAAACTAAAAATTCAATGCCAAAGGTGATTTCTATGTGGGGGAGAAAGGCAAGGACATCAGACAGATCAGAGAAATCTATATTTTCCAGACTAACTGGATGGTAGCGTATTGTCCTTGCTTATCAGATCTTGAGTGTGATTCTCCTCCTCTAACTTATATCTGCATTTCTGGGTGATTGATGTGCATTTTAATCTGTCTTCACATGTGCAGTGTGGGTTGTCTTCTGCCAAGTGGGGCCATCTGCCTGCTGCAACACGCGGAAACCAAGCCCAACCTAATGCTTGCTGGAAGCAGAGTGGCACTAGAGTCTGCATGTCAGGGTTGCACCTTAGTTGCTTTGGGACCCTGGGTGATTAACCTTCATAATTTCGGGTTCCACTTTCGTAAAATGGGTGAAATGAATTCTAACCTCTGGCTGGCAAAATGAATTCTAACCTCTGGTTGAAATGATATATAGACTGTATAGCAAAACTTGGATCTGGGATAGAGTGAACAAATAATAGCTGTTAAATAACATTATTAGAGTTATTATTTCACAGTTCATATTTTGCTGGCTAGGGAAAGGGTATTGTATTGTCAGTCAAATGGTTTACAGAAATAGGTCAGCACCTATACCAAAGTAAGTGTTTGATAAATAAACACTTTTATTAAGTGCCAGGCCCTCTTATAAATGCCTTGTATATGCTAATTCTCTTAATTATCCCAACTCAATAAGGTAAGAAGGTTCTTCCTCATTTTGTAGATGAAGGAAAGATAATTTTGTTAGTAGTACCACACTGAGAATTAGCAGCAGAGTCAAAATTCAACCCCTGATAGTACAGTGCTATGTTTTTTTTTTCTCTTAACTGCTACCCTAAGATTAACATCTCACTTTAATTCTGGAAAGTAGAAATGATCTTAAATCTCTTTATATGTATGGGTATATATAAACATAAATATTAAACAAAATAGGGCACATATCCTGCATTTAAAATATATATATATATATATATATTTGGGAAGAAGGTATGGCTGAGGTAGGTCTCTCTTTCATCTATGTTCTGATCATAAACATAATTTGTATCTTTCAAACATTAGATATATGTTCCATCCTAGGCTCATAGAGGATAAATTCATATATAACAATTTCATTTAAACATAATTCACTTATATCAGTACAGATATTTAGCTATGGTTAATGTCAACAATAGTTACAATGAAATAATGAAATGAGCAAAATATACTTAATGTACTTAGTTAATAATTGTTAGTTATTTAACACATTTCCATGGGGAGTCAATTATCTTCATCACAAAAACAAACTTAATGATCACAGGAATCATATAATTATCTACATTTATATTATTTTAGAGTAAAGCTCCTAAAATCTTTTTTTCTAGTTACAGTGCTGTGGCCAACACAATTTCACAGACTGGTTAAAGAATCAGAATAAAGACAATTCAGAACAAGTGCCGTGTTCTTGCACGAATTCCACATTGAAACAGTGGTTTTGTGATGCTCCTTTAAATGCAACTTACCTAGAGGTAAAGATAAGGCTTCTACATGTTTATAGTGCTTTTTTTTTTTTGTAAATCAAAAAATTGTAAGCAAATTTTTATATAAAAACAATGTTACTTGTGGTGATTACATTAAGATACTTCTCTAAATTGAACCTATAGTTAGGTGAATTGAAGTACTATTTCAGGTGTATAATAAATTAGTTAAACAAACCTTCTGGGAATATGTGGTCCAAGTAATTCCAGAAATTGGGATACTATCCATATTTATTCCCAAACCTCCTTCCCAAAATCTAGCAAAGAGGGGAAACACTTTTGGCAAAGCTCAGGGGCATAGGTTCAGTGAGGAAGCAGAAATACCAGAAGTAAAGAATTGTGATGCTTGGCAAGAACTGAAGGAGAATGACAGAGGTGGTGTTCAGGTAAATGTGCAGATGTCAGAGCAGAGGTTCTTCTGGAGCAGCTGCTGTTTATAGAGTGGTATATTGAAAAGAGGTTTTTAGCCCAAGAATATCTAACAATTTGTATAACATATACTGATGTTTTTCTAAGATGTATATTTTAATCACATCATTCACAGATATGAACTATATGTTACATCTATGAATTCACAGTTCACAGGTAGAATATTGTATTTATTAAAAAGTTCCTTCTACTTGGAAAATAATCATTTTAGGTGGTTTGTAGCCAGCCAAATTATTTAAATGAGACAGACTCCAGAAAGTCATTTGCCTACCAAAACTTAATAAAGTTCTGATTTTAATTATGTAACAGAATCTTGGCAATTTTAAAAGTAGCAACTGAGTTGTCCTACCTTCAGTTTGTAGTTAGATCTTGATTTTTCAACTTTGGTAAATTATAATCTCTATGTATTTTCTGCTTTGTATTAGAATCATGTATGTGAGCATTTCCAACTTAGGTGAATCTAAGTAACTCTTTCCCTTAGGGATGTGAAAAGAAGATCAACACATGGTATCTTGCGAATGCATTAACATTAATTGGAATTAATTTTGGACTGTTGGCTTCAGAGGTAAGCTGTTGTTCATATTTAAAGATAAAAAATATTCAGTATGAGCTATACAAAATAATCTGAAGAACAACCAGGCAGAGACCTAATGAAACAAATGTATCCAGTAAGAGCAAGGTCTTTGAGACTATTCACACCATAGAGAGCTGCAAGTCCTGGTTAAAAGTGATACTCTTAATCTGCCTACCTAGTTGGTAAAGAATTTGTTAATAAAAGGTCATTTTAGCAAATGGTGATTTTATTGCTTTGCAACATTAAAAAAGAAACAAATGATTCATTTCTTGTCAATAAGAGCACCATTTGGTCAGTCTGCAAGTTGACACATTCTAAAATACAATCAGATGTTTGACATTAGTAAATCCACTCACTCAGTACCCATCCACTCATTCATTCATTCATCTCAGTAAATCTGAAAAGGGGAAAACATTGACTATGTGTGATGCACTGTACGTGTTAGACTAGCCATACAATGGGAAACAAAATAGATAAACATGACTTACAGGATTCATTCTCTAGTCTTGGTGAGAACTGATGAAAGTAAGCAAAGGTTATGGATTCAAGAAGCTGTAAGAGTGGGTAGATTATATACACTTTGACATTGTCGATAGCATTGTAAACTATAAAAGTGGAATGAATACTTTATGCATATTTTGGCTGCAGTAGGATCCTGAATTTTTTTTTACATTAATCTATAAGGCACTGGCTTAAGGTCACATAAATTCTTCCAACTGGTATTAGTTTTTATCTTAGAATGGTAGTCAATCAAACATTCTTTTAAGTATTATTATTGTTCTCTGAAATGTTTATTCTCTGTTGATTTTATGCTGAAATGTTTAAGTCTGAAGGGGGTGTAATATCTCTGCTCCCTTTTATTATGTACCCGGTGGCAATTTTATAGAATTGATGATGTAGAATGACTAGCAAAAAACTTACCAGCAGTTCATTAAGGCATGTAGCCCAATCATAGTTCATGTAACTACAATGGAACAGTCTATTCATAGTCCCCTCTATAAATGAGCTTGGTGACATTTAGTTTGTTTTAGAGATCTCATTCTTAGATTTCTTATTCACAACCATCTATATTTTACTCTTAAATTTTCTCACTATTTGAGTACTCTTACCTGTACAATGTGCATATAATATATATTAACTTTGCAAAATATGTATAGGTTACATTTTGATTTCTTATGGTTTCTTTTCTTCCAGGTTTTGCAAGTTTCATTAACTATTTCTTTCTTCAGACATATCAAGAATAGAATACATGTAGAAAAGTGATCTTGAATTTTATCTGTCCGAAGAAACTACTTTCATCTCAAAATAATCTCATTGTATTATTTTATTCCCAAAAGTCTTGCAATTATATTATTTAAGTTTAGGACTTACTCAAGTTGGATTATATATAACATAGAAATATTGAATACAATAATAAATCACTCCATGAAAATTTTATTAATTTCATTTTCAAAATATGAAATCAGTTCAGTACTTTACCTTGATTAATATCTAAAGTCAAAGGTTATTGTCATGTAGTCTGAATTCAAAATGTGGTGAAGTTTCTTCACACGTTTTGAGTTTATGTTAGAAAATACATATATGATCAGAAAGTAAACAACTAGAAAATATGTCTTATATTTGCAAATCTTAATATCACTGATATATAGGATTGAAAATAAATATTAAAAATATGACACTGATGTCTGTACTGAATTAATATTGTATATATCTTCTGGTTATTCTCACAAATGAATAATAAACAAAATTTTAGAGATTCTGACATATATATGTGACAATAATAAAGCATTAGAAAACTGATTTTTAGCTGAAGGAAAAATACTCTAAAAAATCCCTGAATTTCTTAATTGTACTTCATATTCTTCTCTTTTTCCTTAAGTTTCCATCAATGAATGCATGCATGATTCTCTGAAGCATACAAAAATAACCTACCTGTCCTATTTTCCTAACAATTATATTTTGAGAACAGATATAAAAGTCTTTTGAAAAATAAAAAGTGCTATATAGATGTGAAGTGTTATATCATTGTCTCCCTTTATAGCAAAAGGCTGCCGTGAGTTTTGTGAAATGAAGAAAGGATAGATTAACTAAAGAGTCTGCATTGCTTCCTATAAAAGGCTCTTTCTCATTTACGAATTCATTCATATCTGTTTCATCTAGCTATTCAATACATTGAAGATTTCAGAGAACTGTGTATTTTTTTAAGTCAGCACAAAAGAAAATAGAACCATTTTTTTCTGAAGTGACCTGTAAATAGACATGCCCCCTATTCTTTAAGGAACATTCTACTGAGATTTAAAGCACATTTTCAATGTCTATTTTCTCTAAAATATGCTCCAACACACAAGTAGCTTCCACTTGGAAATTGAAACCCACCTTATTAGTTATCAAATATTATACATGATTTTATTATATGTATTCAGTTTTGCATCTAGAATACTAAAGAAAAAGACTCCCTAGATACTAGACTGTCTATTTTTCATTAATACAGGTAATTCACAAAATATATGCACTGACTAAATTTCACCTTTATGATTTTAGGGAATACTGTCTTGAAGAATGTTTCTTTATACCTTTAATGAGATGATAAAGTAAAATTGGTCATGTCCCTCTCCTTATTCTTGTTTATTTATTTTTTTTTAATTTGTATGATAGAAGACTTGGACAATTCTGAAAACCTACCTGTAAGTGAAATATTGCTATAGTGTGTAGGGTAACCTCTTATTTGATTTTCTCCCTCAAATTGTCATATTACTTAAATGTAACTTACCTCAGACTCACATTTGTTTCCAAAAATAAGAGATATTTTGTTATAATAAAGTAGGATACTTTCAAATTCTTTAAATAAGGATGCATGCTTTCTTTCAGAAATACATGCCGGATGACTGACTACACACCAGAATCATACATATGTAATTACTGAGATATGAAAATGAAAAGATAACATATATAGTTCCTCTTTTCAGCTGGCTGTACAAACGGTCTGTACTTAGAAGTGTCTCACACATAATAGTTGGCAGTTGCCATCTAAAATTATCATTAATTTTTAAATAAGGAATGTCACATTTATATTTTTCCACAGGCTCAGTAAATTCAGTAACTAGCACTGTCCTTGTAGTTAACTGAGTCAATGCAACCCAAACTTCTGAATCAAATTGTATATGTGATCATTTTTTCTGGACACTAAGAGAACACTGAAACTTGCTTTAAGGATCAGAAAACCTCAAAAAGGGGAGTCATTCTTTCAACATCTACTTATTGAACAACTACTATGTGTCAGGTGTAAAGTGCCAAAATAAAAATAGTGAATAAAAGAAAGCAAACATTGCCCTACTGGAGGTTATATTCAATCCAGGAAGCTAAACAACAAAACATGAAACCATTGTGTCATAGAGTGGGAAAGGCTACAGAGGAAAAAAAATAAGGATGTAAAATAGAGTACGGGGAAATTGGGGTTTTAGTTTTGAGTAGAATGCACACTAAGATCTCAATGAGAGAATGACTTCTGCATAATATCAGATGGTATAGGGGAACCAAATAAGAGATCAGGGAAAAAAATAATTATAAAAAAAAAAAACCCAATGCCATCTGTAAATCCGGGGAGGAGGAGGGAGAGGGATCAAAATGAGGGAGGGACGAGCATAAGGACCATGGTGATAGTGCATGGGTGACCTGGTGGGGACAATTTCTGAGGAGGGAAAGCATACATTGTATAAAAAAGGTAGAATGATGTAATATATAGACACACACACACACACACACACAGGTTTTTTTTTTTTTTTTTTTTTTTAAAGAATAACGTCTGAGTAAAGAAAATGAGATGAGGGGTCTTCCCTGGTGCTCAACGAGTTAAAGCACAGCACTTGCAAGCTAGTGGCAGCTGCTTCAGTGCCAATTCTATCACCAGGCCCCAGAGGTGACCTACATGCGCAGCAGACCTCTCCTGGAACTGCCCACTGCATACCTCAGCAATGTACTTTGTCAGTCTTTCTGTTCTGTTCCCCACTTTGTCTCTGGTGAATCCTCTCATTGTCCCTGCACCTCTGGCCTGCACCCCAGTTCTGTATGCATAAATAAATAAATCTTAAGAAAAAAGAGAGAGAGAGAGGATAAAGGGAAAGAACACAGCAAACAAAAGGAAAGAGCAGATAGGTAGCTAGAAAGGAACTAGAGCAAAAATGAATTGAAGGAAGTGTCCAGAAGCTAGTGTTACTAGAGTGGAGTGAAAGGGGTGACTGAGAGGCTGAGGAGGGATGTAGAAAAGTAGAAAGGAAGAAGAGATTTGTAGAAAGCTATAAGCTACATTGAGTGAAAACATTAATGGGAAGTAGTGAACAGAGCTTGTGTAAGTGACATTAGACTTATATGGGAGTATTCTCAGATGCCATGTTGCAAGTAGACTTAAAGGCACCAATGATGAAGCAGAGAGAACAGATTAGATTTTATATAATGAGATAGGAGGTGATGGTGGGTGTGGTCAGAGAGTTGAAGAGAAATTGGTGAGAAATGATCAGATTCTGTATATATTTGAAGGTGGGAGCACTAGAATTTGTCCAGAGCTTGAATGTAGAGATGTGACAGGAAAAGAAGAATTTGGAGACAGGGGTAACTGGACAGATGGAATTACCATTTATGGAATGGAAAAGACTAGATGAAGCAAGGTAAAGTTAATTTACCTTAATTTTCAATACTTTAAACATGTTACTGAAATGAGTAGTTGTGTTGTCTGCCCCCCTTAGTCTGCAAGAAGCTCAAAGCTAGGTTCACTTTGCATCATTGCAACTCCAAAGCCTTGCTCAGCACTTGACAACGTAGGTGGCCAACAGATGGTAATGAACTTAAATAAGTCAGATTGCTCAGTATGTCATCAGATAAAACCCAGTTGCCCTCTGAGGTTGTCTGACACTGATTGTACTCAATGGTTTTGATTTCATCGGGCTACCCTAGTCTGTTCAAACTTGTTTGGTAAATAATAGCTGCTAGTTCATTAGTCATTGCCGCCCACATCACTCCCCAGGAAATTGAAGGAGAGATGTGGGAAGAATTAAAACTTCTTTAAAAGGATTTCATTGAAAAATTGTTTTAAGAATACTACAATAGAGACTGTCAGATGGAAACTGCTTATTTAATGTTTGCAACATTTATTTAATATCTGCATACCTTTGTTACCTTTTTGTGATCTTCAGGGACTGAAAGGCTCCTGGCAAAAGGAAAACAGAAAAATTTGTTTCAGAGCTGTGAGATAGGGTGGCATCACCAATTTATTTTACATCACTTCTTGTGTGTTATTTTGAATCATTTCACTTTTCTTCTTTACTTCTTTTTTTTATTTTTGGAGGCACTCATTAGATGAAAGAAGATAATGGCACATTGCTAGTAAGTCTATAACTATGCAGCATTAAACAATAATGGATTTTAACACTACACAAATAATAAAACCAGGGGGAACAGAAACTACTGCTTGACAAATTAAATTATAGAGATTAAGTCTCATCTAGTATTCTGAATGCTTTGAAAAAAAATAAAATGGAAGTATTTCGCTACAGAAGCATTTATAATATGAAAACATAGTGTATTATCATATCAAAGCTTAATGCTAATTGCCTTCAAGTACAATAGATACTTTCCTGAATGTCCAAAAAGATGTATGACAAGGAACATGTAGAATTGGTGATTTCTGGAATTAATAGTTCACTGCCAATGTATACTTTAGGGAAAAAGGGGGAACAGATATTGGACAAGAGTTTTAAAAAATGCAAAAGTTTGTTTAAAATGTGTGTAGAAATAGTAATTAAAGTATCAGATGTAGTGGAATTAAGAACTATATGAAAACTATCAATCATTTCATGTGTTTCTAAGGTATAGAAACATTCAAGTGTGGCAAGTCAGATTTATAACACATTCCAATGTAAGCTGTTTTTATTCATTTATCTCACTTCATTTCACTCTAGGAAAATACTAATTTTTTTTTCACTTTGAAGAAATGTTATTACTACTAAAATTCCAGAAAAAAAAGCATTAGGAAAGACTTTAATAACCAGATTTAACAATAAAATCAGCAATATTCATTTGTATTTAGTGTATCCCTATGTAGTTTGTCTAGATATGTAGTAAATGGAAAATGGCTAGCATGTCAGAGATCACGAATTTAAATTAATTGAGAACATAAGAATTTCTTCTCTGCTAAAAACAACAGCAAGTTTTGAAAATTTAGAGAAGTTCTAAAAGAAAATTTGGCTACCAGTTCACTACCTCAAAAGGAATTATAAACAAAAGGAATCAAAAACAGTATTGGGAGTTATTTTTCAAATCTGTGTGGTACCAAAAAATGGAGTTTTAGTGTTTACTTATTGTTTATTCATGGTTCACATTTCTTTTACAAAAATTTTATTCTATGATTAATCTATCATTGGGTATCTCTAACTATGTGTTTAATCCTTTGCTAATTCTTCACTGAACTCTTCCCAAACACAAGAAACAGATAATCCTGCATTCTGCTATACCAATTATACATTTACATTATATATTTGTAGTTTCATCTATTCATCTATATTCATTTATTACTGTCATTTTTCCATCTGTTTTAGTCTGTTTCAACTCCCATCAAATCCTTTTTCGATAACAGCTCTTATACTTTTTAATAGCTTTCCTATAGACACAAGACATGGATTTGGCATCATAAAATTCAGGTTTTTCAGGAACATCATCTATCTTTATCTTTTCTAAATTACAAGTCCCAATATCACAAACATAACTGGGTGAACCTTTTCTTTCCCTATACTTCCACATGGGAAATTGAAGTGTGGCTGGAGAATCAAAAAAAGTCCTCTCCTCTGAGCATCTGGGTTCATCTCTCTTTAAACATGAAATAGAGAACAGAAGAGGGATTGTCCATTTCATTTGGATCACTGTTTTTTGCAAGACTTGCAAGATTATCTTGCATTTATCTTCTGAATGTGTCAGGGTATTTTTGGAGCCTAAGCCTGGCTTCAAGCACTGGGATTCAGTGTCTCTATCATATCACAAGCATACTAAAAAACTTTGTAAAGAAAACATGAATCTCATGCTCAGAATGAAAGATAATACTGTTTACCTTACAAAGAATATTTTTTCTGGAGATTTTCTGTATAGAAAAGAGTTATCATAACAGGCCTAAGACTGCCTAAGGTGACCATTGGTTTGTACCCAGGAACTTGCCCAATGAACCATTCCCTGTGCTGATAAACTTTCTTGAGAGGATGAGTGGCTCATTGTTCCTAAACTGTACAATGTGGCTTTTCCTTTCCTAATGCTAGCATTTGGCACTTAAATAGTGGGTGCCTACCCCATCTGCCTCATTAAAACCTTAGACTTTGAGACTCTGACTATTTAGTTTTGTCATGTGTAATTCCATTGACAAAAAGACTCTCCCAAACTGGTATCTGATATTTTTCTGTCCTTCTTTTGCATCCGCTCTATCCTTGCTTAGTACTCTTTCACTTTGATAAGTCTTAGCCAAGGAAAATTACAGGCTAAATCCTATCCTTATAGTGAATTTCTGCATGTAGATTGGTTGTGGAGACCAACATATTCCCTAAAAAAGGGAAACTCGGCCCTCCGTGGTGGCGCAGTGGGTTAAAGCACTGCATTGAGAAGCTTAAGCCACTTCCGCATGAGTTCGATCCCCGCCTGCCCTGGAGGAGATCCACATGGCGAGGCAGACCTCTCCTGACCAGCCCTCTGCTCTCCTCAGCAGTGTACTTCGTTGATCTGCCTGTTCTGCTCCCGACTCTGTCCCTGGTGAATCCTCTCACCCTCCGCATCTCTGGCCTGTACTCCAGTTCTGTATGAATAAATACATACATCTTAAAAAAAAAAAAGAAAAAGGGAAACTCACTTTCTAGACTTTCTAGAGAAGGACTGAGATTAAGGATGACACTGTCAATACTTAGAAAGGCATTACATATTTGTAGAGTAAGTATATTATACTGGCTTCAGAATTTCTCTGAATAATACATGATACTGGCTCCCTAATAGTTCTGAAGAGCAACAGGTAGAAAGGGCTAAGTCTTTCTGTGACTGATTTCAGGAATACCTCTGGGAGCACTGATTCCTCTTTTTGTTTGTAACTGAGGTAACATTGATTTACAACACTGTACAGGACTCAGAGGTAGAGGTTCACACCTTTCAGGTGACTGTCACCACTGGGGCAGCCCTAGCCCTCCTCCAATTGGCCAATTGGTACAGGGAGCAATGTTTTAGAATAAACATTCAAAAATAATTTCATTCTGTCTCTGGTGAAGCTTCTCACTGCCCCTGCACCTCTGGCCTGTACCCCAGTTCTGTATGCATAAGTAAATCTTTAAAAAAAAAAGTTGGCAGCCCTCCCTGGTGGCGCAGCGGGTTAAAGCACAGCACTGAGAATCTAAGGCCGCTTCCGCATGAGTTCGATTCCCACCTGCCCCGCAGGTGACCACATGGTGTGGCAGACCTCTCCTGACCCACCCACTGCTCCCCTCAGCAGTGTATTTCGTCGATCTGCCTGTTCTTCTTCCCACTCTGTCCCTGGTGAATCCTCTCACCCTCCACATCTCTGGCCTGTACCCCAGTTCTGTATGCACGAATAAATAAATCTTTAAAAAAAAAAAAATGTTGGCTTTTAAATTTGTAGAATATTAAAAATATGCTGAATTTTGGGCCCTCCCTGGTAGTGCAATGGGTTAGGACACAGCATTGCAAGCTAGCCACAGCCGCTTCAGTGTTAGTTCGATTGCCACCCTCGAGGTGACCCACATGGTGCAGCAGACCTCTCTTGACCCACCCGCTGCTCCCCTCAGCAGTGTACTTTGTCCATCTGCCGGTTCTGCTCCCATTCTGTCTCTGGTGAAGCCTTTCACTGCCCCTGCGCCTCTGGCCTATACCCCAGTTCTGTGTGCATAAATAAATCTAAAAAAACAAAAAAAAAAAAAACAAACAAAAAACAAGTGTGGAATCATTTAAAGAATATATGCTGAATTTTAATATTTACTTTCGGATCAAGCAGTACTTGATTTATAATTTTTTTTTTTTAAATCCAAGCAACTAGGGTGATTAGATCGCTTAGTCCTCTAAAAAAGAAGACGTGAGGTGAGACAAAAAAAAATACCTTGGTATCTGCCTACACTTCCTGACACTCTGCCCACAAGTGCCCCATAAAAAGTTATTTTACCTTGTAGACCCTTACTCCCCTAGCCTCTCCATATATTCACTATTCAACACCCACCTCCTGTCTGCACCTCCTTTTTTTGGAACCTAATTAGATTCATGATTCATTAGTAACTTCTTTACAGCTACTCTTATCTCTTTCTTAATCTCAGCAGCCAAGTCTGTGCTGGCTCCAATGTAGCTGAAGTTTGTTGGAGAAAATATCACAACTGCGAACACTGTAAAATCATGATCGCTGTCATTAAATCAGCTCTCTCAGTACTTCCTGGCAGGCCTAGTCATTTTCTGCTAACTTCCCTCTCTCATGGGGAATGCGAGTGTGTATTTGGTTTATAGAGTCGAAGAGAAGTAAAACAGTACTCTATCAGGGACTATAAAAATAAGTATAAACAATGAATATGTACATACACGTTCCTTATTTATGGATTTAGGAAAAGCCCATCTTAATCCTTAGATTAATATGTTATGGTAGAAAATGAAATATAAGATTAGGAACTTAATGACCTGAAGTTGAGAGTTGGATCCACTTCCTACAAACTTTGGACTCACATAATCACTTGAGCCTCAGAACCCACTGACTTTGAGAGCAAGCAAAATATCTGGAAAAGCCTTTGTCCCTCTTACAAAATGAGCTGCAAAATGGAATTCATGTGTGGCTGCTTATGTGTGAAATAGTAATTCCCTTGTTTGTCTTTTATCCACCAACTAGCTATGAGCTATGGAATCAATAGCTCTAAGTTAAAAGCCCTTTTCACAAGTCTTTAACAAATTGTCTTTTAAAAAACCCCATGTGGGGGGGGGGGGGCAAAAAATAATGAACTACTCTATACCAGAGACATTTTATGGGTTAGAGTGGGGAATGGGATCAAAAATGGGGTGAGGGAGATGTGCACTGGACTATGGTGATGGCACACAGGTGATGTAGTGATGGGAAGCCCACAGGGATTACAACTGAGATGGAAAAAGGCACAAAATGATGTAAAAATAAACAATTATATTAAATAAGAAAGAAAAAGAAAGTTCCATGCGTTCCCTACAACTCTTCTGGAAGTCTAGACAAGCATTACTGGGAAAAAGAGCACATGAGCATTTATTTAAAAAAAAATCATAGATAAGAATTTGATGTAGTATTTTCATAGCTTTTGTAAAGGTTCTACAATTTCAATATGGTGGTATGTTACTGTCCCATTTCAAACCAGTTGGTCTAAAACCTGGCATATTGCAATTGACTTCTGATACCAACCACCTGGAGGTAGCAGAGCCCACAAATTGAAGGGTACAGACTTCTAAATGTCTCACTTTGCCTTAGCTCCAGCTATACTTAAGGAGTCATCAGGGACCACCCACATTTCTGACTAATTGGTTAGAAATACAGAGATTCCCACAAGTCCCTCAGGTTGGATAATTTGTTAAATGACACAAAATTCTTGAAAGGGATGTCCTTTTATAGTTTTATTTTGAAAGATACAAGTCAGGTACACTAGTCAATGAAGAGGCACTAGGATTGGGACTGGGAGGGAACAGCGAGCTTCTGTCCCCTTCTTCTGTGGAATGAGGACGTGTCTCCTTCCCAGCATCTCATTGTGTTCACCAAACAGGAAGCTTCACTGAATTTCAATGCCCAGAATTTTTATTGTTGCTGCATTACTGAGGCCTGATTGACTAAATCATTGAACACATTTGGACTCAATTTCCAGCCCCTCTCCCTGCCCTGGAAATCAGGGCTTTAGCTGATATCATGTGACTCATAGTCCCAACCCCTTAAACACTAGATTGGTATTTCTGGAGTAATCTACCTCATCCTAAATCATCTTGTTAGCATAAACTAACTAGGAACCCACCATGAATCACCTCATTAGAATAAACTCTCAGGACCTACTATTAACACTGAACTTGGCTTTGAGGACATCCCAGGGACTTAGTTTCCTTTCTATGACTGCAGACAAATGCCAATCATTATTTATGGTAATAGCAGTGAATTCTGTTTTTCTTTTAACCAATATTAATCATTACACAGACTATATGAGTAGATGAATATAATAGAGCACATAATACTACTACTTATTGGTCAGGTTAGTTCATGCTCTCATTACTTCTGTCACTTCTGAGGAAATTGCTTGAAATTAGCATCCAAATTTTGATATTTGCAAATGAAAATAAAATTCTAACTCATTGCTAATCATTTATTCCATTTACTTAACTCAGCCTCTACCAGCTTCTATATGTTTAATTTCAGAGAGTGTGTCTCGTTTGTTTTCACATTTTTCCTACAGCATATGAAGTGAGGGTATACATATGCACACACATTGCAGAGATTTTCATGAATTCTCCAATTAGACAATCATTACTTTATGCTCCTGTTATATCAATTACCCTTAAAATGACTTAAAGGAGTATGAAGATTTAGTTGTTAAGGGAAATTTTGTATTAGACATTTTTCCCCAAAGCAAAACATGAAAAGACCAACTCAAGCTGACATTGGTAAAAGCAACAATATAATTGTCCTAGAATTTGAACAATCTGCTATTGTTTTGATTCAAGACTGGAATGTCATTTGATCCCTGTCTTGGTTTAACTTTCTTTTAGGATATCTCTATTCCCAGCCTCCACTGATGGTTCTTCCACCAGTTTCAATTTTTTCACTAGTGATTCCAAGATAGTTTACAAAGACACCTGAAATACTCATTCTGCCACATAAGAAAATTTAAAGGTGTTTTTTTTTTTCTTTTTAGAAACTTAAGTATTGACTTAAATTGGATCATTTGCCTATATCGCATTAATAAGTTTGTCCCAGTGGAGACTGGGATACATTATTTGCTTATGCTAGTTAGATGTTACTTTAAAAAAAAAAAAGATTTATTTATTTATGCACACAGAACTGGGTACAGGCCAGAGGTGAAGGGGCAGTGAGAGGATTCACCAGAGACAGAGTGGAGAGCAAAAAAGGCTGATTGATAAAGTACACTGCTGAGAGGAGTAGCTGGCAAGACACGAGAGATCTGCTGTACCATGTGGGTCACTTCTGGGGCCAGGGATTGAATAGGCACTGAAGCAGCTGCCTTTAGCTTGCAGTGCTGAATCCTAACCCATTGCTCCACCAGGGAGGGCCCTAATTAGAAACTACTTTTAACTCTGACACTATTAACTCTACCCAAATCAAATTCTGTAAAATACAAAAACAAATTCCCCAGGTAAGAAAATGTATGCTTGTCTGTTGTTTCTGGTAATGTATCCCACATATTTCTACTTCAATTGTTTTCTTGAAAATGTCATATTTTTTTTTTAAAGATTTATTTATTTGTGCATACAGAACTGGGGTACAGGCCAGAGGCTCAGGGGCGGTGAGAGGCTTCACCAGAGACAGAGCAGGGAACAGAACAGGCAGATCGATGAAGTACACTGCTGAGGGGAGCAGCGGGCGGGTCAGGAGAGGTCTGCCACGCCATGTGGTCTCCTCCGGGGCAGGCGGGAATCGAACTCATGTGGAAGCGGCTTTAGATTCTTAGTGCTGTGCTTTAACCCGCTGCGCCACCAGGGAGGGCCGAAAATGTCATATTTTTTAATTTAAAGGGGAGGTGATATTTTATGTATATTTTTTTCCTCCCTTCTTCTTTCCTTCTCCCTTTCCTCTTTTTGTCTCTCCCTTATTTCCTTTTGTTATTTATTCTTTCATTATTTTTGCTTCTGGGTTATTGGCTAATTGTATTTCTATCAGTATCTCTCACCTTTATTCCTGCCTTTCCTTTAGTTATATCTTGCCTTAACTACATTTCAGAAATTTTGATTATTAACAGGGTACAGAATTAATAACCAATAGATATTTATTAAGCACTGTGTTGATCCTTCTACCTTAGGAGCAATTAATTTTGAAAGAACTATTGAAGATCTGACTACAGATAAAAACCAATAAAAAAAGTTTCATTATGGACTCAATGTTTTTCTAAAATTGAAATGCCAATATCCAGTGAAGAGTGTATTCTTGCCCTTGAATATTCCATGTCTCACAGTGCAGTTTGCAACATCAACTCAAAAATGAATCAGTTTTTAATAGCTTGAAACTATAGTAACTTCAACTACAATTCACAGTCCTCCTTTTGCATATTATGTTTACAAAAGCACTTGATTTTAATGTGCAGTTGTTTTGTCATTGTAAACACTTTCTGACCTATATTTTTCATTTGTATAGTTTTCTCAGCTGGGGAGGAAGTGATGCTATAACAACTTGTCAGCTGGTGTCAACTCTTCATGGTTTCAATTTTCCATTCAAAAGCAATTAACATTTTCAAACCAACTTTCAATGAAGCTCAAATGACTTCAGCCACCTGTTACCATATAGAGTTATTTGTAGAAACACTTCCATTTCTTTTAAAATTAATTGTACTCACATGGAAAGTTAACATTTTAAATTTCATTGAAGTATTTTTTTTTAATGAATATCTTTCTCAAGGAGGGAAACCCTTTTTGAACTCTCTGATTTAATAAGTCTTGTGAGAGGTATTTGATATGCCATTCTTTGATCTTCTATATATGTTTTTGTCTAAAAAGCATAATTTTCTGTCAAATGATCTGTCAAATTTCATTTTATGTTTATACTAATCATAGGAATTATTTTCTTTTCTCCAATTTTTCCACAAAATATAGTTTTATAACTGAGTTAAAGTATATTCTGAGGTATGTTTAGATGTGGTTTGCATGCTGGCTCATAAGTTAAATGATTCATCCATACTACTCTTCAACACTTTTGTTTGTATCCTCTATATCTATTAGGGATTTTAAGTTTATTTTATTATGTTACACTATGGAGTTGTGCTTCATTTTAAAAGAATTCATCATTCAGTACTTCTATGCCACTAATTCCTTCTATGCTGTATCTATTCTAATATTTTTTAACCCTGATTCTATATTTCTTATTTTGAATACTAATTCTGCTCTTCCTTCAGTACACACTTCCTCCTTGATATCCAGTATCTTCTCTTTAGCCATAGCAATTGGAAGCAGTGACCTAGACCACATACACTGATACGCTCAAGAATAACATGATCTGAGACAAGCAACCAGAACAACAACAACAAAAAAATACAATTACTATATTTGAAATTCAAGAAGGGGTTAGAAGCTAAACTCTATTTGCCATGTGAAATCATTGCTAGTGCAGACAGAGGCTATCCACGAGGATCCAATAAATGTGGTTATCTGCAAAGCAGGGACAGAGACCAGGGGAAATCAAATCTGAAGATAATTCCATCTTGGATTGTCAGCCTCCAGAATGAGCAGTACATTTCTGCTATTTAAACCACCTTGTTGATTTTTTTAAAGATTTATTTATTTATTCATACAGAACTGGGGTACAGGCCAGAGGTACAGGGGCAGTGAGAGGTTTCACCAGAGACAGAGTAGGGAGCAGAACAGGAAAATCCATGAAGTACACTGCTGAGTGGTGCAGCAGGCGGGTCAGGAGAGGTCTGCCGCGCCATGTGGGTCACTTAAAGGACTGGGATGGAACTCTCACTGAAGTGGTTGCGGCCAACTTGCAGTGCTTCATCCTAACCTATTGTGCCACCAGGGAGGGTCCTATTGGTATTTTGTTACAACAGCTCTAGCAAATGAACACAGTGACTATCAGTCTGTGAATTTTTTTTTTAAAGATTTATTTATTTATGCTTACAGAACTGGGGTACTGGCCAGAAGTGTGGTGAATGAGAGGATTCACCAGAGACAGAGTGGGGAGCAGAACAGTCAGATTGATAAAGTACACTGCTGAGGGGAGCAGCGGGAGTGTCAGAAGAGGTCTGCCATATCATGTGGGTCACCTCCCTGGTGGGGGATCGAGCTCATGCTGCAGTGGCTTTGGAGAGCTTCATTAATGCAGTGCTTTAACCCACTGCACCACCAGGGAGAGCCCTGTCTGTGAAATTTTAGAGGAGGAAGGAAACATCACCTACATGGCAGGTATTATATTTTGGAATAATTGCCCGGAGGCTGGTTCTTTAGAGAGTGGATTCAGGGTACTTAAGCAGTGGGTCTGTCAGTCACTAAATAGTTTTTCAACTAAGTTCTACTGAGATATTAAAATAAAAATCACCTTTATAATGACTTGTGATATCTAAGTCCTAAAGAAACATGACACCTCTATCACAAAAGCCAATAGACTTCAAAGGTTAGTTTTTAATAAGTTTTATCAAACATTGGCACTTCAGGGTATAGATTAATGTGAGCTACTTTATTAATCAAAAGTTATACATATGCTTCCAGAAAACACCAGAGCTTGCTTTCTTCCACTAACAGAGAGGCAAAAGGACTCGTATTACTGTCAACAGAAAAAATAATTGATAAATCACCAGTAACTTTTGTCTGACCACTGGGGACAGGCAGAAGAGTCATTCTTTTGTTGTAGAAAGTATGCTCAGATCTATGAAAGTCTGCAAGTTGGAGAAGTGTAAAAGAAGAATTTCTGATTATGGTATTGTTTTTAAAGAACAAAGTAGAGGCTGATGGTTAGGATAACATGTCAAACATGTTAGATTCAGGGCTTGAACTTAAGGTAGGATTGCACTTAATCACAGACACAAAAGAGAGTAAGTAAACCTGTATAAGTCTACTTACATTCATATATACATAATTACATGTAATGTATACTTAATTGATATATACCAGGCACCCAGTTTGTGGGGCTTTCTCATGGCAGCCATGGGAAATTAATACATAATTGTAAATGAGAAAAAAAGGTAAAATAGCTTGGCCTACTCTCTGAACATGAATATGAAAATTGCATTGTTTAAATAAGCTTTCGTTTTCCATCTGAATATTGTAGAAAAATCTAAAAACAAAAAGTATAGCCCCTTTACACAGATATATAAAGTACTTAAATTCTTCCATTATTAGTATATATGGACTTAGCATCTATTTTTTCTCTCACACTAGATCCACGAATATAATAATATATTCCTTTAAACTACTTTAAGTGCATTACACTAATGTATCTCTTTAAACTACTTTCTTTATAGTATATTAGATACTCGATATTTGGGTGGTGAGACAAGGAGATAGATACTGAAGTTCAGAATTTAAATAAGAAATTCATTTTCTCAATAAGAGAGTGGTAAAACAAGCAAGACACTTAACAAGCCATTTCTTATTTGTGAAATATGCACGTGGACAGGCAAAATACTTATTTGTTGTCTGTTTCCAAAAATCTAATTTAATAACGTCCACTTTTAGGATCATTATGAATACTAGCTGAGCTGAAGGACGTGAAAGGCATCAGCCTTTCCCAATTTACAATATATACCTAAAAGGTAGTTACTCTTACCCTCATTTCTACTTTCCAGTACTAAACCTATCCCCATATATTTCTATATTTACTTGTCACCTAAATAGCCTAGGAATTATGTCTCCTCACCAATTAGTAGGTGAAGGAAAAGATATCGAAAAGTTGTGGCTAACTGAAAAGTCTCACAGTTGCTAGGTTTTAGTGAATGGAATTCACTGTAACTTCCTCCTTGAACTCTATCTAGTATTTTGTTCACTATACAATAGCTGTTGTTACAAGATAAAAATAGAACGGAGAAATTATTGGATCATTTTTGATAGAACCCTAAATGAGATCTATAGATTGCATAAATGCTATCAAGTTAGAATTTTTAAAATGCTCCCAAAAAATCTAGGGAAAAAATGTTACCCTTAGAATATACACAAATGATATGAAATTTATGGACCAAGTCACTTCAGCTTAAAAGTGGATCATTCCATTCAACATTGATATATCGATTTTTAAATTGTAGTTCTACATGCTAACTCTTATACTCCAAATCAGAATGTGTCACTCTGTACACACAATATTTATATCATCTTTGGAAGTGAACTCTCACTCTTATATCTGCTATGATAGAACAAGTTCTATGTGGCCATTTTTTAAAAAGATGTATTTATTTATGCATACAAGACTGGGGTACAGGCCAGAGGTGTGGAGGATGAGAGGATTCACCAGACAGAGTGGGGAGCAGAACAGGCAGATGGACTGAAAACACACTGCTGAGAGGAGCAGCAGGCATGTCAGGAGAGGTCTCCCATGCCTGTGGGTCACCTCCCTGGCCAGAGATGGAATTTGTGCTGCAGCAGCTGCAGACAGCTTCACAGTGCTGTGCTTTCGCTCACTGTGCCACCAGGGAGGGCCCTGTATTTGTAATTCTTAATCCTTACAACTTCTTATTGTTACCATTGCCCATACCCAGAAATCCAAACTCTGAACCATGAGGTTTTTTCTACAAAAGAAGCATTTTATTGCTGAGTAGAACCACGTGGGGAGGAAAGCAGAGATAGGATTTAGAAAAAGCTGCTTCCCCGAGTGGTGAGTGCAAGATTATATAGGAAAGAAAGGAATGTGGGCATATACAGGAGTGGGGAAAGTTTCTTCATACTCAGGTCTGGGGCGCCAGGCAGTCTGGGGTAGTCCACCTATTGACAATATAAACCAGCCCTCCGGTAATCTTCAGGCATTGATGCTATCAGCATCTTCCAGCAGCAGAAATATCTCATTAAGTGTTAGGCAATCAATCATCAGGGCTCTGAGGAATGTAGCACAATGACTTCTCAGGCAGGGGTCATATTCCTAGTTCAGCCCCAATCATAATATGCATCTTACCTTTTTCTTTTTGCTAACTTCCCCTCTCCACCTGATCCTTCCTGTGTTAATTAAACTATAAGCTAAAAAGCTAAGAAGACACTCAAAACAGAAAGAAATCATGATATTCGTCTCCTTCTTACCTAATTTGTCTGGAAATGAGCTGCAGGGTGTCTCTGATCCATTTAAAGACCCAGGTTTCCTTCATCTTGGCACATCTCCAAAAGGTGGAATTATGTCACCACTACATCCACATTCCGACCTGGAAGAAGAGGCGAAGGTGTGTCGAGCACATTTGATTGTGCAGAGGTTACAAAGATTGTGCAGAGGTTACAAAGATTGCTTCTGCTCAAACATGATTGGCTAGAATTTAGCCATATGGCCCAGTTAGCTGTAAGGGACATGAAGACGATGAAGACGTGTATTCTGCTGAGTAGGTATATATATATATATATGCTCAATTAAAACTGTTACAGAGTAGCCCAGAGTGGACCGCGCTGCCTGTCTGTGGGGCCTCACCTGTGCTCTCACAATTCAGTTATACTGCAGGTACACACAAAAGGGTCAATAAAGGGTTTATTTACAAAAGGGGAAAGGAATAGGAAACAACTGAAGGAAAGAGAGCAGGATACAAAGTAACTGGAATAACTTAAGGCTAGGCTGACTGAACACAGAGAGTCACATGGTCAGGAGAGTTGCTTTCCGAGCGAGAGTGCAAGATATGCAATCGTGCCCTATCTATCCCCCAAATGTCCCAGAATTCCTGCAAGCTCCACCCTTGGGTCCTTGCAGTTCTCTCTCTGATACTGCTGAGAGTTGTAGTTTCCAATCACTGGAGTAGGGGATAGTGTCCAGAAAGCTGGAGTAAGGGGTAGAGTCCATAAGACTCTGCAGAGTTCCTTTAGGACATCCTCCCCCTTAACAAAACTATTTCCATGGGAAAAGGGAATATCTTTTGGGGACCAATTAGCTTTGTGTCATTCTTTTCAACCTATTTTTTTTTTTTTCTACCATAAAATGCACAACCAAGTGGCCCTCCCTGGTGGCGCAGCGGGTTAAAGCACTCCACTAAGAAGCTTAAGCCACTTCCGCATGAGTTTGATTCCCACCTGCCCCAGAGGTGACCACATGGCGTGGCAGACCTCTCCTGACCCGCCCGCTGCTCCCCTCAGCAGTGTACTTCCTCTATCTGCCTGTTCTGTCCCCTGCTCTGACTCTGGTGAAGCCTCTCACTGCCCCTGAGCCTCTGGCCTGTACCCCAGTTCTGTATGCACAAATAAATAAAAATCTTAAAAAAAATACACAATCAAGCAAAATTAAATGCTGATTCCTACTCTGACTCTACTTCACCTTCTGGTGACTATCTTCATTGTTCTCCTTTGCTACCAAATTTCTTAAATATTGTTTCCAATCATTTCTTTATTTTCATACCTCTTCTCATTCCCAATATTATGTAGTAAAGCCCCCCAACTTATAAAACCAAAAATGTTTCCTTTCATAGTTTATAATTATGTATTAGAGTGTGATTCCCTTAATCATTCATTGAAACATAACTGTGAAGCCATACACACTTGTAGGTGTGAATTGTAGCAGGGGTATTTTCGGTGAGGCAGAAAATAAACACAACAATTCCAGTAGCTTATGATTATGTGAGACAAGGCAAGAACATATAAGGTGTGACAGTTAACTTGTCAACTTGACTGGGTCAGAAAATGCTAGATATCTGGTTAAACATTACTTCCAGGCATGTCTATGCGTATTTCTAAAAGAGATTAGCATTTGAAATGGTGGGCATCATCTCTTCTGCTGAGTATCTGAATAGAACAATAAAGTGGAAACAGACTGAATTCACCCTGCCTGTTTGAGTTGAGACATCTACTCTGCCCTCAGTAGTCCTGGAATTTAATGTATATTTGCCTGTAGGTATGAACTGACAACTGTATTACTGGCATTCCTGTGTCACCAGCTTACAGAGGACAGCATGGGACCTCTAGACTCGTATAATTGCATGAGTCAATTCCTTATAATGAATCTCATTATATTATATAATGGGTCTCAGCACATTTATTAAACACATATATGATCTTATTATATATATGTATGTGTATACACACATATATATCTATTATACATATATATCTATATGATCCTATTGGTTCTGTTAATCTGGGAAAATCTGACTGATATATAAAGCAAGAACTATGTCAGTTTTCCCTCCATTGTATTTCTAGTGCCTAGTACGTAGGTGAAAAGAGAAGGCAATGGATAAATATCTGTTGACAAAAAATAGAGAATTATAATTGATCATTTATTTACCTTTAGGGTAAATATAAAACTTCTTGGATGCTCAGTGTTAAAATACTCTACCCATCTCTTGTAACTGTACAATTGTACAAGACTTACAGTATTCAACATATATGCACTCAGACTTCTTTTGGCTTTTTGGCAAACAAGGGCACATTGTAAGTCTTGAGTGCAAAAATAGACTTAATTCTTAAGTAATAGGCTCAGGAGATTCACTTAAGCTATTAAAGGTTCAAGCTTATCATCTTATCAAAATTTGTATAGCTCCAAGTACTTCAAATTATATTTGCACTGAAGCCATTTAACAGACTTCAAATATCACAAGTACACAGTAATGGTTCTTCAATCAATTGAACTATTTGATAAGTGCACAGTTCCTTCATTTCTTGGCTTCTTTACAATAATAAACATAAAATAGTAAAAGTAAGGATATATCCTCTTTTTACATTCACTCTTTACCATAGTTCTCTTTACAATGTCACTCTCTTCACAAACCATTAAAGCTGTGAAATTTACATAAAAGTAGTACATGATCCAGATACATATTTGTCCACACTAAGTGCATCTCACTTGTTACCATATCTGCATTTCCTTCTTTCTGATTGAAGATACTTGTTACCATATCTGCATTTCCTTCTTTCTGATTGAAGATATATAGCCAAGATTTCTGTATGTAGAGTACATTTGGTTTGTTCATAATAAGTACTGAGCCTTCTCCTATTTTTAGCAAGTCTCCCAAACATAAAGATTGTATTTGAGGGACCTCCCTGGTGGCACAAAGGGTTAGGACTCAGCACTGCAAGCTGGCTGCAGCCGCTTCAGTGTGAGTGGCCCTGGAGGTAACCCACATGGCGCTGCAGACCTCTGCTGATTCTCCTGCCCCCCTCAGCAGTGTATGTTGTCAATCAGCCTGTTCTGCTCCCCACTCTGTCTCTGCTGAAGCCTCTCACCACCCCTGCACCTCTTGCCTGTACCCCAGTTCTCTATGCATAAATAAATAAATCTTAAAAAAAAGATTGTATTTGCTAAAAAACATATAGTTTGCATTAGGCAAGATTATACAATATTATTTCACATACGTGATATTATTTGGTTAAAGCTATTTTATAAACTCCTGAAAAACTCTTCTGAAAAAGCTTTTCCTTATGTTTCCTTAAATGAGCATAGAAATAGTTAATAGATCCTCAGTCTTGTTCTTGTGATGGTGAGGAATGTGTTTACGATTCAAGAACTACTATTTCATAACAAGTCACAGAATAATGTGTAGTCTTATTTTTGAAATATAATCTATGAAATGATCATTACAAAGGAATAAAATGATCATATCTGCTATATTTGTGCATAATTTAGACTGAACTTTACAATAATCTCTGGAAAACATATGACATTATGTTTTTATGCTACCATTCTCTCACCCTTAGCGTTTTCTTCTCATTTCATCTTTTTCTGTAACCACTGACATTATCATTGTGATACACTTGAAGACTCTAGTTGTCTGGATCAATATTTCTGTCTGCTTCATTTGCTCAAATCTTTCTACACGCTGTTGCAGGCCAGCAGAGTCAAATAAGCACTGTCACATGCTTTTTGTTGCTAGGGCAACTACACAGATGGCAAAAACTGGCTGTTGTACGTCACATGTTACACACACAAACACATGATGGTTTCAGACAGCTTAAACCATTCAAGAGCAGTTTGCCTCTTAGTGTTCGGGTTTTATATGCCATGTGATCACTGGACCTTTAAAATACTGGGCTGAACCCAATTAAATAGAATTATTTCCTTTCTATGTTATGACAGAATCAATTAATTGCCTTTATGATTAGGTCAAACCTCATTTCAAAGACAATAAAATATATAAAGCATGTAAAAACACAAGGTCATATGTATAAAAGGATTGTCTTTCTCCTGATTTTACTTTAAGTAGCTGCATTTCTTCAGACTTTGTGATTCCATATACCTTCTTAAGAGACTTATTAGTTATGAATCAGAAATAGATCTATAAAAATATAAATCAATGTAAGTAGGCAACATGATATAAAAACATAATGTGATGTAAAATATTTTTAAATTAAAAATGCAGGGGGTTTTAAATCCACATATCAGTGCTTGGCATTGTCTGGATTTTGTTCTTGCTGAACAGCTGTCAATCATTTTGCTGAACAAAACTGAACAGATTATCTGGCAAATCTAAAATGTGATTTTCAAGCAATAGAAGTTGAGTCTCAAGTTAAGTATCTTTAGACAAAGAGAAATGAAAAGATGAAGTAATTATTGTGCTAATTAAAGTGAGTAATGGGGAAAAAGGGAGTAATGGAGTACATTACCCAACCTAGATCACTGAGCCATTGCTTAGTTTTCACAATGCTATGTAGACATGAATTGGTAATGTGTTTGTGTGTGTGTGTGTATCTGTATTCTATGTTCTCCATTCATAATGAAGTTGAAAGAAAATGGATTTAATCAACACACAGGATTTGGTTTCCTCCTCTCCTACTGGTAGAATATAGCATTGGATTTTGCTTAACCTCTGTGAGTCTCAGTTTCTTTCTAAACGAAATAAGAAAAGCAATGCATGGTTTTCAAATATTTACCAGTAAATATAATTTTAAATGACATTTTTACATAAACAGGTTACTGAATATTATTCATGCTGACTTACAGTTTTAGGAATGTCAACATAGCATTCATTCAGAAAAATTCTGAGATCAGATCAAAATGACAGAATGAAAACAAACAAAATGCAAAATAATAATATATATGAGATTTGAAATAAAAATATTTTCTAATAGCATATTAGTGAATTGTTATCTAATGGATAAAAATGCACATTTTTTTTCCTCCTTTATATAGTTGGAGGTATATCAATCAATATATAACAAAGACATTCAAAATATAGAATGATTTTTCAATAATATATTCATGAAAATGTGCTATTTTTTCAGTACTCTCTTTGAAACATGTGTTTATTTTACTTTCCTACCCAGACATCATATTCCATGAGTCCTTTACTGAAATTAAGAAAATTGAACTATCTAATGACATCCATTTAAGTAATCAGTATGTGCTTACTTTAGCTAATTAAATGGAAAGTAATGACAACAAACTATATACTTAAATGTTCAATTTAGTTATACAGATATTGAATCATTTCTTAGAAATGATATAATGGTCTCAGGAGATCAGCCAATCTTTCATATTCTGTACATATTATCAACCACTTGTTACAATATGACTATTTCAAGAAGATTGTGAGGTGCCTTGATTCAAGCTAACACCTTCAGTCTTGGAAGAAATAGAGTTATAATCTGTACTTTTTAGTTCAAGTGATTTTTCAATGGATTGGTTTCCCTTAAAAATAATTTAAATGGGGCCCTCCATGGTGGAGCAGCGGGTTAAAGCACAGCACTAGGAAGCTAAAGCCACTTCTGCATGAGTTCGATTCCCGCCTGCCCCAGAGGTGACCGGTGACCACATGGCATGACAGACCCCTCCTGACCGGCCCACTGCTCCCCCTTGATCTGCCTGTTCTGTTCTCTGCTCCCCTCTGTGTCTCTGGTAGAGCCCCTCGCTGCCCCTGAGCATCTGGCCTGTACCCCAGTTCTGTATGTACAAATAAATAAATCTTTAAAAAAATAATTTAAATGGTTTTAACTTGTTCTTCCTATTTAGTGCTTAGTTATTTTAATTAATTTACCCATAAAGTCACTGAATTTCACACAGTGTTTTCCTTAGGAAAGGTCTTGCTTTCTTTCAGAGGAGATGAAAATTTCAGCTGGAGATGTTTTAGACATTTGACCCTTGTGCAATCATCTAAATGTTGTGTTGGCTTTGCAAAGACAAAGGTTGTACCACACTCTCTTCTTTGGGAATTCCTCTAGGGCTTCTGCCAGGGAAGTTGTCTCTTTTGCCTTATCTGCTTTATCTGAGGTTAACTTGGACAATAGTGTCAGCCTCTTTCACAGTTTGCATGAGCCATTTACATGGACTAAAACTGTCTGGACTTCCCAGAGTGGACTGGAAGTTTGGGAGGAGTCGTTGTGGGGACAGGTGGCCCCTTCTGTACCTTTCCCCTTGCCCACCTCCTTGACACACACTATTCCCTCCAGATCCCTAACTTGACCCCTAGCTCTTATTTCCTAAAGTTTCCTGGTAGAGAACTGAATTTTTCTTTAGTTTTGAGGAGCACATGGGTTTTCGGTGATCACTAAATTCAAATTTACATTCTGAAATTTTAAAATTTAATATGCATCTACCTATATTTTAATTCACATAGTGAAATAATAAATATATTTGATACATATAGTCAATTAAAAAAAAAACTTTTTTGCTTATAAGATAGCAGGTTGCAGGAAAGGGTGGACTGGACATAGTAGAGCAAGTAAGAACACAGACCCAGAGATACTAAATAGTTCTGATTTTAGGATCATTCAGGGTGTGAGGAGACATCTAGTTCTTTGAGAGGACGGTGCTACAGAAAGATCCTGCCCTGGGATTCACCATTTTCCTCTTGCTATTCATGTCTCCACTCTAATTCCAAACCTAGATTGCTCTCTCCAGTCTTAATCATCAACACTATTAGTTGCTGCCTATGCTTACCGAAAAGGTAGTGGACCAGCGTCTTAACTGGGTTGTCACTAAATAAGTCACACTGTTGTGTTTTTTTTTTTAAGATTTATTTATTTATTCGTACAGAACTGGGGTACAGGCCAGAGATGCGGAGGGTGAGAGGATTCACCAGAGACAGAGCGGGGAGAAGAACAGGCAGATCAATGAAGTACACTGCTGAAGGGAGCAGCGGGTGGGTCAGGAGAGGTCTGCCACACCATGTGGTCACCTCCGGGGCAGGCGGGGATCGAACTCACACGGAAATGGCTTAAGCTTCTTTGTGCTGTGCTTTAACCCGCTGCGCCACCTGAGAGGGCCCACACTGTTGTATTTTTTTTTCAATTTCATTTTGGGTTTTCCTTGACCTTGTTGTTCACTTCCCAGTGGCTATTTACTTGATTTAATTTGTCTTTAAGAGGATCATTGCATCAAACAATTTTTCAAAAGCTAAGAAAAAGATATGCAAGAAAAAATTACATGGTCAAATAAATCTTCTTGTTTGTATCCTATTCCAGTAAATTAATTTTTATGTATTGACAGATTTTCTAATGCATATTAAATACAAATTAGGTCTGAAGCAACTGGTAAGCAAAACACTTTTTATATTAATAATTTGATTATTAAACAACCCTCATTAGTAATGTTTATATCCTCTCCTTGCTGTTTTCCCTCAGTACTAACTTTCATTCTAAACACCTGTCCCACAATTTCTTTCCAAAAGGGTAGTTCTTCACTATTCAACTGCAGATTTATCTAGCTGGTATATATTTAATATCTTCTGTGCTCTAGAACTGTTCTCTGCTATAGGGAAGATAGAAAATGGTCATTATCTTTAAAAAGATGTAATATGCTTGAGGAAATAAAACTTAACCACAGGAATAATTTAAAGAATTAAAGTAAATACTGTAGCCATGAGATAAGTCAGACTCTCATTTTCTTTTTCCTCGAGATACAAAATATTTATTGACTCTCTTTTTTGGTCAGATTTTCTGCTTGATACTTGCGATACAATACGTGAAATTAAAGACATGGTCCTTACATTTCAGAAGTCAACATGAAAATAATAGCTGGACAGAAGGATGAGGCAGTGATTCAAACATCAGTGCTGCAGAGAAAAGATTTATACTATAAGACTCAGTAGCAAAGGAACCTAATTCTATATGAAGTTCTGAGGAAATTATATATAAGTTGGTCATGGCAGTGGAATAGATCCTGTAGGATGTCATAGGCCATAAAAAGGATTTTGATTCTATCCTAAATGCAATAATAATTATTGACAAAGTTTTAAGGGAGTAAAGAGGAAGCTAGAAAGTAAGTGCTGTGATCAAAATTTGCCATTAAAACTGTCACCATCGGACCCTTCCTAGTGGCACAACGGTTAAAGCACAGCACTAAGAAGCTAAAGCCACTTCAGCATGCGTTATATCCCCACTGCGGAGGTGATCCACTGGGAGCTGCTGCCCTCTCCTGACCTGCCCACTGCTCCCCTCAGCAGTGTACTTCGTTGATCTGCTTGTTGTGCTCCCCACTCTGTCTCTGGTGAATCCTCTCGCCGCCCCTGCACCTTTAGCCTGTACCCCAGCACTGTATGCATAAACAAATAAATCTTCCAAAAAAAAAAAAAAAAGGTCACTGTCACTACTAAAAGAAATAAATTACAAGTCGTGGAGGGAGCCATTCATTGTTTAGTACTGGGTTTGGACATGGGTAGGCTAGAGCCAGTGATGATAGAGATAAGTAAGGGAATTACAATTGTATTTATGGTGTAGAAATCATAGTATTTGGTTGTGGACTGAATGTGTGAAGTAAAGGAGGTGATAGTAAAGGCAGGAGCTCACAAATTTTAGGCAGCAACATGGAAGTAGAAAATGGAATCACAAACTGCAGCAATTCCATGGGGGAAGAGTCACATGAATAGAGTAACAGAAGAGGATTTTTGCAGACGACGAGTTAGGAGAGAGGTTTTAGAGGGAAAAGAGAGGGTGTGCCCATTAAAGAAGAGAATCTGTTCATGCACTTGGTAAGAGTGTGACAAATTGTTGGTGATAGTTGGCAGAGAAATTAGAAATTTTTTATGATAAAGTATTGATTTTGCTGAAGAATGCAGGGCCATTTACGGTGTTGACAGAAAATTGTGTATTTGCTCCATATTGGAATTAGGAGAAGTTGGAGCCAAACATAATGATTATAAATCTATGGCAATTTGAATAAGCAAAGGAGAAATCCAAGAAGAACATACAAACTGAATTCACAAAAAGTAAGTATCAGTAGCTAATTAACTTAAGAGAAATAATTAACTTTATCAACCATCAAATCGGATTAAGAATTGAAACAAGGTGGGCCCTCCTCGGCGCGCAGTGGGTTAAAGCACAGCTAAAGCCACTTCAGCACAAATTTGATTCTTGGCCAGGGAAGTGACCCACATGGCACAGCAGACCTCTCCTGACTCGCCTGCTACTTCCCTCAGCAGTGTACTTCATCAATCAGCCTGTTCTGCTCCCCACTCTGTCTCTGGTGAATCCCCTACACCTGTGGCCTGAACCCCAGTTCTGTATGCATAAATAAATAAATCTTTAAAAAAAATTAAAACAAGGTAACATTTTAAGTTATGAAAGTAATAATATTTAAAAATAATACTGTTGGGCCCTCCCTGGTGGCGCAGCGGGTTAAAGCACAGCACTAAGAAGCTAAAGCCACTTCTGCATGAGTTCGATTCCCGCCTGCCCCGGAGGCGACCACATGGCGTGGCATAACTCTCCTGACCTGCTCGTTGCTCCTCTCAGCAGTTTACTTCGTCAATCTGCCTGTTCTGCTCCCCACTCTGTCTCTGGTGAATCCTCTCACCCTCCGCATTTCTGGCCTGTACCCCAGTTCTGTACGAATAAATAAATGAAAAAAAAAAAGAAGTTGAAATATTTAAAAAAATAATAATAATACTGTTAATTTTGGGGATGACAAAAATAGATATTCATATATAACCAAAAGTATTTGGTAAGATTATTTTATGTTTCAATAATTCATTCTGTTCAACTCACTGTTTTCACTTTTTAGCATTGCTGTTTAGGAAATAATCAGACACACATATATATTTATGGATAGATATGTGTTTTTTGTAGTGTTATTTACACCCATATAATTTATAATCAGTGTTATTTATAAGAAAAATTAGTGATGATAAGCAGAGTGATTAATTTCATAAATTTTGATGTATTCATGAGAGAGAAATACGTGATTAAAAATCATGTTTCCAAAGACAGGAGAGAAGCAATCGGAAGCATATACAAAAAATGTCTATAGTACTCTTATCCAGCTCATAGCTATACTAAAAACTATAATTTAAAATTTTTGTATTTTAAAAAAACTTTTATTTTCTGAACTTTTTAATAATTAAAAAGCAGCAATTAATTTTACCTTAAAAATCTACTATAGGCCTTCCCTGGTGGCGCAGCGGGTTAAAGCACAGCACTGAGAATCTAAAGCCGCTTCCGCATGAGTTCGATTCCCGTCTGCCCCGAAGGTGACCACATGGCGTGGCAGACCTCTCCTGACCCGCCCGCTGCTCCCCTCAGCAGTGTACTTCGTAGATCTGCCTGTTCTGCTCCCCACTCTGTCTCTGGTGAAGCTTCTCACCGCCCCTGAGCCTCTGGCCTGTACCCCAGTTCTGTACGCACGAATAAATACATCTTTAAAAAAAAAAATCTACTATATACTTTAGTACAAGATTATTGAAGTACACTGCTAGCAATGAAAATAAAGAGAAAAAAAAGAGACCTGAACTTTGTTTTTCTTCTAGCAAAAATTTTTACATTTTTTATTTTATTCTATGTATTTTTTTTATTGAGGTACCATTGCAAAGTTTTTCATAAAAATAATAAAATTAAGTGTTTTAATACACTAAATTAAGAGAAGAAAGACATCAGATTGAGCTTCTGGGTGATGAGAAAATAGAGCTATAATTAAAACATGAATCTTGGGAGAAAGATGAAAAGTTTGGTGTTTGGAAATTTTTGAAGAAATATATTCAGCAGTCTATAGGAAAAACAAGATAGGAGCTTAAATAATGGGGTAGGTAGGTAAGTCACAGAAGAACAGAAAAAGAATAAAGATATGAAGATTGAACATAAGTTCCTACAGTTCCAAAGCTTTATTTTAGCACTTTCAGTAGTAGAGATAACAGAATTTGTATTTAAAGTCAGTAACTAGAAGACTAATGTTTTTTGACATATATACTCACTGCATGAGATTATCAAAATTAACTTGCTTAAAGCTATTTACTTTAGTTTTGCCTGGGACTGTGGTTTTAGTAAGGATACATGCCAGATATAATTTACATTATGTGGGAATTAAGAACAAATCTTGTGATGTTGTTGGCATATGTTTCAATATTTTTTTTCCAGTTTTAAGGAGCTTTCCTACATAATCTTCTTTATGGTTATCTATTCAACTGATTTCGTTTTGAATTAATTTACTTCAGACATTACTATCTTATGATACTACTTTATATGAAGGCTATGGAAAATATTAATTGGGAGTAATCTGCTAGCTACTGGTTTAATATAGGAAACACCAGAAATCTTTTTCTAGAATTTGTGTTCATAATAGTTTATCATTCCTTATTGAATATATTTGAAGTCAAATAGAAATAAAATATCAAAGTAGCATAGTGGATTTTAAAATAAAATTAATTTGTATAAAATTATTTCTAATACAGGCCCTCCCTGTTGGTGCTGCAGGTTAAAGCACAGCAGTAGGAAACTAAAGTTCGATCCCCACCCCAGAGGTGACCCACATGGCGCAGCAGACCTCTCCTGACCTACCCGGTGCTCCTTTAGCAGTGTACTTCATCAGTCAGCCTGTTCTGCTCCCGATTCTGTCCCTGGTGAATCCTCTCACCACCCCTGCACCTCTGGCCTATACCCTAGTTCTGTATGCATAAATAAATAAAGCTTTAAAAAAATTATTTCTAATACAAGTGGTATGTTATTTAGAAGAACAGCTATAAAAATAAAGGTTTTTTTTTCCCCTCCATTAGCATTTGTGGGCAGGAACAGACCATAATTATTGAATGAATTAATACATATTATCATTTTTATTATCACAATAAGAGGTACCAAATATTGCGGTTGTGTTTTTCTTAATCTAGTTGTTTGAAGTTTTACAATAGGCAAAGTATTATTATTATAAGAGATACTATTCCCGTTCAAATTAAAAATTTTTTCCCTCAACCTTCTTCTGAAAGATTTCAATCTTGAGGAAAATTAAGAATTTTATGTTAAAGAGACATACTCAATACATAGATTCTGTGATTATATTTTTACTTTACTTGCTTCTTAATTATCTATACATCCTATTATCAATTTTTCAACCCATCTGAATTTTCCAAATAACAGTTCTCAGTGCATTCCCCCAAATACCAATGCATGCATAGTATTAAGAAGAGACAGTTTTTCTTTTGAGGTGAAATACACATATAATGAAATCCAAAACCTTTAAGTATACATTCAATGAATTCAAGTACCCTTGTGGTACACCTACTTACACAATCCCATTTCCTATCAAAGTACAAAAGACTTCTGCAAAATAGAAAGTTCATTCCTGCAACTTCTCTGTCAAGGTTTACATCTACCACCCTAAAAAAGACCCATTATTCTTTGTTTCATAGTTTTTCCTTTCTAGAACTTAATTTAATGCATTCCTTTGTGTAAGATTTCTTTCATGTAGCAGTATGTGTTCTCAAACACACAGTTCCTCCATTTTATTACACTCTTTTTTATTTCTGATGTTAGTGGTGGCTTACCTATTCAATTGGTGTGATAAGTAAATTAAGATACTTCTTGCATTGTGTGTGTGTGTGTGGGAACATTTCTCTCAATTAAATATTGAGTCATAGAATTCATGTAGTTTAATTTCATAAGTGTCGACAGACCTTTTTTTTTTTTTTAAATGGTTGCACCAATTTCCACTGCCACCAATCATGTATGAGAGCTCAGTTTGTTCTACATTTTCATCCACATTTGGTGTTATCCATCTTTTTATGTAATATGTGATAATATGTGTAGGATGTAAAAAAATAGTGTCTGTATTTCCAGGTTCCTCTTATATACATATGTCCAGATACAGCGTTATTCTGGCTAGAAAGAATTCCAAAACTCAAATCCTTTGAAGCCAATCATTCTTTTTCCTCTTCATTTTTGAAGGCACCTGTAAGATGTCCTGCAAGCCTTAGAGATTTTGTGCTCAGGAAGGATCAAAGGGTTAAGGAAGCCTAGGTAAGAATGCCCATTCAGCCTTTAAATGTCAGAGGGAGTCCATCAAAATCTCTTGTGATTTAAAGGCCAAGGAAATTTTAATTACCAAAGAATAGGCCATAAAATGATGGGAAAAGTGTCCACCTTGTACACTTAGTCGCAAGAAAAAAACCTCCTTTACAGAGGCAAAAATGAATATGATTTATGTGTAAATTTCAGGACAACCCATTTTTCAATGTACTGGCTATAGGGAAAGAACTTTAAAGTCCAAGGATTACTGAGACCATGATTCAGTCCTTTATCCTAATTATGTGGTAGAGTTCTATCATGGCACCAGCTTTGCAGAGCAGATTATGAGATTATTTTTGCTACCTTTCTACTATAGAAATGCAAGCTTGCTATTTTCTTCTATGATTCAAAGAGAGGATTACATTCAGTCACAAGTGGGCTGACATCATATTTCTTAAATAGGTTTTGTATTATATATTCTTGGAGGTTAAAAGTTAAAAAAAAAAAAAGGTAAAGCAGTTGTCAGCATGTGCACTGAGGATCTTTTCTACTACCATAAATATTTCTATCTTTGGAAAATAGATATAAAATTAGAAATGATACCAAATGATAACAAACATAAGTTTCTTCAAAATGTGTTTCAAATCAGATAATTTGTCAAGTAAACCTTACTAGATGATGTTATGGCCTCTTAAATTTAGTTCCCAAACTGAAATAGGAATTGAAAAATTCAAAATACATCCAAAATCTCCAATTTGGTCTCAGGAATCAGAAAATCTATGAGATTGGATGATACTGAATCATAGGGCAAGCAGATAGCTCCTGGGTAGGAATAGAATAGGAAAAGCCTCAAAGGAATAATGGATGCTCCAGAGATAAGGCTAACAAACTCCAAAGAAGACAAACCTAACATCCCAGGACCAGGGGCATGGGTCATTCCTGAATAAGAACGATAAAGAAAAAAAGACCCTAAGATTAGGGCTGAGACGCAGAGTTAATTCTGGGCATGGAGCCATTAAGGCATGGGCAAGATCATGGAGAAATAACCAATCATGAAGGGACGGATGGTGCTTTAGAATAGTTAGGGGAGAAGGTCTATATTCCCGGAGGCACGACTCCACGAGTCTCCCTTGTCCCTTCCTGGCCTGGTTCCACTAGCCTTAAGTCCCACTCTGTTTCTATTCTTTTTCTCTTTAGTAAATGTCTCCATATATCTCTTCTGTAATTTTCTCTGAGCAGCATTAAAGTTGTTTTGTGGCTTTGTGAGACACCATCTGTGGTGGTCTAGTGGCTGGAACTTAGGCTGTTGTTGCAGCCTGAGATCCATTCCTGGCTGGGAGACTAGACCTGAAATCCCGAAATCATGGTATCAATATATGATAGCTAGCTAGCTAGATGATAGATAGATAGACAGACAGACAGACAGACAGATAGATATTCAATCGATAGAGATATTCAGTTGTGGATTGTATAGCCTTGATAAAAGAAGGTCATTAAAGTGGGTTTAAAGACTTGTAGGAGAAGGGGAGAAATCTTAAAATTTATTACCTTTCATAAAAATTATTCTAGTTGGTCTTCTGTCTCCCTAGGATGATTATCTTACACTCTACTCTTTTCCTCTAACTCTGCAGGAAGGAAAAGTTCATGACCTGGTGAACATTCCTCTTATATTACAACTCTTATAGGCATGCCAATTCAGAAAGAATGTCTCTACCCATGAGACTCTTATACTGTGGTATCAAATAAAATTAGCAAGGGCTAGGGCTTGTTATTTGAGTGATAATTGTATCCCTATCTTCTTTCTATGTATTCACCATATGACCAATGAATGCTATTCTTCATTTATGAGAGTATGTAGATAATACAAAATAATATGGTTTCACCATGTAAAGAGTTCAGGAAGAGTCATAACAGCCTGTTTAAAACTTACAGAAATACTTTCAGAAAGCATTCAGCAACTACCTTCACGATCAAATGATGATCAGTAATTGGGGCATATCACTATTTAACTGGAGGGACAACCTATGTGGTACTAGTTTCTAAAGATAGGATAAAGCACTTCCACTTAATCTTTTCCCTCAAGCTCCTCCTCCCATCAAGAGATGGAGGCTGTGCTCCCTCCCATGGATAGCTAAACCTGGCTGGTCAGCATTGTGATCAAAAAAATGAAGGATGGGATAAGACAGTATTTTAAACCTCCAAACTTAAAAAGCTGGGCTTGCACCTTTCCTTTCTTCTGTTACACACTTTCCACAACATGAGAGAAGTTTAGGCAGAATTGCTCAAGAGAGAAAGGCCACAGTGATGTGCAAATGGGCAATGAGTAGCCACCATTTGACTGTAATTGTGTGCAGACTCCAAGTAAAATGAGAAAATGCCTGTATTAGGCCTGCCAACATACAGAATCTGAATAACAAAATGGTGATTGTCTTAAGTCACTACATTTGGGGTGCTTTGTTACATAACAATAGATAAACAAAGCAATAAGGATCACCTAAGTTTTCCTCTTCTGGAATGTAATGAATTTCAGTTTCTTTTTTTTCTTTTTTTTTTTTTTTTCAGTCAAGCAAATAAATCACCTCTGCTAAGGTCACATCAAGGAATTTTTAAATTGGCTCTTGACTTTTCCCTCCCATATCAGTTACCTAAATTGTATCACATGAAAAAAATCTTACCCCCAATATATGACAAAATAAACTATAAGATTAACCTTCCGTTAGGGAAAATAACTAAATAAAGTAAATATTCACTTCAGTTACTCAGAATTCATTCAAACAAGGCCAAGAAATAATAAATGATGTGACAAGAGAGAGTCAAGATAGCAGGAGCCCATTGGTTTTATGACTGTTACAGAATCAAAATGAAGTTACAGTGTGGTTGCATTTTGTGCAGATAGGGATTATGTAACTTTGAACAAGTCTAATAGAAATATCGTGTATTTTTGCCACAAACCCCACAAATAAGAACTACTATTAAGATTTCTGTGATTTCAAGGGTTACTGGCTATTATTTATAAACTGAATTTACAGTATTGCCACATGAAACAGAAAGACCCACATTCTTCCATTAAATTAATGTGGAATTATCTGGATTTTCAATTGTGCAGCCTGTGTGGAGTAAGATTACTTATAGAAAATGTCACTCTTCTAAGTATTTCAGGATAAGTTGCCAAAGACATGAATGAAGAGGAAAGTCAGGTTTAAGAGGCTTTTGACACCAACTAAGTGTGTCAGGGATTTTAGTTATCCTCACTGTAAATACTTCAGTGACCGGATTCATTCATTCTATTCCATTTATTCTCTTACTCACTAGTGAACTTTTTGTATATTTGCTAGGAGCCAGAAAGTGTGCAAGATTACAAACATGAAACAGCAAGACTGTTAGTATAATAGGGCTAATAACACCTTGTGGGGAACAAAAATGTGTATAATAATCTCTAGAGCATACTTATGCTCTTAAACGTTGTAATTTGAATTCCTCTTGAGGAATCAGAAACTGAAATTCAAATAAAAAGTATAGGTTTCATGTTAATTTAGTTCTCTTAATATCTTGAAGTCATCAGAGATCAGCACACATTCAAAAGAGACCACATAATAATATCCTTGTACAGATTTGTAGTATGCAAAGGAATGTTGTATAAGCCACATATAACCACAGGGCAAATATTTACTCTTCATTTGTAGAATGACCTCCATATAGGTGTTAAAAATATTAAATGGAGGATTTGGAACACCTTCATAATATCAAGATTCCTCATAAATTTGTAAACTACAAAGTCAACTTTCATTATTTTATGGAATCTACAAGAGTCAATGACTTGGGAAGGTTTGGAATTGGAAAGAGCTTTGGTTATTTTCAAGGTTTCACAGTGGGGCCTAGCGATTACTCACTTCACAATATTTAGGGGTTGTTTAGAAAAGACAATTTAGAGGATTATCTGGTGTTATTACCTGAGAAATTCTGAAGCAGTCCTTGCAATCTGCATTTTAACAAGCTCCCATGTTGCTTCTTATACATACTAAAGCTACACAGACTGTGTTCCTGCCACCTATTTTTGCAGATGAGTAATCAGAGGCAACCAAGACTTGTTATGTAATTTAATATTTTTTTCTAAAAGCCAAACATATATAAACAAGGATGCACTCTTCAAATATGCTCTAAAGTGAGAAATAAAATAAATGACAAAAAGTATGAGGAAAATAAAGGGCATCTCTGACAACCTGTTTTTTCCATATTTCCATGATGAGCACATTAATTCCTTTCCATTCCACCTTGGAAAGTTCCTTTATCTGCTCACTATTCAACTGGATTTTTTTTTTTTTTAAGATTTATTTATTTGTGCATACAGAACTGGGGTACAGGCCAGAGGTGCAGGGGCAGCAAGAGGCTTCACCAGAGACAGAGTGGGGAGTAGAACAGGCAGATGGACGAACAACACTGCTGAGGGGAGCAGTGGCGTTTAGGAGAGGTCTGCCACACCTTGTGGTCACCTCCGGGGCAGGCAGGGATCGAACTCATGCGGAAATGGCTTTCGATTCTTAGTGCTGTGCTTTAACCCGCTGCCCAGGAGGGCCCTATTTAACTGGAATTTTAAGCTGTTGACCTAATGTCTGCTTCAAATTATTTGACAAGTCAGGTAAGCAAAGTCACTGTAATTCTAGTTTTACATTTATCATCTGAATACACATTTGGATCCACAAATGAAATAGAGTAGAAAGGAGAAAACACTTTGGTACAAACAATAGGATCTATTTAAAATCACTTGTGTGGATAGTCTGGGGCAAGACAGCAATTTTTAAAATCATACTGACACTATTAGTTACATTAATAATTATCAATATTAAAATATATATTGTACTCTTTTAGAAGTAATCATAGAATTGAGTAAAAATAACTTCGTCTTTTAAAAAAATCTATGAAATCACCAGTTATAGCAGAGAAACTTGCTTGGTTCTGCTATGCTTGCAATACTCTGTTTTATTACTGAGAAAGTCCCCATATTAGAAACACAACAGGGTCTAATGATTGTTTAAACTGTAAACCATGCTTTTCTGAAGGAGATTTGGAATAAGTACTAAGCTTGTATAAATGAAAAATATTTTTAATATCGCTAATATATTTTACATGACTAGTGCTAATTTACCAAGAACTAAGAATAATTTGTATTTACATGTGTGTCTGTTCTACTTCCTTGGATCAATTTCCCTCTAGGAAAACATAATTTTAAAAGTTGTGTCCTTTGGAGAATAATCTCCTGAGATGTGGTGCCAGTTACTTATGATACTTGCCGCAAGGTGAATAAAGAAAACAGAAACGTGTTTTAATATTAGCTTAGGGGTAACTGTGATTTGGATAAAGAATGTAGGTGTTAGTAACACCATCCTGTTTGGATTAAGATTTCACGCAACATTGGTAGTAGAAATTAATTCTTATTTGATGTTGAATTCTTGATGAAGTTTTAACATGTCAAGAGTTATAAGCTTATAAATGTGTGTATATAGTGAAATTTTATTCAATTAAGTCTCATAATGCCCTAGGTATTTTATTGTTCTGAAAAGATCTCTTGAACATGTTGTTTCCTGTACCCACAAGCTAATCCTCCAAGTGTATATTCATAACTGAACGTTACTCTACAATTTTGGAATAAATCTGGTGGCATTTACTAGTTAAACATACATTATATCCTGTAAAACACATCGTTTTTTTTTTTTGGTTGATATTTTTCTGAACATAAAATGTAAATAGGTCTTTGTAGTGTGCTTTCTCTTAATTTAGCTATGAAGAAAACTCAAAGTGCACTATTGCTGTATATGTCCTTTTAGAGAGTTAATGTAATGGTCTCTTATGCTATTATGTACTGATAAAAATTATTCTATAATGAAAGACAAACTTACTTAAATATTTTAATTCATCTTCCTTGAAATGAAAGTATCATTGCAATTAATTAAAAAAGCAATAGTTAACCTATGCATGCTAACATTTAGCCATGAGATTTAACAACAGGCCAGTCAGGGTACAGAACCATAAGCCTTAACTAAATTTGGGAAACTGTTTATCATAAGCACTGCAAGCAGAATAATACATTAAAATCTTTAGTGTATATTATGTCAAGCTGGGAAATACTATCTTGTACTGTAAAACCAAAACTTGTTAATAAAAAGTATTATTACTACTTCCATTTATTGAAAGGCTTCCATATTTCAAGTACTTGTACCAATACCTCAAAGCATTTTTGTCTGTCTTATTTAACTTTATAGCACTCCTGCAAGTTCACTATGTCACAGCTGGAAAAAAAGTGTGCTAAAAGAAGCAAAACAACTTATATACTGAAAAAGGAATAGTTGAAATGAAGCAAATATAAAATTTAAATCTGAGCTCAATTTCAAATAAAGAAAATACAGCTTTAAAAGTAATCAATTTGAAATGTAAACATCAGTTCCTTTTTAATTTATAGGTACTTCCTAAAGGAAAGACTTATTATACAAAAGGATGTTTTGTTGACTGTGAAAGTAAATCATCATTTTAGTCACAGCATAGTGTTGAGGCAGTATAATGTATTACAGTGGTTAGATGTACGTACTGGAGTCTGACAGGCTAAATTAAATCCTTAGCCTTATTGTTTACAGCTGTGTAACCTTGGGTACATGGCTGGTCTGCAGATGTTTCAGTTTCAATGTGAGATAGACATATTAAGAATAACAGTCCTCAGAGATACGGAGGAATAAGTGAGCTCTTGCATGTCAAGTCCAGGACCTATGGATAGTAGGTGGGGTAATCATGCGTATAGAGCAGTCACTTTCACAGAAGTGCAGAGTTGAGTGGAGGTTGCCAGAACTGGAGATGAAGTTGGGGCAGCAGTGAAACTGGGAGCTACAGTTTAAAGAGCATGAATATTCAGTTATACACCAATAAATTCTAAAGATGTGGTCTACAATGCTGTTTCACATAATCATACTGTATTGTGCAATGAAAATTTTAAGGATGTTGTTTAAATTCTACACTGAATGACTGAAATGATCATTGCAGAATTTTTATTTTACTGTTTTTATGTAATTTAGACAATTTAAATAATTGGGATAATTGATGTGGAAGCTTTCAAAAAAATTCTGCCTCAAACAGAAGTGAAAATTATGAAATGAATATTTTAAAAGTAGAGTTGATCACAGAAAAAATACTGTTAGTCAAAGCCCAATATCAAATTGAAAAGACAACATAAAGCATATTGAACAGAAATAATTTTGAAAATCTCAAATCTTAAAACCAGTCTCCATTTATATTTAAGAATGATGAAATTAGCATTTTGATTATATGTCAACAGTGGTTTCTAGTTATACAATGCAAATAATTTTATAGTTCATAATATAAAAATAAAACAACAGAAGATTTCACTGTTCTTGAAAAAGTCTTATTTTAAAGAATAGGTTTAATTTCAGGCTATGTGAAATTAAAATTTTTAGCGTAAGGTAAAATTGTCCTTTTTAAAAATTAGAACTTTACACTGTGTGCACCTGTGTGCATGAATCCTGTTTATTTATTTATGTTATCCCTCTGCCCTGGATCTACAAATGTTGAAAACAAAATGTCTCCCTATTTAGTTTTGTACTCACAACTTCCATCTGATAATCATTTAAGCCATATGAAAAATCAGAAGCAGCACACTTTTTAATAAAGTCCGAGACCACTATTTTCAAGATACATATCATACAGCACCAAAGCAGAGTCAGAACATAAAATATTTATGAAATGCATTATGCTAGTCTCAAAGAAAGCTATGTCTTGTAAAAAGCAACTAATTTGTTGTCTTATCTATATTTGTATAGATATATTTTAAGATTTATTTCTATATCCATACAGAAATGGGGTACAAGTCAGAGGTGCAGGAGCAGTGAGAGGATTCACCAGAGACAGAGCAAGGAGCAGAACAGGCAGATCGACGAAGTACACTGCTGAGGGGAGCAGCAGGAGGGACAGGAGAGGTCTGCAGCACCATGTGGGTCACCTCCAGGCAGGGGATCGAACTTTCACTGAAGCGGCTGTGACTAGCTGGCAGTGCTGCGTCCTTACCCTTTGCACCACCAGGGAGGGCCCTATTTATATAGATATAGATATAGATATTTTTTAAAGATTTATTTATTTATTCATACAGAACTGGGGTATAGGCCAGAGATGCAGAGGGTGAGAGGATTCATCAGAGACAGAGTGGGGTACAGAACAGGCAGATCTATGAAGTACACTGCTGAGGGGAGCAGCGGGCGGGTCAGGAGAGGTCTGCCGCGCCATGTGGATCTCCTCCGGGGAGGAGCTTCTTTGTGCTGTGCTTTAACCTCTGCACCACCAGAGAGGGCCCCTATTTTTATATTAATAGAATTAGGCTAATTTATAATATTTGGACTCTTGACATATCACAAGATTTAAAACCACCTCTCCACTTGTATCTGTACCACCTTTAGGCATTACCATCCTCTGTCATCTACAACTATAGTTATAACTGTAATTCTTAGCATTCTACTCATTACTGAAGAAAAGGGCCTAATTCTAGGATTCATTTGATTGTCACATAGTATATATTATGGCTCTTTGCACATTTTGTCTTCATCCCAGGCAGCTCCTCTCAGCTAACCAAAGCACTAACATCCATGAAGCTGACATTTCTCAAACAGGAAGAAGAAAAGAAGAGAGTGAGGGAGAGGGATATTTTTTTTCTCCCAGCATCAATATTAAACCTTATAAAGAACGTAGTTAACCCTGGTTGTATCATGGGCCCAGTCATGAACTAATTACTCATTTTGTAGAGGAGTGAAACTCTTTTTAGTTGTCCTTAGGCTGAATCATATGCTTACTCTTGTGGTCGGGAGGTAGGACTCCATAATGGTCAGCTCTACCAGAATCACATGGTGTAAGAAAGGGAATTTTCTAAAAGGAGCTGACTAGAGAAAAAAGATCATACAACCGAAATATAATATTCCTTAAAAACAATTCAATGAAAGGCATAAAGAAGGCAATGAGTAAATATGACCTTAATAGATGAATAAAGGAATTCATTTTCTTTATTATAAATGATTGCTTTGTAAGATCAAGCATACACTAAGCTGAAAACAAAGGCATGTGTTAGAATAAAGTAAACCATACCATGAGAATGTTTGAACTCTTTATTCCATTTAGAAATTTTAATTTTGTTTAACATAAGTGCCTTATAATAGGATATGGATATTAAACTCATTTTACCCAACTATGACTTTCTTAATCCTTTTTAACATTTGATTGAACTTTGTGAACTTGCACAAATTTGTCTGGAAGGCAGATTTATATTTTAAAAGAAATGTGTACCTGATTTGCTGGGTTGGGTTATAGCTTAATTAAATTTGAAAAGAAACTTATAAAATGAAAAATAAAGTATCAGCACAATCTGTTAAAACAAGTATTATGACATATTAAGTCTATATTATACTTACTAAGTGATAATTTTCTCTTCCCAATTGGCAATCCTCTCAAATGTTAGGTTATATAAATGGTATAAACATGTAAAATCACTATATATATTGAATTGCCTCATTTAATTTTCTATGAGCACATTTGATAAGTTTGCATTATCTGATTAGACAAATTATTTTAGAGGCATTAATTTCCTTAGCAATGGAGGTTAAAGTGAAAAGCAATGGAGGTTAAAGAGTGGCCTAATTTTCTAAATAAAAATGTAACTATATTTGTTAACCTTTGGAGATTATATCAAAAAAGATATTATACTTCACGGTATTTCCAAAGGCCTCCAGATACTTCCAATATCTGTATATTGACACAGCACATTTGGCTACTAAAAATGGACACTAGGTGAAGCCACCAACTGTGGGTCATTTAAAATAAGTCTACGGATCTTAGCTATAAGTGACTGGGGCACAAACAAATCAACACACACACATATGCACACAAACACTAGGTAGTACTGTTAATAAATGCATCCTTTTTAGGGATATTGGACTTGGAAACAAATTTGTAGCAATATTTCAACTGTATCTCTTGCCTCTGACCAGTGATCAATCACATAATATTTTTTTTTTTTATTTATTCGTACAGAACTGGGGTACAGGCCAGAGATGCAGAAGGTGAGAGGATTCACCAGAGACAGAGCGGGGAGCAGAACAGGCAGATCCACGAAGTACACTGCTGAGGGGAGCAGCGGGCGGGTCAGGAGAGGTCTGCCACGCCATGTGGTCACCTCCGGGGCAGGCGGGAATCGAACTCATGCAGAAGTGGCTTAAGCTTCTTTGTGCTGTGCTTTAACCCGCTGTGCCACCAGGGAGGGCCCACATAATATTTTTTTAAAGATTTATTTTATTTATGTATGCATGTCACATAATACTTTTTTAAAGATTTATGTAAGAATGGGGTGCAGCCAGGTGTGCTGGGGTGAAGATTCACCAGAGACAGAATGAGGAGCAGAGCAAGCAGATGGACTGAAAGACACTGCTGAGTATTTTTTTTTGGAGGGGGGGTAAGGGTGGGGGTACAAATCCCAAAGGCCTTTTTAAAAACCACTAAGATCTAGGTTGTGGCGGGGCAGGGGAAAGGACAGACTAGCAGGCCCCAGCCACAAAGTCGAAGTCCGATAAGGCCATTAGTTGGAAGGCTGTCAGGGGCCATGCATCCCGAGCTGGGTCAGCATTGCTTGTATTACTATTAGCTTACTATTTAGGAAAATTTCCCCCCAATTTTAAAATATGGGGGCTTAAGGAATTTTTTAAAAAACTTACTCTGGTAAGACCCACCCCAAGTCACTGAAATGACAACTCCAAACAAATCACTGTAATGACTGTCTAGAAATAAACTTTCAGTTTAACTATACATACACACACACACACACACACACACACATCTCTCTCTCTATATATATATATATATATGTAGATTTTATTTATTTATGCATACAGAACCAGGGTACAGGCTAGAGGTGCAGGGGCGGTGAGAGGATTCACCAGAGACAGAGTGGGGAGCAGAACAGGCTGACTGACGAAGTACATTGCTGAGGGGAGCAGCGGGCAGGTCAGGAGGTCAGGAGAGGTCTGCCACGCCCTGTGGGTCACCCCCTGGCTGAGGATCTAACTCATGCTGAAGTGGCAGCGGCCAGCTTCCCCCTAGTGCTGTGCTTTAACCTGTTGCGCCACCAGGGAGGGCCCATATTTTGCTAGTATGCTCTGATGAGTATAAAGACATTATGAAATACTTCTAATATTTTTTTAAATCAATATAGGATAACTTCTCAAGAGGTCAAGACATGTAAACCTGGACCAATATGTTAATTCAGTGAGATAACAAAAATGTGGTACCCAAACTAAATCAGCACACAGAGAGCTCTGGCATCAACTTTACTATAAAACTGACTGAGTTCTTTCTATCTAAAATAATAAGAATCTAGGCAATCCATGTACAACTGTTACTTTCTCATGAACTGAAAGATTATTCCTTATAAAGTGAGAGATTTTCTTTGCCAGATTGAATACTCCAGTATTCTATATATAAATTTGAATACTCCAGTATTTTATACACACACACACACACACACACACACACACACATATATACATATATATGTGTGTGTGTGTGTGTGTGTGTGTGTGTGTGTGTGTGTTTCATGTAGGAGTTATTTCACCTGGAAACCAAGATACATAGTATCTTATTTGGAATTGTGAAGGAAAGTTAGAGAAATACTAATTGTTTCAAAAATGTGGTTCCAAGGCCTCCTTGGTGGTGCAAGAGGTTAAGTCAGAGCACCGTGAAGCTGGCCCCAGCCACTGCGCTTGAGTTCTATTCCAGTCCAGTATGCTGACCCACATGGTGCAGCAGAAGTTTCCTGTCTAGCCACTGCTCCCTTCAACAGGGTATTTCAGTACATCTGCCTGCTCTGCTCTCCACTCTGTCTGGTGAATCCTCTCACCTGCCACACTCTGGCCTGTACCCCAGTTCTTCTATACATAAATAATAAATCTAAAAAAAAAAACTCACAGTTCCAGCTGACGATGTAATAAAAGAGATATAGCTATTTATAATACATTGCAATTTTATATGGGTGAAAAGTAAAATACACTGAGATCACATTCTCTAAGGTTTATTATATGTTTTAAAGAGTAACCTTAATCTATTTTTTTAAAGATTTATTTATTTATGAATACAGAACTGGGTTACAGGCCAGAGGTGCAGGAGGGTGAGAGGATTCACCAGAGACAGAGTAGGGAGCAGAACAAGCCGATCAACCAAAGCACACCGCTGAGGGGAGCACTGGAAAGACCAGAGGAGTTGCACCATGCCATGTGGGTCACCCCCCTGGCTGGGGATCGAACTTGTGCTGCAGTGGCTACAGATAGCTTCATAGTGCTGTTTTTTAACCTGCTGCACCACCAGAGAGAGCCCATAACCTTAATCTATTAAAGTATTTTTTTTTATGAGATTACTATAAAATCATTAATCTTTTTAGACTAAGAAAGTCTGGCAAACTATTTCTTAGTGAGAGGCAAGTGATAAACATAGATACTTAACACATTTCTATCAACAAAATACAGTGGCAAAACTAACTCAAAATGGTCAAATTAGAAGCATTTTGTTTAATTACCACTTATTTGTCTCTACTATATACCAATAGCATGAGAGATAATGAGAAAACAGATGAATGCTATGTCTCATTTTGAAGGCATCCTAGCCAGTTAGAAACAGAGAATAAGCAAACATTTAAAATACGATGTGATTAATGCAAAAGGAAAACTAGTAAATGCAAAGTCAGGGTATAAGTGGCTGTGAATGATTCTCTAGCCTCAGGGAAGCCTGACTATACACAGATATAAGGAAGAGAAAGAGAAAGAGAAAGCAGGCTACACTAGTGAAAAATGTATTCTAGTCATGGAAACAGTGTAAATAAGGATTCAGAACCATGAAAGAGCATGGTCCTTATATAATTTTAAGACAAGGATGTTATACAATCAAAATAAAATATTCAAAATATGGAACAGATTGGGATAAATTTTGGTGAACATTGACTCTAGTTTCAGACAAGTTAATTTTTCACTATAGTTCATCTATGAAATATTTACTTCAATTTGGCTCCTGGGGAATTTATATGTTGTACTTTAATTTTGTTTTTATCTCTCTCTTCCCTACTAGCTGATTATTTTAAAGACAATATATTGTCTTATTATTAAGATTCAATAATTATTGACCAAATGAATGAATAGATGAACAAATCAAAGTTCTAGTCAGATATTCTGAAAAACATGCTCAGAGTTTGGTCTAGCAGTGGTTCTTTACTCTTAGTCAAACTCTGCTTTTCCATCTGTTCTATATCACCACCTTGCATTTATAGGTAGGTAAAGAACCAATGTTTACAATTTTTAAACATTTTTATAAAAACAAATGAGATTATGTATATCAAATAATTACCTTACTAGATTTTGATATGCTTTTATATATGAAAAAGGAAAGAAGTAAAACTTTAGTTAATGTAGGGAGAATTGGCACAGAATTCAGTTTATCCTTAAGCATATATATGCAGTAGGTTTTCTGACAGGAAAAAAAAAAAATAGTGCCAGCACCAATGAAGGCAATGGGAAAAACTCAGTGAATGCAGGGGTCTGTTTTATGCATAGGGAAAAGCTAGTCTTATTCTTTCCATGTGCTCCCTGAACAAGGTAAATCCTCTGATGAGACACTATAGTGAGTGACAAAATGTAAATAAAAAGAAGTAAAAGATTAGTTTAAATCCAAATCCTCCCTAGGAAGGAAATAGCCATTGCTCTTGGTAACTGGACATAATATTCTTGAATAAAGTTCTGTTCATGAAAAACAGTGCAATAAATATAAGTATCTTTGTTTTTTTTTTTTTACAATGTTTGAAGTTTATGTTTAATTTACCTTTAGTGCAAAATGAACAGAGGTGTCTAACACCTGCCATAATTTTAGTTACATTGTAAGACAAATCAAACAATAGAGCTCTCAGATCTGACCAAAAGTAAGTACCCAGTTTTATGCTATAGAGGACAAAATTTTAGACTTGAACAGGAAATGTTCTAAAGCAAAAATTTTTTCAACACAATTTGAATTTTTACAATTCATTGACTTATTTAAGCCTAATTTTACTTTTTTGGTGTAAACTTGAAAATATTAATGGGTAAATAGTATAAGAAATTGAAAGGAATCAGATTTATTCAGGGAGCATTATGACATAATGTGTCTAGTGAACAGACAAGTGATGAATATATAAAAAGAGTAATGGTATAATTATACTTTGCATTTATAAATTCAACCTATTTGTTCCTTTAAAGTAATATTTAAATTTCAACGTGATAGAAACAGATTTTTTCTAATCAAAAGAGCATAGCATCTGTAAATATAAATGATTGATTGGAAATATTTTGGGCAGAGGACAAAATGATCCATGATAAATTTTTGTAGAACGTCATGTAATACAAGTAGTTCAGTTTAAAAATACTTTTGAAGCATCTGCTCTTTCAAAATATGAGTTCACTGGATAATATTGTAATTTTTTTTCTAGAAAATCACTTTTCATCTTTGACTATTTTACAAACTAGCAGACAATAATTCAGGTGGAGCTATTTTAAAATTCTTAACTCCCTAAGTAATAAGAGGCAAAGGAAAAACTGAAAAATATGTTGATTCCAAGTACTTAATGTGCTTAATATGAAAAGTACTTAATATATCTTTACAACTTGTAGTAAGCTAATTCATTAAACATAGATCTTGCATCCCTGTCTATAATAATACTTTTACTTGAGTATAGGTCAACTTTGTTGCAGGTAATGTTTCCTTATAACATCCCATTTTTACAGAGAATGAAAATGATCCACAGAGAAATCCCCAGGAACTTGGGTCTGTACTTCTCAATTTGCATAGAACATCTTTCATGCCTGCAGATATTTTTACATCTGAGACAGCCTGTGGTTCTGCTTGCCAACATGAAACTTGTTTCACAAATTTTTCAGCAGCTGGTATGATAATAAGCCAGTTTTTATGTAAATTAGTGATCTTCCTAATCAATTTTTAACTATATAATTAAAATTAAAATTTTTGAGTAAATTATTTTTAAATGGCAAAATGCTATATCAAATCTATTCATGTATCCTGCTTCCATTACATAAGTCTTTAATTAAAAAATATTTCTATAGAGTAGGAAAGGTTTTCTAATACAAGTATAAATTTTGCTTTTTTATCTAATATTATAACAAGTGCATTTTTACAATTTAAAAATATTGAGGTAGGCATATATTTGTAGAACCACTTTCAAAACAGTTTATTTACATCAATCACTTCTTTTGAAAGACAAAAAAACTATAAAATAAAAATGTTATATTTGATGCTACAGCTAATTATTGCTTTTAAATACCAGAATCAAGCTTTTTTCAAACCGTAAGCTAAGCCCCTTTTAAATGTATCCAGTTATTCACAGAGTGCAAGGTCTTGATTATTATTATCTGAAATGACCATTGTTTTGAGAATAATGTTGAATATTTATTAATCTTACTATCAAATTACTCTATCTACATGTATGTGGATTTCCTTTCCCAACTTTTTGCCCTAAAGAGTAGTTGTATTCTCAAAGATGAGAAGTTGTGTTCGATATTAGAAGGAAGAAGCTGATGTTATATTTTATGAAATTGTATGCATCTTTCTCTAAAACACAATTGGTTGTATCTATGAATTCAGTTATTTCCAAGGTAAACAGAGATAACATATGAGTTTAAGAATTCAAAGATAACGCAATAGTTTTCTAAGACTCAGTAATACAAATATTTCCAATATTCAGTGAACATATTGTGAAATGCCAATAATCTAACAATGTGTTTAACAACTAAATAAGTCCTTAATATTCAAGAATGAGGTTTCAAAAGAGATCATGGAGTTGACTAATATTTTCGCAGGTGTTGTTTTAAGAATCTGCACTTAAGACTTTGTAGACTTTTATATAGCTAGCTATATAGTCCAGCTGTGTTTGAGGTAAAGCCAATTTTTTTTTTTTAAGATTTATTTATTTATTCATACAGAACTGGGGTACAGGCCAGAGGCTCAGGGGCGGTGAGAGGCTTCACCAGAGACAGAGTGGGGAGCAGAACAGGCAGATCGACGAAGTACACCGCTGAGGGAAGCAGCGGGCGGGCCAGGAGAGGTCTGGCTCGCCATGTGGTCTCCTCCGGAGCAGGCAGCAGGCGGGAATCGAACTCATGAGGAAGTGGCTTCAGATTTTCAGTGCTGTGCTTTAGCCCGCTGCGCCACCAGGGAGGGCCCGCCAATTATTTTATTGACACTAATATTTATTTTTCCTTTTTCCCAAACTTTTTTTTATCAGTTCTATGAAATTTATAAGGTTAAAGAATGGCACACATAAGATTCTCAATACATTTTTCTATATATTTAAATTGAGGTAATATTATTTACAACATTCTATAGGTTCCAAGATCACACTTCCTCACCATGCTCACCACCAAATAGCTGATCACCATCCAATTAGTCCCTTCTACCCTTCAATTTCCTCTATTGTCAGCCTAATGGTTTATATGTATATGTGTGTGTGAGTGTGTGTGTATACATACATACATACATACATACATACATACACATTACATACATATACATGCATACATACATACATACACTGGAGGCAGTGAGGCCAGGTAAAAACAGAAGACAATAAATGAATATTTAAAATATGATGTGATCCTTTGTTTCTTTCCTTTCCTTCTGACTTATAACACTTAGCATATTCCCTTAAGATCTATTCATGTTGTCAGAAATAAAAGATTTCACCTTTTATGACTAAGTAGTATTCCATTGTGTGTATGCTTACACACACACACACACATACAATTAGACTTGCTATTTATTTCTGTTATTCTATGATTTCAAACTGTCACTACTATTTTAACTTTTATAATCAGACATTGACAAAACTGCACAAGTAGGTGGAGAAAGACCACTAAATGCTGGCTCACCGTAGAGAAAATAGAGGCTCAGAATATAATCTAAGTGATAAAAGAAAAAGCAAAATTTAATTTAATATAAGGATCTGCTTAACTGGATGGAAAATATAATATTCAAATAATATTCACCAGAGAAGCATGTGCAAATAACCAGAAGGCTGCAATATGAAAATCAGATGCCCAGTAAGGGTATGTATGTGGAGAATAATGGATGAAGAGAAAAACTGCTAGCAGAGCTTTTACAGGAGTACCTATTTCCTTTTGCCTCACTGAATTCCATGTTTTACACAGACCCCCTATCCTTTATAGGCCCAATGTTCAAGGAATTTATTAAATATAACTGCACACTGTTTTTCCTTGAAAGACATGATATTATAGCTCCCTCTGCCTTTAAATTCTGCAGTTAGTTTGACTTCAGTCCAAAAAATCATCACTATATGCATTATTAAATTTTAAAAGACCCGATCAGTTTTTGAATCCCTGAAAGCTGTAATTTCCAATTGAAATATGATCTTCTTGGTTTTATTTCCTACAACAAATACAACTATTCTAAGAAATTACTTGACAGATTCTTACAAATGTAACTAGACTATGGTGTACCAGCTTGGGATTAAAATAACCCTATGTTTTTTGCAGAGTAGTTTATACATATGTTTATGCATGTGTTTATGTATAAATTTAGGACAACCAAATTCTATTACATTTAGAATTTATTTTTACTGATATATAATTGACTTATACTAATTTGAGGTGTACTACATAGTGATTTGATATCGAAAATGCATCATCACAGTAAGTCTAGTTAATGGTAACTGCTCAATTACAAATGATTTCAAGTGATGAAAGCTTCTAGTATAAACAAGTAACAACTCTCATATATAAAATACAGTATTATTAACTATAATTATATACTGCAACACATACTATATATAACTAGAAGCTTGTAACTTTATATAACGAGAAGTTTGTAACTTTCAACTAGCTCTAGATAGCTTAGACCTAAGTTCTTTTGCTGCAAGCATTTTGATAATGCACATTTTACTACTTAATAACTTGCTAGAGTAGTTTTGCCATTAAATGATACAATAACTGTTTGACAGTTGGGTTTCAACTGACATAGTACCATATACATTCTTTATATAATATATACACAAAACACACATATATCTGAGCCTTCTTTGTGTTCTATGCAATGACAATAGGTGTAGTAATCTTAAATTAGTAGATAACAACTATATATAATGAATTGGCAGAAAATACAGCAGAGAAACTTATTGGAAGCATGAAATGTGAGATTGTAAACGCAGATTGAATACTATACTAAAAAATGATAACATATTAGCTTGCAAATTCTTCATGAGCACAGTCATCCCACCCACCTGCCAAAAATCAAGTTTGTTAAGCTTAGGAAAATATAAAAGTGGCAGCTAGTAACTTACAGTGGGCTTTGAGAGTATTAATTATCATTTTTAAGCTAATTTAGTCACAACAGCTTGTTCTCCAATTCCTCTTTCCCAAATTTATCACATAATATTGAAAGTTGAAGACAAAAGAAGAATCTGGTTCTATCTGCCACAGCCCTCCACACAATGAAATGCTTATGCGATTCCTGGTGAGTTTAAGTTTCTTAAAAAATGGTAAAAAGACTCATTTGAGAGTAGAAAATATATTTTCATTTTATTTAACTTAATTAATATTACTCTTATTTTTAGTAGAAAGATGAGATTATTAAAAAAGATGTGGTATATAAACTTTATTCATCCATAAAAATAGGACTTTTTGCCACTTTTGACAATATGAATAGAACTTGAGGGGATAATGCTAAGTGAAAAAAGCCTTAAGTAAAAAGACAAATACTGTGTGCTTTCACTTACATGTGGAATATAAAGAGCTAAAACAAAGGGTCAATAAAAATTAAATCAAAGCAAATTCTAGAAATCTGAGTTATGGCATCTACAGGAGTGGGTGGGGGTGGGGAGCAAAGTGGGAAAGAGACAGAATGGACTATGGTAGAGGACTATGGGTAACTTGGTAGTGGATATAATATGGTAACATACACCTGAAGATGTGTGAACCTATTCCTCTGAATCATATACAGTGTCATAAGCCAGTATTATTTCAGTTAAAAAACAAAATTCCAAAGAATCAAACAAACTAATAACAATGTTGTCTTATCTAGTCATCCATTGGTGAGTATATAGTTTCAATGTCGTGGCTTGTAGTGAAATATAGTGGGTATATATGTCTTTTTCAATTTAGAGCTTTTGATTTCTTTAGGTAAATATCCAGAATTGGAATTACCTGATTATATAATAGTCTTAGTTTAGATTTTGATTTAAGTCCAGTTTTGGATAAAATCTATTTAAGTCAATTTTATTTTTGAGTAATCTTCATACTGTTTTCCAAAGTGACTGAACCAATTTACATTCCTCCCAACAAAATGGCTCCCTCTTTCCCAAACTGTTGCCAACATCTATTGTTCCTTGTCCTTTTGATAAAAGCTATTCTAACAGGTATAAGATGATATCATGTTATGGCTTGATTTGGATTTCCCTGATGATTAACAACGCTGAGCACCTTTTAATTGATCTTGATTAAACTGGAGGCATCCAGTTACCTGATTTTTAAATATATCATAAAACAACAGTAACTGAAAAGCATAGCATTGAAATAAACATAGACACAGGGTTCAACTGGGAGACCAGAATAAATTATTACATATATTGACAATTTTTTTAAAGATTTATTTATTTATTCGTACAGAACTGGGGTACAGGCCAGAGATGCGGAGGGTGAGAGGATTCACCAGAGACAGAGTGGGGCACAGAACAGGCAGATGGATGAAGTACACTGCTGAGAGGAGCAGTGGGCGGGTCAGGAGAGGTCTGCCTCACCATTTGGATCTCCTCCCGTGCAGATGGGAATTGAATTCATACGGAAGTGGCTTTAGCTTCTTGGTGCTGTGCTTTAACCCGCTGCACCACCAGGGAGGGCCATATATTGACAACTTAATGACAAAGAAGCCAACACCATTCAAAGGAGAAAGGGAAATATTTTCAAAAATGCTGTTAGGGAAATTGAACAGCCAAATGTAAAGGAATGCAACTAGATTGCTCTCTAACTCCATACACAAAAATAAACTAAAAATGGATTGACTTCACTACGAGTTTGATCCCTGGCCAGTGATGTGACCCACACGGCACAGCTGACCTCTCTTGTATCCCCCGCTGCTCTTCTCAGAAGTATACTTCCTCAAAATGCTTGCACTGTTCCCCACTCTACCTCTGGTGAATCCTCTCACTGTCCCTGCACCTCTGGCCTGCATCCCAGTTCTGTATGCATCAATAAATAAATCTTTAAAAAAAATGGATTAAAGATCGGGATGCAACTCTCCTACCATAAAATAGATGGAAGAAACTCTAGGTGTGACATATACAATAGAGATGTCTTTGGGGACTCAACACAAAGACATTTCATCTGCAAGGGAAATTAAAATATAATAAATAATTAGGAATACATCAAAGAAAAAAATTCACATAGCAAAAGAAAATCAGCAGAATAAAAAAAAAAAAGTACTGAATGGGAGAAGATATTTCCAAATTAGATAAACAGTTAATAGCCAAGGTATGTAAAGATTTTTTTAAATTTATAAACAACAAAAAACAATCCAAGTAAAAAAAAACATATTTTTTTAATAAAACGATTAAACAGAGGCCCAACAGACATGAAAAAATGTTCATTCACATTTCTTATTAAGAAAATACAAATCAAAAGCACCATGAGATACCATCTCATCCCTATCAGACTGGTTTATATCAAAAAGACTGCTAGAAAGTGTTAAAAATATGAAAATGTGGAGAAAGAGGGCACTTAGGCACTATTGGTGGGGATGTAAATTGGTACAATGATTTTGAAAAGCAATATGGACCTTCTCAAACAATTGAAAGAAGAATTACAGCATGATCTAAAAATCCTACCTCTAGATATCTATCTGAAGGATATGAAACCATCAACTCAAGGATATATGTACCACGATGTCTATTGCAGTATTATTTACAATAGCTAAGATATGGAATGAACCTAAGTGAACACCAATACATGATTGGATAAACGCACACACACAAAGGAATTTTACTCAGTTATAAGGAAAATGAATATTGCCATTTGCAGCAAAATGGAAGGAACTCAAGGGGATGATGCAGAATTTGAATAAATTAGAAAGCTAAAAATACATATTGGATATTTCCATGTACGTGTGAAATATAAGAAACCAAAGTGTATGAAAAGACAAAACAAAACAAAAAAAAAATTGAGCTAGTGTACATTGATAACTGATCTGAGATTACCAGAAGTGAAGAGGATAGGGTGTCACAGCAAAGGTACAAGGTGGTGTTGGGTGGGGGCTTTGGTCTTTTCTTTGAGGACATCTGAAAAACGCATATCATGAAGTTAACAACTAGGTTGATGACTACTAGGTTGAGTAACAAACAGAAAGGCAGAGAACAGGAATACAGTCTAAGATTTCATCTTGTACATATTCCTTGACATTTACTATGCAGATATCACTTTTTCTGTCATTTTTACACTAGATCATGGAGCCTATAGACTGAGTAAATAAGTAAAGTGATTGCAAAGATATTCCAAGAAAAAGCAGGTCATGGAAGATGTGGCATGCAAAACAAATACCATGAGAGCATTTGTCATTAGATCTTTAAGTAGCTGGAGTCCTATGTTAATGCTGGCCATTCTACATATATATTTTAGAACTATAATCTGTTTCATAAAAATAAACTTATAATTAAAAGGTAACAAAAGTTTGATTATTATCTATTTATAGAATCAGGTGGTACATTTCCTGTGCCAACAAAGTTTGGTATTTTTTAATCTGTCATAGTCATTCTGACCTTTTTTTTTTTTTTTTTTACAAAATGGCAGCAATATTAGCAGAATTCAATCATGAATTACTGTCATGAATGCTTCACTAACTTAGACAATTGTTTAAAACCTTGATTTGATTGCTTTGACATTTCTCAACCCACTTACCCTATCCTCTACCTATAGAGAGTGCAGCTAACCTAGTTACTTGCTTTGCTTCTTTCTACTGTCAATCTTTCATCAGTCATGAAACTGTGGGAAGAAGAGTATTCACTAGATACTTTCAGATTTTACAGACTGGTTTCAAAGGATTTTGAGACTATATATCAAGTAACATTTAGTATGAAGGGTTAGTTTATTAAACTTTTTATAAGAATACAAAAACATAGCACATTATGCTGCATCTATAGCAATATAGAAAAAAAAATTAATATAATATGAAATAATTTAAATATTTCCTACTAGTATTGTGGTTTAAACTTTGGGAAAGGGTAAATCTTTAAATCACTTTTTAAAAATTTTCTTCAGGCCCTCCCTGGTGGCGCAGCGGGTTAAAGCACAGCACTGAGAATCTAAAGCCGCTTCCGCATGAGTTCGATTCCCGCCTGCCCCGGAGGTGACCACATGGTGTGGCAGACCTCTCCTGACCCGCCCGCTGCACCCCTCAGCAGTGTACTTCGTCGATCTGCCTGTTCTGTTCCCCACTCTGTCTCTGGTGAAGCCTCTCACCGTCCCTGAGCCTCTGGCCTATACCCCAGTTCTATATGAACAAATAAATAAATCTTTAAAAAAATTTTTTTCTTCAACTCCATTTGTGTTGGAGTTTTGTCATTACATTGTCATTTTGAGCAGCTGGTTTAAGAATTACTAGGGTAGAAAGGCAAGCCATGTCAGATTCCTCCTTCTCAATACCCCCTTGTTGAGAATATTCACTTCTCTCCATCAAGCTTTTCATCAAATATTTTTTTCAAATGAGAAGTATAATATGAATTGCTTAAAACTAAGTATCAATTTCAGAAACTGATTTAGATAAGGACAAGCATTTATTGTATCTAGAAGATGTTTCTGACTGTGAACTTGAACAGATTTTTCTCTGCTAGGTCTGCTTAATAAGTGTGCCTTGGTATAAAGATAATGAAAAATAAGGGATATAAATTACTCTGGACATTGCAGTCACATCCTTCACGCAGAATCAATGGCTAATACTACAAGACAAACGAACAAACAAAAAGACTAATCTCCTTTGATTTTTGGTGAAATCTTCCAGATTTTGCTCTCCCCATTCTGTGTTCAGCTTCCTATTCCCACGCCATCAACACTATATGGCCCTCTTTCCCAAGTGTGACAGAGAAAGTACTGAATACTCTTTAATTTAAAGATTTTTGTATTAAACCTTTGATCTTTGAGGGGTCTTTATTATTGAAATTTCCTAAAGACTATTCTATATCTCTGGAGTTTTGAGACTTTCATTTGGAATCTTTCCATTCTCCATTTCACTTATTTTGAAAGAACTCAGTCCAATGTGTTAACATATACCTTTTACTTGTCTTAAAGTCTATACTTTTACTAAAGACTTACAGTATTTAAAACAGCACACATTTGAGCCAGCCAGATCTAAACTTAAATCTAAACTTAAATCTGTCACCGAAAGAGTTTTTTGTGTCTTTTTTTTTTTTTTTTTGCCATTTCCCCCCCTGAGTTTCACTTATCTCTAAGCTCTAAATAAGGAGGGAGAAGAAGAAAAAAAAAACCTCATTAATTAATAAGAAATTAAATAAGTCATGTTAAAACCCCATATTCTTAGTAGGGAACACAGTATCTGTTTTCTCTTCTCTTCATAGGCATGGAAATAAATTAGCATCAATTATTATTGAGGAAATGGCTCCATAAATATTTTTTTGACTTGTAGCACTGTATGTGTATTTGAAACAGCAGTCAAATATCAATGAAAAAGTGTGAGGGCAAGTAGTAGACCTTCTCAGTATTACTGTAAATCATTCTTGCAAGCATACATAAGCTTAGTTTCCCATTATTTGATAAACTGAATACTAATTATGGAGGCTATTATAGCTCTACCCATTTTCTTAAATTATTTTCTGTTGTTATTGGTAATATTTTCTTTCCAAATCTATCTATTTATGTCTTTATATATACTTATGTATATAAGTATGTAAACATATACATACATAGAGATATACATATATGCATACATATTTACATATTGCTTGTCACCAATATGTGGAGCAAGAAGCAAGTTATGCAAGATGTTCTCTAAGAGGCTTATACTGTATTGCTTTTATTTTTTCCTGCAGGGCATCTGTGAGAGTATTTATTTACCCATGCTGGTAAAGGGAATCCAGGAGATCAAGCCTAATTTAATTTTTTTAAACAAATTTAAAGGTGGTATTGGAAGAGAGGCTAAGGAAAAGCTTTCTTGGCTGAGTTAAAAGCTACGGATTAGTAGCAATGTTCTGACCTGAAATTTAGGTCTTGTGATTTCTTTCCAGGAGATTTTTCACTGCATGAAAAACCCCAAGCAATGCCTTATTATTTAATTCAATCTTAATTGGATACAAACTGTCAAAGTCTAAAGGATTGTTGGAAGGCCTAGAAGTACAAAAAGGTATTTTTTAAAGGGTACTATTAATCATTTGGAAGAGAAAAATTTCCTTTATCTTACATTATAATATTTTAAAAATTTCTTTTGCATTTCTTCAAATCTCCAAATTTCAAGGACATAAAATTTTATCCCTAGAGTATACATTCTGTTTAGGGGAAGACTCAGCCGTTTTCAAAAGGTTAAGCTATGTGTACATAGATGTGTATTTTAGGAATATCTCATATGGTTAAATTATGACTACATCCTGATTGTCACAAGCAGTGAGTCTCAGTGTTACAGTGAGCCCTCTTGGAGAAGTCTCAGATGCTTAAGGGCCAACATAAGGTGAGGACCAGCTGCCTGAAAACAGTCTTTCATAACCTGGCCAGAATCACTGAGCTCTAGCTGACCATCCTTTGACAGCGAAGTAGATGCCCAGAGAGCTTGTCTTGTGTAAGAAATGTAAATGGCCGGCTTGGAGAGGAAGCTAAAGAAAAGGTTCTGAGAGATACCCACTCCCTCCAGTCCGGTTATCCACTCTTCAAGAATGTTGAGAGGGTGCAAGGAAGGACTACTTCCATTGTTATCCTCGAAGAGAAAAAGGGGGAGGGTGGACGGTGGGGTGAAATTGGGGGACCGGTGGGTGGGCAGGGGAGACTAGGGCCCATCCTTGACAGGATCGCAAGGGGTGATTTGTTTTGCTTTGCTTTGCAACGGGATTCCCCCTTCCGAGTCTATTCTGCCAGCGCCCAGCCGGGAGCTCAGAGACCTTGCGGGCAGCCGCAGCGGCCTCTGCGTCAAGGGACAGAGGGGCAGGGAGGTGCGGCGTCCAGCCTGGAGACCTGGCTCCCTGCCCCCTTCCACCCCCCGCCACCCGCAGCCTCCCTTTCTCCACGCAGCCTGTCGGCGGCCGCGACACGGGCGGGCCCGGCACGTGGGCGCCTCCGTCACACCCTCACTCTTACACACACTCACACACCCGCGCGCACGCACCCGCGCGCTGCATCTCGTGCTCCTTCCCTGGCCGACACCCAGGCGCTCGCGAGTCTCTCCCTGCCAACCCGCAGGGCAGCGACCCTCCCAAACCAGTCCCAGGACCCGCCCTTCTCTAGCAGCTGCTTGGTCCAGACTGCTCCGTCGCGGCCTCTGTCGCCGCCAGCTGGACCCGACTCTGGTGCCTGCAAATTCTGTCGGGACTTGGAAGCGGTGAGAAGCGTCGGGTCAAGACACACTAACGGTAAAGACAATCTGCAGAGCGCTGGGCACGGGTTGGGATAGGGTGGGGATCGTCGTTAGCTACCCGGGATCCCGGGAGCTGGGGACGCGAGCGGCTCTGATGGATGGACGCTGGCAAGGCGAGGGGAGGATGGCTTCACGGACAAGGGAGGGAGAAGCTGGGCTCTGCACGCGACTCTCGGGTTCTGCATCCTGTACTTGTAGGCACAACCGGGGGAAGAGGCGGCGTGCAGGAGAAGCACATGGGTCGAAACGTGCCGCCATCCTTCCTTCTTGTCTTGGAAATTGCCCGCAGCATCCCCGAAAGACTAGTCATTTCCTAGTCAAGTAGGGGTTGCTGAAGGGTGGGGCCCAGACTGGGGCAAGTCCGAGAGGAAAGTTGGAAGGGTCCGGGCGGCCAGGGGCGCCACGGAAATTCTAGATGAGCTGGGCACAGATCCTTCTGCTGGTGGGCGACCGGGAGGGGAGAGATGCCAGCCTCATTCTTCCGTTGCTTCTGGAGGCTTTGCAACTCCCGGAGGCGACTGCCGTAGTCAGAGTGTTTGCACGTGACCCCAGTTCCTTTTTGCTCGAGGTACCTGTGATAAAAGGTCCTAAGTGGGCCTGTGGCCGCGCACTAGGCACGTGGCTACGGAAGAAAGCCCAGCGAGTATAATTCTGCGCATCCAGGAATCTGAGTGTGTGGCAGGGAGGGTGGTGGTGCAGGGACTTTAAGTAGAGACTGGAGGCATCGGAAACCCAGGCCGTTTCTATGTTTCATCCACTTGGCTTGGCCTGGGCAGAGGACAGTTTTGCATATTGCAAGAGTCTGAGTCCAACAGGCAGGCAAAACAGCCCTAAAAATATGAATGACTGCAAACACCCCGGACTCCTGGAGATAGATGTGACCACTGGATCGTAGAATTCGCAGGGACGGGAAATCTTTTTCATTGGGATAGAGAGTGGCGCTTGCGGCGCGCTTGCGGCGCGATCGCGGACGGCGAAGCCCCCAGCCTCGCGTTCCCCGCAGCCTGGCTTCCCGGTTCCCATTACATCTTCCTCGCTCGCTGGCTGGCTAACGCTGGAGTAAGACCGGGCGGGGTCCGCACTCGAGCGCGGTGACGTCAGCAGTGTTTGGGTGCTTATGCAAATGAGACTGCGACCGTTTCTCTGTGTCCGACCGGATCCCTTCGAGGTCTTAAAGGTAGAACGAGTCTTACTCAGCATCCTTCGTGTGGTTCACTATCCAGAAACACGAGAGGAAGGAAGGGCTTGTTTTAGGTATTGCATTGAGGCTCCATGGCTCAATTTTAAAAGCTGTTTTATGCCTGTCAATGCCTGGGTATTTTCCCGAAGACCAGGAACAATTTGTTTTAGAAAATATATTCTGCAGAAGCAACCCCATGGAGCTCTTGACCCTATCTGGCCTCATTTCTGCAAGAATGGTGCTAAGATAATAGACTTGCTTTTGTCTTTGGCGCCTAGTATTGGGCTTACCTTGTAGTCACTCCTTAAATGTTTGATGGATTGAATTTTTCTTGAAGAATGTATTTCATTAAATTCGATGTATTTGACCATAGAGTTGTGCGAGTGCTTTTTCTGTCCACACGATCAGATATCCTTGTGTATGTTGGACTATAATATATTATCCCACCAAATTTAAAATTGAATTCATTTGACCATTTCTTCCAAGGGAAACTTTTTTCAAGAAGACAGGAATTCACACTATTTTGAAAGGAAGATAATCTCCTACTGTTTGTTGACATTACTCTTCTGTTGCATGGTTTTATACTGATTCAATTACTTTATACTTCCAAAATGTATGACTCAAGATACATTATTTTAATAGCATTAACAATGATATTGATACATGTATTTTTTTTAAGGAAATAAGTGCTGTTGGCCCAATAAATAAGAAATAGTGTCTTAAAGGGTTCAGGCTGCTATAACAAAACATCATACTGGGTGGCTTATAAATAACAAATTTATTTCTCACAGTCTGGAGACTGGGACTTTAAAGACGTCTTGGCAGAGGTGTCTGGTGAGAACCAGCTTCCTTGTACATAAGTTGGTGTTTTCTGACTGTGCCCTCACATGGTAAAAGGGGCTAGCTTTCTGTGGTCTCTTTTTATTACCCATCACCAAAAGCTCTACCTTGTAATATATCACCATCTTAGGAATAGTGTTTCAATATATAAATCTGGAGGTGAGTGGGACACAAACTTTGCTGACATAGTAAATAATGAAGTTTTAAATTTGGACAATAGCTATTTGGAATACAAATAATGAGATGCTATTTTACTTGTCAATGATTGAAATTTCAAAATAAGAATAAATGCTAGGCACAAGGGATTAAAGCACAGCACTATGAAGCTGTGCATAGCCACTGCAGAACGAGTTCGATTCTCTGCCAGGAAGGTGACCCACATGGTTTGGCAGACCTCTCCTATCTCACCCAATGCTCCCTTCAGCTGTGTATTTTTTACTGTTCTCCCCACTCTGTCTCCAGTGAATTCTCTTACCTCCTGCACCTCTGGCTTGTACCCCAGTTCTTGTATGTATACATAAATAAACCTTTAAAAAAAAAAAGCTAAAACCTAATTACTAATCCTTATAGCCAATGATCACATTTCAAATTTTACTATATGAAGCTTAGAAAATATGCCCATTCTAGGATAAAATAAATTTTGAGTGTGAGCAAGTAAGAAATTCACATTTTTAAGCTATAAGGTTCTTATCCAAGTAACTAAAAAAAATCAGATTTAGGATGATAGAACTAAAGGAGATCTTAGTGGTTATAAAGGGCTTCAAAAACCTTCACTTTCTGATTTACTTCTCATTTTCTTTTGGCAAGTATGTTAATTCTTTATTACTCTATACAATGCATGATTGAACGTGTTAACACATTCCTAAACAAAGTAGATTTTAAAAGTTTTTGAGCTGATGGCATTATTAACAAAAACTCACAGACATATGAATAAAAACATTAAAGATTACATGGCAAGAATCTTCAAATTTGTTTCCAGTTTGTCTTATAACTTAAAATGAAGTCCTGACTATTCTTCTCAAAATAATTGGTAAATAAATTTTGATAAATTTATCTGTTTAAATCTTAATTTTAACCATAATCACTCACTCTCTCTCTCTTTTTTGCAAATGACAAGTCCTTGGAGTTTAATGCTGTTTTAAATGTGTAGTATCAACTCTTATAGTGTATTAGTCCTGTATTTTATATGCTAGGGTGCTTTCACATCAGCTTAATTGCTTGTTGTCTATGAAAAAATTGCTTACCCTGGGATCTTCTTTATCTATCAGATAATTATACTGATGAAAACAGAAACAGTCTCATGCATTGCTTGTGGTAGTACATGTTGACACAACTTTTATAAAAGGTTATCTGGCAATATTTATAAAAATTATAAAAGCACATGACCTTTGATCAAGCAGTTCTACTTCAAGGAGTTTAGAGGTGTGCAAATGCCAGATATATACAGAAATGACCTAAATCTACAATAAGCTCATTCATACATTATAATATTTAAAAACAACAGAACACATTGAACTGGCAGCAAAAGTTTTTTAAGTGAGAAAATAAGATACAGAATTATGTAAGTGAGAAAATAAGGTATAGAATTATGTACATAGTACTAGTAGTGTGAAAACAGACAGGTTAAATAAATGTGGAGAAAATACATGTTAATTTGAAGATACACATTGACTTCACTATATACAAACTATCTATAGAGAATGGGGATAGAGCTCATTTACAGCAAGAAAAGAGTGGGGAGATATTTTATAATCTATGCCCTTAATACCATTCACTATTCAAAATAAAGACCAAAATTATTCTAAAGTGAAAACAATTTGCAGATAAGCACCCCTTGGAGCACAGTAATATAGGCACTAAATGCTCTCCAAGCAATGGGTTAAACATCAATGGGTATTTTATTTTCATGATTTTGTGGTGTCTGAACTTACATGCAACTTTCCCATTTTTAATATTCATAGTAATAAAATAAAAGCAACAGATGAGATTTAGTAAGTTCACTAAATTTAGCCAGCTATAGCAGCATAAAATGTATTTTTAAGGAAGCTTAGTTTTTTTTCTTTAATTTTTATTAGAATATTGATATTTAGACAGTGTCAATCTACAGAACAGTTCGATCACTCTCAGAATCACTATAGTGCCCTCAATTAATCACAAGCTCTTCATTCTTGCCACATGCTGACAACCATTAATCTGTTCTTCATGTTTATTATTTTGTAATTCCAAGAATATTATACTAAGCACAATTCTCTACAGGATGGTCCAAGATGTGTGGATCAGTAGTTTGTTTTTTATAGATGTGTAATAATCAAGGTTTGGACAACCCAAAATTTGTCGAACCACTCCACTGAAAGACATCTGGGTTTCCACTTTTGGGTTATTATGAGTAAAACTTCAATGAACATTCATATACATGCTTTCTACAATATAATTTTTTTCATTTTTAGGAAAATACTCAAGAGTACAATTGCCAAGTTAAAGGATAATTGCTTATTTCTTTTTCTACAAAGCTGCAATAATTTCTCTTCTTAAAGCCAGTGTATCCAGCTTCTTTGCACCTGTGCTAGATTTGGTTGTCACTATGTTCTGATAGCATGTAGTGACATCATATTGTAATTTTAATTGTCACCTTCCTAGTGACTAATAAGAGTTAACCTCATTTCATATGCTTATTTGCTAGCAAAGCATCATTTTTAGTGAAATGTCCTTTTTTGTCTTTTGCCCATTTTCTAAATTATTTTTTAACTATTGAGTTTTATAAATCCTGGATATATTTTAAATACTATTCTTCTGTCACATTGTGATCTGCAAGTATTTTTCTGGTGCTTTTTACTATGTTAATAGTAAAAATTTGCAACATAAATACTTTTAATTCAGAAATTTATGATTTGCCAGGTTCTGCTTTTGGTATGTAGGAACTCTGGTTAGCTTCAGTTTTCAAAGTTCTCTGGTGACTTATTCTAAAGTTTTATGTTTTTAAATTTAATTCATGATTCATTTTGAAGTATTTTTATAAGGTTTGAGGGAATAGCTTGAGGTTATATTTTTGCTGTGGATGGGTTTACAAACATGTTTAAAGGGGTAATCCTTTTACTTTTGGAATGGATTTTGCAACTTTGTCAGCAATCAGTTGGGCATATTTGTGTGGGTCTGTGTGTAGACGCTCTTCTGTTCCAGTGATCTGTGTGTCTATTCTGCTTATTTCACATACTCTTCTTACTGTGGCTATATAATAAGTTTTGAAATCAGGTAGAATTATGTTTGCAACTTCATCCTTCTGTTTCAATATCGTTTTTAATTTTCTGCCTTTTCTCATAAGAATAATCTTCTCCATGTCTACTAAATCTTTGCTGGGACTTAGATTGGGTTTGTATTAAATCTGCATATCAATTTAGAAAGATTGACATATTTACTATGTTGAGTTTTCTTATTCATGACATGATACATCTGTCCATATATTTATCAGCACTTTATAGTTGTCAGTATAAAAATACTTTTTATATTTTGTAGATTCCCTGAGGTTTACATGCCGACAATCAGAAAATCTACAAATGTAGAACATGTTCTTCATGACTTAATTTTTTCTTCTTGTCCTCTCGCATTCACTAAAATTGGAGTACCATGTTGAATAAAGTGTGATAATAGAAATTGTTACCTTTTTTCTGTGATTGAGGGAAAAACAGTCCATCACTGGCAAATACAATGTCAGTTACACATTTTTTGTAGGTGTTTATCAAGCTGAGAGATTTCCATTTTTCCCTAGTCTTTTTTTCTTTTTTTGACAGTTTTTAATCTGGAATGGATGTTGAATATTTTGTCAGTTGCCTTTCCTGAATCAATTACTATGGTCATGTGAATTTTTATGTTATATTACATTGAATTTTAAATGCAGACCAAATCTTGTATACCTAGAAGAAATAACACTGCGTCTTGGTATAAAATTCTCATTATTTATCATTGAATTCTATTTTTAATACTGTGTTAAATAAAGATTTCTGTGTTTATATTCATGAGGGATACAGATATAAAGGTTATCTGATACTGTCTTTGTATGGTTTTGGTGTCAGAGAAACACTAACTTCATGAAATGAATCGTGAAGTGTTCCATTATCTTCCATTGTCTGGAAAAGATTGTACAGAGTTGATGTTAATTAAACATATAGTAGGATTCCTTACTGAAATGTCTAGTCTTGACTTCTTTTGTGAGGATTTTAAAATGATGCATTTGAGTTTTTTTTTAACTAGGTATTAGGTTATTAAATAATTTGTTTTGTATTGGGCCAACTGTGGTAATTTGCATCTCAAAGAAATGGCTCATTTCATTCCTAGTTGTCAGTTTATGTATGCAGATATTTTGCTATATTCTCTTATCATTTTGATAATTTCTTTCATTTCTGATATGCAAAATGCCCTAAACATAACTCTGACCATATGGAACCTTATGTAAGACTTAACTAAATGTGTCTTTCAAGGTTAGTATTTTTTTCTTGTGGATAAAAGAAGTTTACTGTATGTATTTAAAAAGCTAATCTAATCCCTTCTACACAGGTTTATCTCCATCCTATTTAAAGATTTTCTTGAACATCTTTAATTTCAGTAAAGTTCAACTGATCCTTGAACAATACAAGTTCAAGGACACTGTAAGTTTTGAATCCCCCAGACTTAACTAGTAATTGCCTACTGTTGACTAGAAGCCTTACCAATAACAGTTGATTAACATATAATTTGTATATTAGTATATTATATACTATATTCTTATAAAAATGGTAGAGGAAAGAATATGTCATTAAGAAAATCAAAAGATAAAATACTTATATAATACTGTACCATTATTATCAGTAATACAAGTTTACATGGCTTGTTTACAAAAAATTCTCATGTAACTGAACTCACACAGTTCAAATCTGTGTGATTCAAGAATTTCTGTATTTATATTTTAGTTAACTTAAATAAATATTCAATTTATCTTCTTCATAGGGAAATGGTTTCAGTTGTCTATTGCTACACAGCAAGTCCTAATATATAGTGACTTAAGATACAGCAACTACTTATTATTATCTTATGTGTTAGTTAGTCTCAGCTGGGTGCATTATCTTGCCAGTTGATATTAAATAGAACTTAAACTAGGGACTAAAATAATAATGCTTTTGTTCTTATGACTGCAGTGTCATCTCAGATTGCTGAACTAATCAGTGGTTGAGTGAAACAATCAGTCTCTTTCTCTCAGATTCCTAGCAGGGCAGGGCAGGGCAGGGCAGGTAAACATTTTTACATTGTCTTTGGCTTCTAAAAAAGTAAAAACTGCCAGGGTTCTTCATCCTTACTCTTGGAACTTGCATTGTGTCACTTCTGCATTCTCTACTGGTTGGTCAAAGCAAATTCTAGTTCAGACTAGAATCAAGAAAAAGTTATATAGACTATATATCCTCATGAAAGATAGCAGGTGTATGTAGCATTAATATTTATTTTTGCAAATATCTACCACAGGGACTAACTAGAAAGGGTTATACTTCATATTTTACACTAAATGATAATAAATAAAATATAAGCATTTCAAATTCATTTTTCATAAGATACAATAATGCAAATGTATAAATAAGTGTAATGTAATAGTATATGCCTGTCGTAGGTTGCTAGCAGTTCATCTACCTCTTAATGACTGGTACTTGTGAATGTTATCTATTTGGAAAAAGTCTTTACTGTCATAATTTGAGGTGAAGAGATTATACTGGAATGTGCAGATGAACCCTACATACCATCGCAAATGTCATTAAATGAAAGAGATAGGAGAGGTTAGGTCACAAAGAAAAGAGAGGGTATTGTGAACATTGAGGTAGAGGTTGGAGTGATGTGGTTACAGAAGAAGGAATTCAGTCAGGCAGCTCCCAGAAGGTAGAAGCGGCAGCAAGAGAGTGTCCTGTGGAGCATTCCAAGATAGTGCACCTTGATCTTGGGTCACTGAAATTGATTTTAGACCTGTGGTTCCAGAGCTTTGAAAGATTCTTCTGCTGGTTGAAATCACCAAATTTGAAGTGATTCATTACCACAGCCTCAAAAAATGAACATAATATCTAAGTCTGAGGGGTTCTTAATATAGCCAGAACATTTTAAGAGTGTCAAAGATGTTTTAATTTATATTCTCCTTTGTTTCTCTTGTTGCTAGAGACAAATTCACAGAGACACTATGGAAGCCATTTCGTGGAATGTTTTGCCTATGTTTTGAAACTCTCTCTTTCCCCTCTCTCCAGAAAAGAAAGCTATCATTGGTTTATAGAAGTCAACAAAAAATACATTTCAATTTGTGGAAATTGCTTTATAATTAATTTTTAAGTAATTGCAAGCTCACAGGTAGGTGCAGAGGGAGACTTGGCACCCACCATCTTAGTCCCTTATGTTACATTCTTGACTGAAAATACAGCAGAGTATCAAAACCAGTATATTGATGGTGCTAAAATCCATAGAGCTTTTTCAAATAATGTATTCATTTTTCTCTGTGTATGTTTGTGTAAAATTCTTAGTAATTTTATCGAATGTACAGCTTCATGTAACCCTCACCACAATAAATATACTAAACAATGCCATCCATCTTACAAGATTCCCTTCAATACCCTTTTATAGCACACTCACATGCCAACTTCTCCTCATCTCTATCTTCCATTATGTTATTTCACAGATGTTATAAAAGAAAATGATTTCATGAAATATGTATCCTTTTGAAATGGGCTTTTCCCCCATTAAGCATTATTTCCTTGAGTTTCACCCAATTCATTGCAGGTGCCAAGAGTTAGTTCCTGTTAACTGCTGAGCTTGCACTTTGTGTATTTGTTTATTTAACCACATACCCACTGAAGGACATTTAGGTATTTCTGAGGTTTGACTATGAATAATAAAGCTGACATGAGCATTAATGTATAAATATCTGCTTAAAAATAAGTTTTTATTTCTATGGGCTATACACCTAAGAGTGTAAGTTGGTACTTTAGTGACAATATTAGTGTTAAAAGGAACAGCTAACTATTTTTTAGAGTGACTGTACTATTGGATATTAAAATATATTGCATCAGTTTTTGCGGTAACAATGATTTCCAACACATCTCTACCGGTGCATATCACAAGATCACACCCACCACCAAAACCCCTGTCATCTTCCACCATATTTCACTGGGTTTCCACTCCCCTTTGCCCCTCCCTCCACTTGCCCCTTCCTCAATCATTTCACATTTCTATCAGAAGTATGTGTTCCATCTTCATATTTGAGAATATTTGGTGTTTTTACTTTTGTTTTTAATTTTTTCCCTTTTGCACAAAACCGAAGATGTAAGTTATGACTTAACTCTTTGTAAAAATTGTTCCCTCTTTTAATGTGCTTTGTTATTTTTATCTTTTTCTTAATGCAAAATTTCATGTAAAAGGGGATATGATTTACAATGTTTAAATAGAATTCTATATTGTTGAACATATTTTGTATTTTTCAAGATTATAACTTCAGTATTTCATCAAAGGGTTTTTTTTTTCCTTTTTTTTCCTTTCCAGTTATTCCATAACTATAAATTTCTTAACGTTTGTCACTTTATATTTGGTGTTGGGATATAAATCAACACTTTTTATTCAGATAGTCTTTACTTATGACCCTGTCTATTAGAACTTGAAAATATATTTTATCTGAATCCATAATAAATTTCAAATTTAATGTTCAGCATTGGCTCACAGTTAAAAACATTAAGTAAAATTCGAACTTCCCAAGTCAGTGTGATAATTTATTATTGCTCCAGTATCTTGTTATAGAATATTAAGCTGGTGGCAAATGCCAGTATTTTGCCCGTGCAGGCATGTCTGTTTGAATCATCTCTCATCTCTAAGATGCAAGTGCCTGCCTGCTATTTTAGGTCTTTGCACAGTTTTGCTAGAAATGCTAATTAAAATTTAATAATGTAATTTCAAAAGAAGTATAACAAGAGTTTAGAAGCTAAAACACCTTGAAAGATGGAATGAAAGATGGAATGAGATACAGATAATACATTTGGTTAATTCCATTGTGAAAATATTAGCAAGACTAATAAATAGAAGAGAAAAACCTATTACCAGTACCAGTAATAAAAAAAAAAGGGATCTGATTACAAACATCCTACAGATATTTTAAAAGTACAGAATATTATGAGTCACTTTATGTCAATAAATTCTGCAACTCAGATGAAATGGTAAGAAAAAAATCTTAAGTAGCTGTTTATCAATGAAATAAATTGAATTGATAAATCATTATGTCATGTTAAAAACTCCCTTTTATCACTGTATTAACTAGTACCCTGTTTTATTTATGAAGATTATAAACTAGTTATGGTGGGTAGTTTCTCTGACTTTTCTATGAACATAAGCACAGTTACATTAAAGAATTCCTTGTTGGTAGCCATGAAGGGCAAAATTCTTGGCATAAAATGCCTAAAACCATTTCACTATACTTTGAAGAGAAGCACTCATGTGCATTTTTAAAATGGAAAAATCCTTGGTTTCCAGACCTGCCTTGTATACATGCTTGCTCTGGATCTGAATAGAGAAAAGAATTTGAGCTCTAACACATACACGCAAGTATAGAGACAGAGAAAAATGCCAAAGTGATGCAGGGTTTTTCTTGAATTGCTTGAGGGAATGTTCACACAAATATGAATTGTATCACTTCCTGTCTGTTTATGTTGTTTTTGTGATTGGTTGGGCCTCATTCCATTTCTCTTCAACTCTAAGGTCACTTTTATCTAACATATTTGATCTTTTCTATTGCAATGGTGTTGGGTCATTGAAATTATGCAATGTAATGTAGATTTTTAAGATGGTACCTTCCTCTCTATTACAGATTAGCACCTTAAAAGCAAATACTGTATGTTTCATTAATCCTTGTTTCAAGGTCACAAGATCAAATAATTGAAAGGATGTATGCATGAACAGAGGCTATTCTGTATAAGGCAATTCATAAGGGTTGGCATGCAGTTGTGAATGTACTTCTATAAGGGATACGAGAAGGTATGTACAGAGATGGGGAAAGGAAAAAAAATTATAAAGAAACATTCACAGAATTTTAGTTACTGATGAATAGAATTTACATTATGTATTGGAGTATACCTGAGATCAAAGTAAACTTTTGCAAGAAGGAAGAAGTTAACTAAAAGCAAATGCGTGTGAAGCTCATATGTACTTGCAATTCTTGTACAGCTGGAAATATTAAGCTCTAAGAGTCCAAGGACAATCGTGTGTTTTATGCTCTGTAGAAAGAGATTTTGCAATAAAAATTAATAAGAAAGGGTATTCTGCATCTTAAGTATTAACATATTTAAATATTATTATTTTTCAATTTAAAATTTACAGGTACCTACAGATTGGTGCATGTATGATCCAGGATCCCTAAGCAATTACCACTTCAAATCAAGGATTTATTTGATATTTTCTTTGGCCTTTACTTCATATCAAGTAACATATTTAAAAAGGAATTAGCACATTGGAACAACAACAACAACAAAATACCACTAATACTTTCCAATGCCTAAGAACAGCAAGGTGGTAAAAAGAGAATTAGATGATGAGGTTATTGAGTCTGTCAAAGACCTTCTTTCCAATGAAGACTCAGCTGATGATGCTTTTAAGAAAAGTGAACTAATTGTTGATGTCCAAGAAGAGAAAGATCTAGATGCTGAAGAAGAATCAGAAGTTGAAGATGAAAGGCCAGCTTGGAATAGTAAACTACAATACATCCTGGCCCAAGTGGGGTTCTCTGTAGGTTTAGGGAATGTGTGGCGATTCCCATACTTGTGTCAGAAGAATGGGGGAGGTAAGTTGGATTTGTTTTGTTTTTAAGTGATACAGTTCTGAGTAAATTGCAAATGATTATGTCAGATAGCTCACACTATTACTGTAGTCTCATCATTTTAGTAGCTAGGGATTCCATTGTCAAGCTAAGGAGACTCTTGGTGGGTGTGTGCCCACCTTTATTTCAGATTAGGTTTCCATAGCTGCAGATGGCTTCTCGCTGATACTCAGCTACTCGAGGACTATTAGGGATAATAGATTCTGGAATTCTTTCTGAGGATGCTCTAAACAGCTTAAAATTACGACATTTCTAACAAATGTTTCATCACTTGTGCCTGTCAGTTATTCTCCCTGGAGAAAAAACAAAACTGTGTGATATAAAACAATACTGGAATTTTTTCTCTATGACTTATTAACTCTGGATTTTAAGTTGTCTCACTTCAAATAAGCAAAAATTATATATAATTTAGAATGATTATAGTCTTCAAATGCTGACCAGAACTTTTCTAGGAGAAGGGAGGTTACCAGATAATTAATATAATGCCAGACATTCTTCACCCCATACATATTTCATTCCTAATTCTGTAACATTTGGAAATGGAGCTCAATTTAAAGAACATTTTAAAGAAATCAACATCCTTCATTTTAAACAAACATATCTGCATCCCCATGATATTCTAGCTTTTTAAATTTGTGCATATAACTACCAAGAATTATTCAACAAAAATTACCTAAAAAAAGTAGGAGAATTAAAAAAAAAAAAGACTTGAACAAAGGAATAGATCATGCAGGTGGGACAAAGTGTACATGTATACATGTATATATACATGCATGGAAGCTGTTAAAATAATTGTGGCTCGGGCCCTCCCTGGTGGCGCAGCGGGTTAAAGCACTGCACTGAGAATCTAAAGCCGCTTCTGCATGAGTTCAATTCCCGCCTGCCCCGGAGGTGACCACATGGTGTGGCAGACCTCTCCTGACCCGCCCGCTGCTCCCCTCAGCAGTGTACTTCGTCGATCTGCCTGTTCTGTTCCCCACTCTGTCTCTGGTGAAGCCTCTCACCGCCCCTGAGCCTCTGGTCTGTACCCCAGTTCTGTATGCACAAATAAATAAATCTTAAAAAAAAAAAAATAATTGTGGCTAAGAACCAAATAATCTACAATCTACCTTTTAGTCCATAAAGGATAGGAAGAATGTATTGGTATTTGTGGCAGTTTGTGATAACTGCTGACTGGACAAACATAATGGTTCTATTTTTTGTGTAGTTGTATACTACATACACATCCACTGAAGTAACATAAATATTCACATGTGAAAGTTCTTAGTCATTAAGAGATGAAATGATAAGGTGTTGCAGTGACAAAATACATTGAAATCTTTAGTTAATTCAACCAAGCATGAGACAAGAGCTTTAGAAAAAGGGGTGTTTGACGAATCGCCTGAGTAGAATCAATGCATTAAGTCAGTGCAGTGCTATCTGTAACTCCACTGAAGTTGTAGACTCCTTATGAATAATAATATATATCAATTACTTATCCAACCAGGTATACACTACGTACCTTTTTGACTTTTTCTTTGGAAAGAAAACAATGTGGTCCAAAATGGAGTTCCTATATTAAGCCCATAGAGTCTTACTACCTAATCTGCGGTCTCACCTTCCCTAGGAATGTAGTCTTAACTGGTCAGTGTGGAATTTTTTGGTCAGCACCAGAGAAGTAACTTTTTCCAATTCCAAAGGAAGATCAGGTAGTCTCCCACACAGTCCTTTCCATGCCACGTTCTTTTGTTACCTAAGGCTGAAGTAATTTCCTCTTTCCTTTTCTTGCCCTCTTCCAATTCATAAAATCTTTTAATTTTGTGCAAATTCTTGGATCTGTCTCTTACTTGCTAGATGGCCTACTGCCCATTTCATGAATCTTTTGATAAATCCTGAATTTACTTGGTTGGATTTTTGAATTTAACATCACAGATCTTCCATTTGCCACGACTGGCAGAAGATAAATTCTAAGTTTCAGACCTTTTCCCATAGAAGTTTACTGGTTATACTGTTATGGGGGGAGGCTAACTTGGGTGCAACATGTCAGGTTGCTTTCCACTTGGTAGAATCTCTTTCTTGGTGGAGAACTTTCAAAGATTTCATATTTAGTAATTAGTTGTTAGCAAAAATAGCTCCTCATTTTCATTTGTAATAAGAATCAAAAATGCCCATTCAGGTTTTGTTTCCTCTCTTCCATGATGAGTACTGGTGAATGATACTGTGTTGATTATAAAATTTCACTGAGCTTTCTTATTTCATTATGACTGTCAAGAGCGCAAAGGGCTGAACTCAACTTGCAGTACAGTGTCAGCCTTCTGGGTATCTGAGTTAAATACCCAGCCAAACAGCTCAGGCTGCCTGCATTGTATTCATCACTGAAAGCATGCTATGAATAATAAAACTAAATCTAATATAGCCAAGTAAGTTATTTGTCTAGTGCTTACAGCACAATGGTTAAACTTAATAAGTGGTATAACATAGATATTACTAGCCTAGGGTTTGAAGTTATTTGACTGTTAAGCCTGGCTCATTCCCACACTAGCCATGTGATCCTTCACAAATTTATTTATTTATTTATTTTGGCTTAGTCCCCACACCTGCAAAATGAAGGTAATGATGATACTTACCCCACTGGATTTTGGTACGAATAAATGAGTAACTGTAAGTAACGTATTTAGAAAGGTGCCTGTCAAGTAGTCAATGATCAATTATATTTTAGTTATGACTATTTTAATATGTATTTTGTATTTTTGTTATATATACATTAGTATTTTTGGTACTCTAGTGTTAGAATAATGGAATTAGAAAATAACACTAAATTTCTGATAGAAATTTAGAAAGGTGCCTGTCAAGTAGTCAATGCTCAATTATATTTATTTATGACTATTTTAATATGTATTTTGTATTTTTGTTATATATACATTAGTATTTTTGGTACTCTAGTGTTAGAATAATGGAATTAGAAAATAACACTAAATTTCTGATAGCATACCATGAGCATATAACTAAAGAGAGACTCTTAACAAGTCCTGTCTTAATTCATTCTCTTTTTTCCAGTCATTCTCACACTTAATCCATTCATACTCTAGGATTTGATACAGGTATTAAAATGAACTTTTAAGCTTTTGGGAAACATTTTCAAGTGATTAGTGCTTGAATATTATTAATCATATTAGAATTTTGATAATACTGTTGTATAAGCTCAGTTACAAACACTTTTGTAAAACTAACTCAAGTACGAAAAACTGAAACTCAATTATAAGAAAGCAGAGATTTTCTAAGACCATTACATTACAATAAATTCTTATACATATTAATATTATAGATCTATAAATAATGAGATAAAAAAGATTATTGATATTTACTTTTCCAGCAGAATAACTTTCAGAACAATTTGAATAGCTTTCAAAACCTATCCAATATCATTAAGAAGTTTTAACATGGAAAAAGTAAATAAAAAGGGAATTACTGTTAAAAAGTGAATTATTGTCATCAGTTACATGACCGGCTTGACCATTTGGCTAGATAAAACTTCAGGAAATAAATTCGAATGCAGCAAGTCAATCTTAGAAGTTACTTAATGACTTCTCAGATCTGAATACAGTTTCACATTTGAACTTTTTTTAATGAAGTAATAGAATATTATAAAATTATTCACAGTGCTTTAAAATCACTGGTCATGTCTTAATTTAAGAGTTAGCTATGAAATAATAAAGTATGGAAATTTTACTGCAAGTATAATAGCACAGATACATTTGAAATTGAGCTAAATATTTTAGTATTTCAACAAATCTCACCATCTTGCCTTAGAATTAAAAATAATTTCCTTAAGTGTACTTTTTTATATGAATTATATATGGGAAAAATAATCTTTCTCTGTGGTAGTTATTTTTCTTTGTTAGTTTAGGATGCCACTTCTTCCTTTGTTATTTTATTTAGGAAAAAAAGTCATTTTAAAATGCCGTATCATCTCACTCATTCTAATTGATCAGATTTGGAAAGCACAAGATGAGACTTGTTAAAATTTAATAAAGGATTGTTTAAATAAGACTTGCAGGAGTTTGAAATCTGTTTGACAATTAGTTTTAAGGATCAAATATTTTTATATAAAGTGAAGCTGTCTTGCCTTTCAACAAAATGAAACTGAAACTATTCATTAATAACATTTATAATAACAGATATTTCTTTAAGCAGAAATTCTTTGTAACAATCAAATTTCAAGTCTAGAAAGTTTAAATAATGAAATTTCAATTTATTTAAAGGCTGCTATATTTATACTATATAGAAGTTATATTTCATGAAATAATAAGAATTAGCATACTCTACTGAAAATTTAAGATATTTTATTTGTTCTTGTCTTTTTAGGTGCATATCTTTTGCCATATTTAATACTGCTTCTGGTAATAGGTATTCCCCTTTTTTTCCTGGAACTTTCGGTGGGTCAAAGAATTCGGCGAGGAAGCATTGGTGTGTGGAATTACATAAGCCCTAAACTGGGTGGGATTGGATTTGCAAGTTGTGTAGTAAGTTTTCCAGTATAGTACATGCTATAATTTTGACAGACTTTCTAATTATATAGTTTGCATTTATAACAAAATCTTTATGTGTGTACTTCTACTTAAATATTTAATCATGTTTTGAAAAACACTATTGGCTCATGCACTAATAAGTGAAATTATAAATATTAATAAAGTCCACTCTTGTTAATGAATGCTCTTATGGCCTACAAGAGACATTAGCTTTTTTTTGAAAAGACAATGTGTTTTAAATAAAAATAAAATGAGGATTTTTAAAATATTAAGTGGGCAATGGCACACATTAAAGAAACAGGTAACAACAAATGGTGGAGAGGATGTGGAGAAAAAGGAACTCTCCTACACTTCTGGCGGGAGTGCAAACTGGTCCAACCACTATGGAAGTCCATATAGAGGTTTCTGAGTCTACTATAACTGGAATTACAATATGACCCAGCAATTTCATTCCTAGGAACTTACAAAAGGACACAAAAATATTAGTTCAAAAAGATACCTGCCACACCCTGATGTTTGTTGTAGCATTATTTATAATAGGTAAGATATAGAAACAACTCAAATGCCCCCAGATAGATAACTGGATCAAGAAGATGTGGTATGTATACACAGTGGAATACTATTCAGCAATCAAAAAAGATAAGCTCATGCCATTTGCAGCAACTTGTATGGAGCGAGAAGGGATCATGTTCAGAAGGAAAAGGATATATATCAAATGGATTCACTTATAGGAGGTCTATAGGGGAATCAATTAAGTGGTCAGAAAAATAATAATAATGATATAAAGCTAACAGGCAACTGCAGATAGGAGATATTATGCAAAGGAAGAGGAGGAAAAGTGATCAGGGCAGAGTTGAGAAGAGCACAAATGACGATGGTGATGGTTCATGGGTGAACTGGTGGTGGGGATTTTATGAGGAGTACACAATGATGTAAAAGATATAGATTATAAAATAAAAATAGTGTAAAGTGGGGTTTTACACATTTCATCTTAGTTTCAAAGATGTCATATAATCACACCATTTTGTTTTGCAGGTGTGCTTTTTCGTGGCTCTCTACTACAATGTCATCATTGGATGGAGTCTGTTTTATTTTTCTCAGTCTTTTCAACAACCCCTGCCTTGGGATCAGTGTCCTTTGGTGAAAAATGCTTCACACACTTGTAAGACATGTACCATGTAGTGTTCTGTGTTTAAAGATAATACAGTTGATAAAGGCAGCTTTCAAAAATCATAAAAATTTGGAAAAGATTTCCATATATGGAAGAATATTTGAACATTAGTGTAATAAACATTCCTCAGCATAGGTTTAGCATACTTAGAGAGTTAGGCTTAAGATACTATCTAACTTTCTAGCTCTTCCCACATTATTTATTTTGTGCACCATGGTATTACGTAAACTATTATAGCTTTCAGTTGTCAATTGGATAATTTCGTCCTTTGTACATTTTTCTTAGTACATTACATTTTTTCTAAAATCAAAAAGTGGAAAATGAGAACTTGGGTTACAGTAATTGCAATTACATCATCAGTTCTGTTGTTTTAGTATTCCTTTCACTTATTTTTATGCCCCCAAATATAAAGAACAATTCCTTAGAGTAGCAACATTCATAAATAAAGAATGCAACTCACATATGTGGTATAAAATTTACGAGCAACCGTAGTTTAAAAAAAGATTAGCGAAATACGTTATTGAATCCAATATATCCAAAGTATCATTGCCATGTAGACATATAATTCATCTGAAATTATTAACATGATTATTTGCATTATTTTTCTCCTATGCAGTCTCCAAAATCTGGTTAATATTTTATATATATTACAAGTGGCACTTTAGACTAGCTCCACTTCAAAGGCACACATGGCCAGTAGTTAGCATATTTGACATTTCTGCCCTAGGAAGTCATTCAGATAGCTCTGGAGGAAGGATGGGCAAAAGCCTGATTTGCTTTCATTACACTGATGAAAAGCTCAGTATTCTTGTTTCAAATGTATAATTAGAATAACAAAGAGGATGCATGTCTGTTATTTTTTCACATTTTTACACAGTTGAGTTTCATTATGAATTTAAATGCTTCTGTAGAGTGGTAGTGCTTTTCTAGGAAGTGTTAAGAATTGATTTACAGGCTGTCGGGAAACAATAATAGTCTCATTATTCTTTATAGTCTGAAATAATTGTGTTATTTTGCTTTTTACAGTTGTAGAGCCAGAATGTGAAAAAAGTTCCGCCACCACCTATTACTGGTACAGAGAAGCACTGAATATTTCCAGTTCCATTTCTGAAAGTGGAGGCCTAAACTGGAAAATGACTGTCTGCTTACTTGCTGCCTGGGTTGTGGTTTGCTTGGCTATGATCAAAGGCATTCAGTCTTCTGGAAAAGTTAGTATATTAGAGATCCTCTTGATTCTGTTCATCGCTATTCCTGGGTACTGTGTTCACCACATGCTCTACTGTACATTTCTTTTTTCTAAAGATTTATTTTTATTTATTTACACATATAAGAAATGGGATGTAGGCCAGAGGTGCAGGGGTGGACTGGGGCGGGGGTGAGAGGATTTAACAGAGACAGAGTGGGGAGCAGAACAGGCAGGTCTATTAAAATATACTGCTGAGGCCCTCCCTGGTGGCGCAGCGGGTTAAAGCACAGCCCTGAGAAGCTAAAGCCACTTTCGCATGAGTTCGATTCCCACCTGCTCCGGAGGTGACCACATGGGTAGCAGACCTCTCCTGGCACGTCCGCTGCTCCCCTCAGCAGTGTACTTCGTAGATCTGCCTGTTCTGCTCCCCACTCTGTCTCTGGTGAAGCCTCTCACCGCCCCTAAGCCTCTGGCCTGTACCCCAGTTCTGTATGTACAAATAAATAAATCTTAAAAAAAAAACACAAAAAACAAAAACACTGCTGAGGGGAGCAGCAGGTGAACTAGGGGAGGTTCGCTGGGCCATGTGAGTCAGTTTCCTGAATACAGCTGAAATCATGCTGCAATGGCAAACTACAAGTAGCATCATTCTAGGTATTTCATTAAATACTGATAAGAAATGGCACTTTTTCAAATGTGTTTAAATTAAGTAAAGGGCATAAAGTTTTACAATGTCATCTAAAATAGTGATAATCTTTTCCTTGATGTATCAAGATCTCTTTGGAATTTTTTGTCAACACCCAAAAGTTTTTTTCCCCTGACATTTGACCCTATTGTTTCAGTTGTCTGATTACCAATTATTTCCAATCACAGAAATTGGGGAATATGTGCAAACAAGGACTGTGTTTTATATTATTCATTTCTTCCTACTGTAGGTGTTCTAAAATATAGTTGCATAACAGATTTTACAATAGTTTAATGTGACGTGTCTCATAAGGATTTGAACATCATTAGGTTATTAGATAATCTCAAAAAGGAACTCAGACCAAAGGGGATGCCCGCCTGCCAGGGCAAATGGAAGATTTTAAAATCCTGTGGTTGAAAAAGACTTTAAATGAATTCTAAATATCTTGATTTTTCAAAACAATGCACTAGAAAAATAATTGCTATTCATGATATTGCTTTTCATCTTGCATTTCCCTCCATTTTTACTGTTACTGTGTTAAAGCTCTTTTCTATCTAGCTTGGCTACAGCAAGAATTTGTTGGTGGTTCATTTTCTTACCTGCCCATCTCTAACTTTGTTTCTACAAAGCATAAAGCTGATCATATAACCTTACAGACTAATTCACTACGGTCACCTTCATATATTAGTAAAAATAAAAAAATCAAACAAAAAGTTCCAAACTTCCACCTAATTCTGAGTCTATATTTTCTGCTAGAACCTTTTCTATTATTATTCTTGCTACTATATTTAATAATACTAATAATTATTATTATTCCTGCTATTATTATTATTACTGTGCTAAGTACTTTGTATACATGAACTTAATATTTCTACTAGCCAGATAATTGTGTTTTTCTTCCCATTTTACTTCAAAGTTAACAGCCTTAGGAAGAATAAAAGTGGGTCAGAATTAAGCAATTGATGAATGGTAAAGCTGTTACTAGGTTATAGTAAGTGCCAATTATTTTATTATCTTCTGTGTTCTTTGTTTATAGCGATTCCTGGATTCTCTAAAACTGGCCTGAGCCATGCTCCTGCTGTGGCAATTTCTCCTCTTTCTCCCCACCCTCCACCTTCTCCTTCCTCCCAGATACACATCATATACCCAACTCTATACCAGAACTGTGGTGTTTGGGATATGGTGGTAAACTAGAAAGAAAATGTCTTTGCTCTCATAGAACTATATCCCTGTAGGGGAGACTGACAGCTGACAAGTAAACTCAGAAATAAGATAATTTCATCAGTGCTAAGTGCTGTCAGAAAACACATCCACACACCCGCACACTAACAAGAAGCTATCATTAAGGGTTCATGAGACATGGGGAGTGCAAATGGAGGGGACATTGGGGTTGAAGAAAAGTGTAGCCATAGTTTGGGTGTTCTGATAGGAAGACTTGAGAAGATGAAAATAATAGTTGCATCATAAAGAGGAGAAAGAAAACCATCTCACAGGTCCCAAGGCGGGAAAGCTTGGTGTACTCACAGCGAAAGTCTATGGAACTAGGAAGGGAGAAATGTTGAGAGGTGGAGGGGTGAAGGTAGGGGGGCACTCCAGTGTAAGGCTTTGCAGGTCAGGGGGAGGCATTCATGTTTTGCATTTGTATTGGAATGTGTGAGCTGGGGAATGAGACAGCAGTTAGGAGAATATACATATAATAGTCTAACAGTCCAGGACCATTTCTGGGTACTTGACTTGAACAGCTGGAGAAATGGTGGGGCCATTATAGAAATGGGTGGGGATACCTTTAGGGTATTCAATACCTTTAGGGACTATTCAATAGTCCCTTTGGAACTGAAATTTTTCCAAATATATTAGCCTTCTATATGGAGGTGTTAAGGAGGGAGTAAATCTCTGGCTAGGACAACATTTGGTTAACTTTAAAGGTGAAATCTCTGACGCAGAATGTAAAACCTTTGTCCGGTTAATTATTGAGATTCCATAGGGTACTTATCACAGAGACCACCCTATTCCACAAATTTTACAGATTTACAATGGAACTGTGGATGATGGAAAGAAAAGCCTTCCCCCCTTTTCACAGTCTAAAAATTAGTAAGTTGTTAAAGTGGTAGTGGCTATTCATTTCTTTTAAATATTGCTTGTTCTATGAACTATAAGGAATCAACACTATTTTAGTTACACCAGACCTATGGCCTATTTTATTAGAATTGAATAAAAAAAGCTTTCTTAGTTTCTCATTTATATACCAAATAGGATCCTAAACATACATTGAATCATGAATAATAAGCCATTCTAATAAGATAGCTATACAACTTATTAATAGTAATCATATAAAAAAAAGGTGACTGTCAAAAGTCTAGAACATAGCACAATCTTAACTTAAAAAAACACTATAGCTAGTGTGTGAGTCTCATTTATTTTTATTATTCTTTCTTGACAGATCATGTATTTTAGTTCTCTGTTCCCATACCTGGTACTTATATGCTTCCTAATCAGAGCTCTCCTGTTAAATGGTTCAATTGATGGCATCCGCCACATGTTTACCCCTAAGGTATGTACTGGATTTCTGTTTAAGGCTGATGATCACAGACACATTATGTTTATTGTTGCAATGTTCCCACAGTTGGATAGAAGGCACAATTGTTCTAACATATGCACACTAGACTTTCATATTATAGTCCTTATGTTAGCCCATCTAGAGAAGCTAAAGCTTCTTATACAGATCTATAATTATATCCATCTACCCCCCAATTTTAAATGGCCCATTTTATTCTTATCCTATCAATTGCCTTGCATATTTTGAGAAATAGCTGTACAAATAGCTTTCATTTGTGGCACAGTGGGTGGCACTGGAGGAGAAAGGAGTCTGTGATTGTTGAGGTGCATTTTTATAAATGTAGAGAAGATAAAATACTAAACACTTTTATAAAAGACTATCACTATTTAAGCTTCAATATTCCTTTTTTTACAAGAATTGAGCCTTCAATTCTACAGTGGGTAATTTAGACCCTTTTAGTCTTTACTTTTCCTTTCCCTGTCTCAGTGATTCTTAACCTTTTGAAAAAAAATTAGTAGGATCTTCTAACCAAAAAAAAAAAAAAAAAAAAAGTGTGGAAGGGGGCTATTAATTTGCTTAGTGTATCAATAGGTTGACAGATTACTTTAATCCATGGATAAGAACCCCCTACTGTATATTAAATCCTCTCTTTCAGAAAATCAGTGTTTTCTTGTTTTATTTTGTTTTGAATGTTTCTACCTAAGAGAATCTGTACAGTGGTGAGTTTAGGAAGTAATTTTTATAAGTGCAGACATACTTCAGGCATGTTCTCCCTACATTTCACAAAGTCTCAGGATGAATGCTTACTATTCAGCTTAGAATTAGACATAATGTTGGACATATTGAACTTTAATCAGTCTTTGTGTTGTACTGATTTGTCAGAGAACAAAAAATAAGTTTTGAGATGTATATATTTTCTGTTTCCCCCCTCCGCAAATGGCGTACTTCCCTATTCATTGCTACCCTTAGTCTAGGCATTGTGAGAGTTGGACAGAAGATTCTGGTGTGCAAGAAAAGCACACCTGCTTTTCTTGAATAGTTCAAGTCTTATTGACCATTCAGAGTTGTGCAAACTCCTCAGTGGAGCTCTAGCAAAAATATTTCAGCTATAATATAATTTGAATTAGTTTCAAATAAGCCATATTCAAAGACCAAACATTTTTGTCTTTGTAACATTCAAGAAAAGTTTTCTGAATTTAACAGAATTAGCTTCATTGTGAATTTGAGGTATGTCATTTTTTTAAGTTGGCAATTGCTTATGACAAAATTCTACGTATTTGATTTGAATGTATGTTTTACAATTTAATTCCTTTCATAGGATGCTTTTAGAAGACTCTGTATCTTTAAAACTGCAGCATTAAAATTTTAAAACCAGGACTATTAAAATGAAGTTATTTATTCTAAAGCTTACTTTATACTATTGATTAGATTGAGTATTAAGTCACTGTAGAATGTCATAGTTAGTAAAAATAAGAAGTAAGAGGTGTCAGTTATGTTTCACTTACATATGTTATAAGGATAAAAATATCCAAACCCTAAAAATACACCTGAAGCAAGGAATGCAGATTTAGTTCCCAAATTGGAAGTATTCGAAAATGTTTTTAAATCGTTAAAATGTTGTTAGTAAATAGGCGCTTTCTGCCATCTAGTGGCAAAGTAGTGATAGACAGTTGAGTGTAAATCAACATAAACCAAAGGGCGGAAATATAGTGAGCAATGGCCAATATGTAACACATTTACCTTAACTTACTGTACATAAACTATACATCTAATCATGATTATTTTTAATGAGAACATTTCATAAAATTTAATAGTAATAGAAAAAAATAATCGAGCAATAAGCTCCTCATGCTTGAGATGAAGATTTTGGAACCTGTGTCATATATCAGCTGCAACCCAGGACTACTGTATAAATTTAGGCAGGTCATTTTACCTTTATAAGATTCAGATAAAAGTAGCATATAGTATTAGCAACAGTTTTGGATACTGTTGTGAAAATTAAGTGAAATAATCCACATAACATGACTATCAGTGTTCCTAGCACTGAAGTTCAGAGATGTCAGCAACTACTGAATAAAATTACTGTGTGTGGTAGGCAGTGTGATAAGCACTCCATGAATTGGCCCTCCATCTTTCATCTGAGGAAGCTGAAACTCAGGTAGGGCAGGCCACTTACCCCAGCCTGCAGTTTTTAGATTACTGAAAGGCAGAATCAGTATCTGAAACTTTGTGTGGAACTGTTTTTAAACACGTTCAACATTTCTTCCAATAAAAAAGCATGTTCATTGCAACAATAAAAAGATACACACAAATTTAAATGTGATTGTTACTGAACCAGACTCGACTGTTCCTTGATATCTTGTTATTTGCAGCTGTGTCATTTACAGCTAATAATAATTTACAGTTGCATTTAAAAGGTTTGAGTAGATTCCATGATACTGGTCTAAGCAGCAAAGCAAAGTATATGATCAATGTAGATTCAGAACTTTAGAGCTATGGATCTAAAAAGGTCTTTGAGATGATACAGGTGTATTTTTCAGTTTTCACAGAAAAGGCTTTCAGGAAGCCACCAAGGGAATAAATTACACATACATGAATGTGCAAAGTACAAATGGTTCAATTCTGTCATGTTTATAATTATTCCCTGCTTTGACTATTAGACTTCCAACACAAAACTTAGGATATTAGCTAAGCATTTCTTAACTTTTATTGATAATTGAGTTTTTTTATTTTTGGAAAGAAAGGCATAACTGAAGATAGTTTCTCATTCAAATAATCCCTTGATGATTTGTCTGAAAGTGTTAGAAAATCTTCATCTAAGTAAAAATCTTTGAGTCCAAAAATAATGCTATGATTTAATATATTTAAACAATAGGACTAATTCCATGTAGTTTATTCTGAACTATTATATTGCTGCTGATTCTATTGTGTTTAATTTTAAACAGCTTGAGATCATGCTGGAACCCAAGGTCTGGAGAGAAGCTGCTACTCAGGTGTTCTTTGCCTTAGGTCTGGGGTTTGGTGGTGTCATTGCCTTTTCAAGCTACAACAAGAGAGACAACAACTGCCACTTTGATGCTGTCCTGGTGTCCTTCATCAATTTCTTCACTTCTGTCCTGGCAACCTTGGTGGTGTTTGCAGTTCTGGGCTTCAAAGCAAATGTCATAAGTGAGAAATGCATTGCCGAGTATGGATATTCATTTTTTTTAGGTTTTGATGGCATGATTATATACAAAGTTTGTTCCGTAGGTTCATGAGTGTTCATTCATATGTTGTTCTATTTTTCAGAAATTCGGAAATGATCATGAAATTTTTGAAACTAGGAAACATTAGTCAGGATATTATTCCCCATCATATTAACTTTTCAGCTATTACTGCAGAAGATTATCATTTAGTTTATGACATTCTTCAAAAAGTGAAAGAAGAAGAGTTTCCTGCACTTCATCTCAATTCCTGTCAAATTGAAGATGAGCTAAATAAAGTTAGTAGGATATTTTTAAGTAATAAAATAACTATCATTAGGTTTAAATATGCATTATCTTGCAGACTGCTTTTGGGAAAAAGACATTTAAAATGCCTGTGGAAGATTATGCTGTTTCAAAATTCACATTCTTTTCTTTAGCGGCTGTATTTTCTTAAGTTATAAAGGCTTGCTGTATTTTAAAATGCAGTTTTTATTGATTAAGCCACAGTTATTTAAAATATGAATGTAATTAAGTTCTTTTATGATAGAACATGATTAGTCTTGACGCCATTCTTGGCATAATATATAAGGCAAAATTTGAATCATGACTATCACACATTACATTCTTGTTTTGACACATGATCATTTGGTAACTTTTAATTTAATAATTGTGTTCATGATTAAGTTCTCCTTTTTAGCTATTGCCATATATATCAATAAACACAAAATAGGTGAAGATTAATATTGGTTGTCACCTCCTCCCTGTATTGTCAAGAGGAAAATATAAGGGAGAAATTAACCATTAATCACTTGCTTTTAAATAGACAACTATAACTGAGGTTCAATATAAAAAATGATGTGAGGGAATTCTGGATGAAAGCATTTGTTAGAAAAATGTAGCTAATTATTAACTTACTCTAAATTTTGTTTTAATTTCTCCCGTATCTGTTTTCTCTGTGGGATAACACAAACCCCTTGAAATTTAGAGATACAGTTCCTTAGAAGGCCACATGATCAGCAAGTCGATTTCCAACAGCTCCTGGACTTTAGTATTGTTTCTCCTGTGTTCCTAACTGATGACCCCATTGCCTGATCGTAACTGATGACCCCATTGCCCGGTATTGCTCAGTATTAATGTTGCCATTTTGTCTCTTTTACAGGCTGTTCAGGGGACAGGTTTAGCTTTTATTGCCTTTACAGAGGCAATGACTCATTTCCCTGCTTCTCCCTTCTGGTCAGTGATGTTCTTCCTTATGCTGGTAAATCTGGGGCTGGGCAGCATGTTTGGAACCATTGAAGGGATCATCACGCCGATTGTGGACACTTTCAAAGTGAGGAAAGAAATTCTTACTGGTGAGTTTTTGTGTGTTTGACTTTTCACTGAACCATTTTACTCTTGCTGGGAGATTAGAGATGGAAACAGGATATTGTGATGTCTTGGGTTGTCTTAATGTCCATTTACAGATAAGCCTCACTATCATTTATTTCATGTACATATTTACTTATATAAAATGTTAGGTTTAGTTTAGATTATATCAATTATTTATTAATGACTTTTTATTACTTAACATAATGTCATCATCATGAGTTACCGGGACTAGATAAACTCATAGAATGTTCACGTATAATTTTACAGACACATCAAATAATAAATAAACTAGGATAAAGGGGTCATAGTTTCTACTTCTTATCCAAAAATTGCATATCTCAAGTTGACCAGTGTAAGTCCAATTTTCATATACAATAGCAATGTGGACTACTAGTATTTAATGTCTCTAGTTAGGAAAGCAAATAAAACAACTTATTGACATTGGTGGTTGTTAATAAGCCCAGCCAGCAAGTGGTTATTAAAGTACTTGGTTTGTATGGCATCATTCTTCCATTTGAGTGTTATAAAGGATTTGAAAAATTACAATAGTTATGAGAGACAGAATAGTCTCCTCTCTAAAGTGATAGTGCTGATAATTAAAATAAAATTGGATAGGTAAAACCTGTGTCAGGTAATATTCTGATAGCATCATGGAAACTTCATATAAGAATTTAAAAGAAGCAAAATCATCTAAATATATGATGAAATGGCCAGAGAAAGAGATGGTAGATGAACTGGCAAAGGGAATGTTCTTCTTAGGGGGAAAGTTTAGGTTTAGTAAACATATATAAGTGCATTTGAAAGAACTATTAAGGAAACTAGCTAGACCAGAATGCAGAACCAATGTTGGTAAGAGAAGCAAAAAAAAAGATTGGAAAAATACATACTGAATAGGTATAGGTGATCTTGAATGTTTGGCAATGGTGCACAGGCACCCTGTGGCTCTGATTTAAACCCTAAAAGATTTAGCAGTGACTTCTGTGTGAGCCACTGTAGGGTATATACCTGAATCACTTAACTGCTCTGCTAAGTATATGTGGATAATGGTTAAAATAATTATACAGATTGTTAAATATACTTAAATATTTTCAACTCAGCTGGACAAAGGCGTCTTTGTCCTTCTGAAGCTTCTGAAGCTTTGTTTCATTCAAGGTTATCAGTATCTTGCCTGGCATGTGAGATGTATCAGTCATTTTTGCTGCTTTCCTCATCTTGCCTTGTTCTAAACCATTCCCTCCTGTGATAAGAGGGCTTGCAAGATTAAGGGAGAAACAATAATTAAAGAGAAAAACACACAAGATAATATTTGCTGACTCCTACTGGAAGACTTATTTGATCAGAGCAAAGGGAATATATCGTCCTCTCCCATCATCTGTCCTTGGAGATCATACCTGTAATTGAGGTCATTGTTTTACCCTGGTGAAATTTTCTCATCAATTTGTCGGCTGTGTTTTTGTTTGCTCTGATAATACAGTAAGACTCAGATAAGTTCACTGTTATCTATGCCTCTCATGTCTCTAGCAGATTTCTCACTGTCTCTATCACCTAGCATACGCTTTCTTCATGTTTCACTTACACTGTGGTATAACTAGGAGAAAGTAAATGTGACACAGTGGTTCAAATCCAAGCTTTGCTACTTCCAGCCTGAGACTTTAAATAAAATATGTGACAAACATTTAACTATTCTAATGTGCAGTAGACTCCAGGGAAATAGCACTTCTTCTTTTCTACCTTGTAAGTTTACATATATTTTACCAGTATTATTTCTTTATGTATGTATGATAGAGTTCCTGCCCCCAGCACAGTGGAGGTAGTGGTAATTTAATCCTTAGTTACTAAGATTGCTAGGGACTCCCGATGTCGTTGAATCTACGGATGCCTGTTTTCTCCTTTCCTGAACTGCCCTTCCCTCCGGCCCTCCCTTTGTTTTCCTATCCTCCACGAAATGGTGCTTGATCAATAAAATGTGGTTATTGTTTTGAGAGCTTCTCTATTAATGTGTTTGTGAAAATGGTCTAACAAAAATATGGAGATATTATAAGGACTCCAAAATTCTAAGTTTTTAATATCATTGGTGGTTGAGCAGAAATTTCTGTATTTTCTTTTTAAAGACAATTAGAGAAATTCCTCTCAAAATACCCTTCTAAGTTGTTACTGGCATGACCCAATCACCCAACCTTGGATGTCCAAATAATATGTTTGGGTAACATAAAGTTATAGACTGGTTTGGTGCTAAAGTTAGTCCTGATCATATTTCAAACAATATAAAAATATGCAAACACACTTGAATTACAAGTCACATTAGTCTCATTGTTCAATAATTAAATGTGACAATACTTTAATCACTAACAATAACAATAAAACATTATGAAAAGTAGAGATGCTCTAGGAATATGAACTGGCTAAAAAAAGATCACTTTGGCCCTCCCTGGTGGCGCAGCGGGTTAAAGCACTGCACTGAGAAGCTAAAAGCCACTTCCACAGGAGTTCGATTCCCGCCTGCCCTGGAGGAGACCACATGGTGTGGCAGACCTCTCCTGACCCGCCCGCTGCTCCCCTCAGCAGTGTACTTTGTGATTCTGCCTGTTCTGCTCCCCACTCTGACTCTGGTGAAGACTCTCACCACCCCTGAGCCTCTGGCCTATACCCCAGTTCTGTATGTACAAATAAATAAATCTTAAAAAAAAAAAAAAAAAAAAAAAAAGAAGATCACTTTGGTTTTAATGGAGAATGGTAGTGAGATTTATAGTTACCTCTCAGTTTTCCCTCATTTTGATGTGTGCTTGATATGTTACCATACTCAGAGAGATGAGTTGAGCTACTGTCTATAAAGCATTCCTAACCTGAAATAGGTTACCCTCCACAGTATAAGAAAGATATTACCTATCTATATCATTGGCAAATGTTAAGAATGATACAAAATTATTTTTGATATAATAATTCATAATAAAGTTTCAAAGACATGACTTTGAATACAGGCTTATATTTTTCATTTCATTTATTCCTTTTATGCAGTTATCTGTTGTCTTTTGGCATTTTGTATTGGCCTGGTATTTGTGCAACGCTCTGGAAATTACTTTGTTACAATGTTTGATGATTATTCTGCTACCCTGCCTCTGCTGATTGTGGTAGTTTTGGAGAATATTGCTGTATCCTTTGTTTATGGCATAGATAAGTAAGTATATTTTCTTATAAGCCTTCATTTTCATCTCTATTTTGGAAAGAACAATTGTTAATACGTATTTTTTTTTTTCATTCAAAATAGGAGGGACGTGACTAGTGGGAAAAATTCCTTGCCACAAAGTTAAATCTTTTGCAGGCTCTTCTTCAATCAACAATTTTAATTATCCACTAGGAGATTAGACTGATTGGGTAGATGGTAATGTAGTTAGGATTTTGGAGCTTAGATTTAATTCTTGTTATCCAGTGCATAGCAACTTCCAAGATCTTGTAAGTTATAACTGTGTTCCAAATACCTTGTTAAGCTATTTTGAGTTAATATCATCTACATTCAATAAGTGAAATTTAAACTCTCTAAATGTGAGCTTAAAGAGAGAATTACTTGCTCATCATACATTTGGACAGTGAGTCTTGGGATTCACATTCATTACTGTTTAATGCTCCTAATACTTTGCTAACCTGTTTTATAGGGGTAGGTGCTGTCATAAAGCCTTGTGTTATGTGACAATTTAGGGAAATGCTCTATTCACTTTGAGACACATATGCACTTGCTAAACATAGCATATATATATATATATATTTATATCAAGGCTATGTTTATATATATATATATATATATATATATATATATATATATAGTTATTTTTTTAACTCATGGTGTATCCTGACTTGTGAGTTCCATGCTCATTGATATGAAAATACATATACAAGTTGTTAACTGAGACATTCAAATAACCTCTGAAGATCTTGTCCAGTATTTTTAAGACACTGTCTCTAATTAACACATATGGACTAATGCAGTAAGATCATCAAATATATCAAAGCTCTTTGCAAAATAGGAATTAATGCATTGAAGGAGAACCAGAGTTGTTTAGTGAATGAGTTTGTGACAAAACACGGAAAATGTTTTTGATGATAACAAAAGCTCTAAGGATGGAAGAACATAATATTACAGGACACTATACAACAGTAGCAGTAATAGCTATCTGACATGCATAAATCTTAACCCGTGATCACCCGTATCAGAGATAAAATTAGTCCTCATAAAACCATAATATGTTCAATGTGAGCCAACCATTTGTTTAACTTATACTTTTATTTCAAAGCCAAGTTTCTCATGCTATCTCCACATCAGAACCTGAACTATGTTGATATTTGATGTTATCGGATTGATCTGTAAATCAATACAATCATAGTTTATAGCTTGTTGCAGTAGGTGTATTAAATAATATCTGTTTCACTAACCAGTTTTTATAAATAACAGTAGTTATAACAATGGAATTAAGTAATACTACTAATAATAGATACTTCTATCAAATACCAATTGTATATTGGGTAGTATGCTCGACATTCATCATCTACAAGTTAATGGTAACCCCCCAATGTAGGTTTCATAAAATTTTTGAAAATGCCTAAAATGAAGCTCAGAGAGACTGTTTATACATTAAAAGATGACTGAGATATGATTCCAATGCAGACCAAAAACATGAGCGAGTATAGAATTCTCATGTTTATGACGGCCTGATCTATTTACTTTTCCTGTCCTTGCACTTTATTTCCAGAGAAAGGATTGAGAGAACTCACTAAAAACTTGAACAGCAACTCAAATGCCAAAAAAAGAAAAAAAAATACTTGAACATAGAAGTTTAGGGATTAGGAAGAAATATGAATGAAAGAGAGGAAGGAGATTCTATAAAGCTATATGTGATGCATATTGTTTTTTTTTATTTCTCCCAGTGTCTTAAAAAAAGATAGATCACTGAGAAGTTAACCATATTATCACCCCTTGGGAATTTGTTTCCATATTTTGGCCATTATATATAGTGCTGCTACTTATATGGAATAGTAATGGGAATGGAAATTATGGGAATGCACGTTACCCTTTAAATTAGTATTTTGTGATTTTTGATTAGATATTTAAGAGTGGGACGGCTGGGTGATAAGGCAGACACATTTTTTATCTTTTGAGGATTCTCCATCCTGTTTTTCATAAGGCCTGAACCGGTCTACAGTATTAAACTTTTCCTTTTTCTCCATATTCTTGCCACCATGTGTTGTTTCTGGTCTTTCTGATAAGGACCATTCTCACAGCAATGAGGTCATTTCTCATTGTGGTTTTGATTTGCATTTCCCTAATGATAAGTGATGATGAACATTTTTCCATGATCCAGTTGGCCATCTGTATGTACTCTTTGGAGAAGTGTCTTGTTAGTTTTCTACTGAATTTTTTGATTGGGTTACTATTTATCTTTTGTTGAGTTGTATGAGCTTTTTATAGATCTTTGATATGAGTCTATTGTCAGATGTATGGTGTGTAAACCTTTTCTCCCATTTAGTAGGGCGTTTCTTTGTTTTGTTTAGCTTTAGTGCTTTTTTTTGTTTGTTTTTGATTTTTTTCATTTTTTCTGTGCAGAAGCTTTTCAGTCTGGTGTAGTCCAATTTATTTATATTCTCTTTTACCTTCCTTGCTGTTGAGAATGAACTCTCAAAGACAGTCTATGTCATGAAGTCTTTTGCCTACATTTTCTTCTGCATACTTTTATGGGTTGAGGTTTACCTCCAAGTCTTTTAGCCATTTTTAATTGATCTTTTTATAGTCATTACAGGCAACATGTAGAAGCTGAAAGGGATTATACAAAGTCAGAAGAAGAAAGAAAAATGGTGTCTCTGTATGTGCAGAGAACTTAATTAAAGGAACAGATAAAGCCAAACTTAACCCTGAAAAGTAATTACAGAACTGAGGAATCCAGAAGAGGAGGGGGGAGACAGCGTGAATGCAATTTGGGAGGAAACATAATGAATAAAGAGTTGGGTCATGGGTGCTTTCGTAGTGGATGCATTATGGGTAATAACACTCCAAGGGAGGGTTTCTGTACTCCCAAAATACAAGCAATGATGAAAACAGTATTACCTTATTATTATTTTTTTAAAAGAGAGAGAAAAGGACTACTAGAATATCAGAACCAAATGCCCATGAACACTGGCAAGAAGATATTCCCTTAAACCCTCTAAAGTAAGATGTAGGAACAAACCACACTCAGCTGCACAACCTGTGTGGCATCATATCTGTGTAGAAAGGCAGAACATGTGTAGTTGAGTGGCTGACAGCTCCTTAATCATCCCCAGACCCTCCCAGAAAAGACCTAAGTCAGGAGAAATGTTGTATGAGCCTTGCCCTCATTTAAAGAAAGGCAGAGGGAATACAATATGATAAGATCATCAGTGCTGATCAATTTTGGTCTCTACAAGTGACTGAAACTAACAAAGCAAATTGCCCTTCTAAGATGAAGCTCTAAAACGTGGAGAAAATGATGGGAGCAAAATCTAATTTTAGCAAATGAAAGACAGTATGGACAATGGAAAAAGAAAGGCCAGATAAATGAGGAAAAGAATAAAAGAGGCAAAGCAGAGAAATGATGAGGTCCATTTTTGATTAATCCAGAAAAAAAAAGAGAAAAGTACCCATCTGACCCATCTATCCCCCTAAAAATAATGGAAAGTTTATTTAAGTGCAGTCAAAACCTAAATTGCTTTGTTAAAACAAAGGAGGAAAAAAATGAAATAAGATCTTTGTGGACAAAAAGAAAAAAAAAAAGCACACAAGCAAAATAAATGAAAAACTACCAATATTTTGAAGTGAATTTAAATACATTTCAAAAATTACTGAAGCCAAATAGAACAGCCAATTCTAGTTATTTTAATAATTAGAGATAAAGGAAATTTGAAAACAGAGGCATTGGACCCAGAAAATAATAGCAAATTAAGGAGAAAGACTTAAGACATGATCAAATTGAAAGGAACAAAAAAAAATAGTGGGCACAATGACTAATTTCATAAACACATGGGATGAAAAAAGAAACTGTTTTTTTTTTAATCAAGACTAAATAATGAAGGACTTTAGAAAAGGTATAGAAAAAGGAGTTAGGCAGAGATGTCATGTGCAATGGGTGGACCATTGAGAGTACTAGTTAGAACAAGTTCTGAAAATCACAGTTCTATAAACTTACATCAAGGAAGTTAATTTGAGAGACACAAAATATATTAAGAAAAACAGACAGGGACATAGGCTAGATATTACTTCAAGAGAGAAAAAAGAAAGTGGGGGTAGGTGAGCATTGTGCATTGAGGAAGAACAATACAAAATCTAAGAAAAAATGTGATAGTATTATAAACTTTTGAAAAAGTTTTAAAAGTTAGACAGTTTACAGTATTCAAGGAAAGAAAGCAAGCCACAGATTTAAACAGAAATTCAAATATAGGAACCACAAACAAGCAAAATTGATCCCTCTTTGAAGAATCAACTAGAAACTAGCTTTAGAAGAACAAAAAATTCACAATGAACCATACAAGGATGGGAGGGCAGTAAATATCTGTAAATATTAAAGGAGCTAGACAAGCCTGGAATGGATACATGCTCTGACAGTGTTAACATCAGACCGCTGAAAGGGTAGATTTTCTTGTGAACATAACAGCTGAATAAACTATCTTAAAACTGGCAGAAGTCTGATTACACTAGGTCTCCATACCAATTAACAGGAATTAAAACTATCAGGTTACTTGTGAAGGGACACTGAGCAAATAAGCAGCAGAACCCAGATGATGTGAAACTACAAAACAAGACTCCCCAGTCAACAATAAATGAGAGGAGGCAAAGAGAGATAAGTCTGAACCTAGAGAAGAAAAATGAACTTAAACAGCAGTTTCAATGTATGGGTCTACTTTTAATTTAAACAGACTGTAAATGGAAGTGAAAGTTCAAAGGCAGAAATGCTATTGGGTATTGGATGATATTAATTATTGCTAAGTATTGCAAGTATTTTATTCCTAGAGTAGAAAGACATCAGTAGGAAGTAACATTTCAATAACTGTCTTTAGAGGGCTTTGGCTAAATGAAAATTACTATACTTGCTCCTATTTTGGAAAGATTAATCATTGTCCAATATGACTTTTATTCAGTATAAAATGTCATAGTATATCTTGACTAAACACTTGGCCAAATCAATAGTTCATATACATTTTAAGGTATATTCTCTAGAGGAATAATTAAATGTTTTCTTTTTTATTTAGGTTTATGGAAGACCTAAAAGATATGCTGGGCTTTGCTCCCAACAAGTATTATTACTATATGTGGAAATATATTTCTCCTCTAATACTCTTATCATTGCTAATAGCTAGTATTGTGAATATGGGATTAAGTCCTCCTGGCTATAATGCATGGATTGAAGATAAGGTAAATATAAATTAAGGAAGCTAAATGCATGCCCACACACACATATATAAATTTTAGAGGTTTATTTCTTTGGCTTTTTTCATAGTATATTTTGTTGTTTAATAAACAATGCTGTTTTTCTGTGAGAATTTTGAAATTTATATATTGCGTGGCCCCAAGTGATATATATAGAGATACAGAGATATAGATATGGTGTGTAAATTTTAATACATGATAAAACTTTTATTATTAAAGTAACTTTATTCAAGAGTTTAAGGTAACCTTTGTTATTATAGATAAATCAATCATTGAGTCTTTGAAAATATATCCACCCTAAATAAATCAAAATGTCAAACTCCTATTAAATTTTATTAAATTCTATTCCAAGAATTATGTAATAATGAAATTATGCACTAGCCACATAGACATCATTTAAATAACTAAATATTGAAGTAAAGTTTTATTATAACTTTTATATTAGCAGTCACTATTTTAATTTGTTTTCCAGTTGTGTTAGTCACATAACCATTCAACCATAAGATATATGTCAGCTGTGATAAAATTGGTATTTATTTTTCAAAGTTATTACTGACCTTTAACTATTCTGTAGTTAATAGTTCTGTATAATAATAACTAAAGTCACCACTGGGAACAGTGGGACATAAACACGCATATTATCCCTTCTCAAAACCCTTGGGGCCAGATTTCTAAAATTTTTAAATTTTAGACAGATAATGTGGCATATGTAACAGTTATCTACTGCTCATGACAAATTGCCCAGAAATTTAAGGACCTAAAGCAATGATGCTTTATTATTTCTTAGAGTTCAGTGGGTCAACTGTGCAGTTCTTCCAGTGGGCTGACCTGAGCTAACTTATGCCTTGTGCAATTGATCTTGGCAGTTCTTGTCTTCCACGAATTATGGAGTCAGTGTAGCAAGCTAATAAGACAGAAGCAGATATTACAAGGTTTTGAAGGACTAGCCTTGGAAGTTGCTTGATATCATTCTACAATAATCTATTTGTTACAGCCAGTCGTAGGAACAGCATAGATTCCTGGCTAACCAACCCGAGTCAAATATCCTTACTTTCCTGTACTTACAGAGTAAGATAAATGGCTAAAGTATTTTGGTGATTTTCTCTCTCTCTTTTTTTTTTAACAGGCGTCTGAAGAATTTCTGAGCTATCCAACATGGGGAATGGTTGTCTGTATCTCTCTGATAGTGCTAGCAGTGCTACCAGTTCCAGCAGTGTTCATCATTCGACACTGCAACCTCATAGATGATAGTTCTGGGAATTTAGCATCTGTGACTTACAAGAGAGGAAGGGTCCTAAAGGAACCTGTAAACTTAGAGGGAGATGATGCCAGCCTCATCCATGGGAAGCTATCAAGCGAGATGTCATCTCCAAATTTTGGTAAAAATATTTACCGAAAACAGAGTGGATCACCGAGTCTGGATACTGCTCCCAATGGACGGTATGGGATAGGGTACCTGATGGCAGATATGCCCGATATGCCCGAATCTGACTTGTAGCTGTGAGAAAAATCAATGGATTTTTATTTGGTTCATTTTTATCAATGGACATTGGCTCGACTAAGAGAAGCATTAGGCTTCACTTATCAGAGGATGATCTCAGGTGTGCCATGGCTGTGATCTCTAATCCTAACAGTATAAGTAAATTCAACTAGACCATTCCTTAGGATTCTTTGGTTTACATTTGCACAGAAGGAGTGATGGACAAAGCTTACAATAACTGAGGTCCATTTTTGTCTAAATTTTTAAAACTACTTTTGGTGTTTTTTCAAGTATTTCTATCTCTAAAGAAAAAAAATTACCTCAGTTTCTAATAATTTCTGGATATAGTATTGACATTTCAAAAATGTATAATTTAAAATTTGTAAAAGTTTGCCTTCAGGGTAAGAGTGAACACTTCTATCAGTTGGTGCTTCTCAGCACATTTCCATAAATGCATTGTGTAGATAAGCTGTACTTATTTTGGTAGCATTGATACCTTCTCTTAGGCAACTAGTTGAAGAAAACTGCAAAATATTTTCTTATGTAATAGCTGTATAGAGCAATAGTATCAAAGATTAGGAAGGCACTAATGCTGGGATGAAAGGTGACTGGGATCATGTGTGATGGCTGTTTATTTTGTGTAAAATATATGTGTGAAAATGATCTAAGAATGAGTCACTCAGCACTCTCAAGAATTATGCAGATTCTGCATTTTTCGATGCCGTGTGCCTAAAACTTACTTGATATTTATTGTGGTTTCAAGATTACTTATAGTATATTTATATAATATACTTGCAATGTATATAGATGTATATTAGTACACTTAAGTACTCATTTGAAACTTGAAGCAAGATGGCATTTTATTTCATATATTTCTGTTTTGCTTCTGTTTTATGCATATATAAATCCTTTTTTAAGTGATTGTTAAAATTGTATGGCATTACATTTTAAGCAACAAATAAACAAAGGTAAAAAATAATGTTTTACATGTTGTTTTTTTTTCTATATCATCTAAATTGGATTATTTCATGTTGGTTAGCATTAGGAATTTTGTAATGATTAATCATCACATTCCAAACAGAGTCATCCCTTCCACACTAAAAACAAAAGAATAATCAGAGTATTATGGTAAAATGTTATGTAATCTTGAGAAAATACAGTTTCCTGGGAAACCATATATATATATATATATATATATATATATATATATATAGTGATTGTTTATTGACTGAGTATTATGTCTGAAGTGTAAAAAGTTATTTTTATGAAACTGTGACATATATATGACCGTATGAAACAGAAAAACTTCATTATGTGTCATATAGTTAAAAAAAAGCTTTTTATTTATCACTGTTCTACACTGTATCAGTCACATTTTAAAAATAATGATGGATGCACTAGCAAAAAAGGGGAGGTACTAAATATAACATATTCATTGATTTATTTTGGCCCAATCTTGGTCTAAATTTGTTTTTAATTAAAGCATATTATATATATATATATATATATATATATATATATTGCAAATAACATATTATATATATATATATATATATATATTGCATTTAAAAGCACTTTAAAAAATAAATAACTCAAATGTTATAGCAAGTATAAAGCAAATTTCCATCCCAACATTTCTCCTACTGTTACTAGTTTCTTTTGTATTTTTGTGGAGATAATCTCTATGTACATTATCTCTATGACACAGTCATGCTCTGTATTCTGTCTTTAGAGTGTTAGTTATTTGAATAATTTATTTTTGATATTTCCTATGATGGCACATACCTGACTCATTATTCCTGAAATTGAAGTAATATAAATTTTATTTTTGTGTTGAAGCAATATTTTCTTTATTTAACTACCCCAACATAAAAGTTGGTAGTGAATATTTACTCTGTCTGGTAGCCTTTAGCTTATCATAATAATACTCTGCCCAAGAGTACCAGCCTTCTTTGCTCCCTCTTTTGCCATGAGAACTCTTAATCCATGCTTTCCACACCTAGCTTCCACTATGGAATAGTTCTCCTATCTTGTGTTCAGAGTAATAGGAAAAACACAGGAATCATATTATTTTTGAGATGGAAGAGAAACAAATTTGCTTCTATAACTCTCATTTGGCAGACAAAACTGAGACATAGATGGCAAACTGAACTGAATGAACAAGGTCTCTTTCTTTGATTCGATCAGTTATTGAATCATTTATTCATCCTTTCAGCATCTACTTAACCAAGAATCTACCTTATTATTATTTTTTTTAAAGATTATTTATTTATACAGAACTGGGGTACAGGCCAGAGATGCGGAGGGTGAGAGGCTTCAGAGACAGAGCGGGGAGCAGAACAGACAGATCGACTAAGTACACTGCTGAGGGAAGCAGCGGGTGGGTCAGGAGAGGTCTGCCACGCCATGTGGTCACCTCCGGGGCAGGCAGGGATCGAACTCATGCGGAAATGGCTTTAGCTTCTTAGTGCAGCGCTTTAACCCGCTGCGCCACCAGGGAAGGCCCAAATCTACCTTATTCTTACTACTAAGGTAAGGTATACCTTACTACCAAGATACCACTGCAGTGACAATATACATCCTTCATCATTTTATCATAATCCCCCTCACCCAAGAAACTCCTTACTTGCCTTGGCCCAGGCAATATAGTATTTAATCAATAAATAATAGCATAATATATCCTACTCTGTTTTCAAAAATTTTAAATTGTTTGCTTTTTATTACTTTCCACTGCCTGTATAAATTCGGGCATAAATTTACACATAAAGTAACATAGCCAAATACTGTTTATTTTTAAATGGAAAGGAGGTCAGGGAGTGACGAAGTCTGATAGAGTGTTCAGACTGGAATACAGGAGTGGAAAATGTGCCCAAGTGCTAGGGATGTAATGATAAGTAGGGTGTCTAATACTTGGGCAACAAAGTCTAGGATGTAATTCTATGAAAGCGTGTTTACATTTCCATGTGCTTTCTGTTCATGCATGTTTTAGGCAGAAGTTACTTTTGCATTGAAACTCCAATTGTGCATGTCATCTCAGAATGCTTAAGATTGAGACTTATATAGTACTTCATAACTGTAATTTTGCTTTTGTGTCATTTATACTTTTTATATATATATAAGGTATTTCCAATGTACAATCATGAATCCTTTTGAGATTGGCTGCAGGACATGGTATTTTTAAGAAATCTAAATTTCATTATTGGTTATAAACCATGGGGTGAAGAAGAAAAGGAGGACAAATAAAATATGAATCCTTATTATTTTCAACCAAACAGAACGAAAAAGTGCTATAACCATGAGAAAAATAATTTGGGTGGATAGAGTTAGAATTCATAATAAAATTCTTTTGAAAAATAAAATGTCTTTTTCCTTTTGAGCTTATTTTGTGACCACTGTTTCCTGAATATTCCCAAAAGAGAATCATATCTATGTTGATTGACTATGAGTAAAATCAGTACCAACTATAGCAATTACATAGATTTTTCCATAAATTCTAGTTATAAATTTTTTGAGCCATAAAATTTTGACCAAAAGGGAAAAACCATAAAATTTTAGAAAACTATTGAAAATATTAAAGATACACTTTCCATAAGCTATCCATTACCGAGGATAGCATATTTTTTACCTTTATAACTTAGCACTGAAGTAAAATGTTCCATATGTTATTTTGCCTCAACTGGCTGACTACAAAATTGGCTGATCTTCTAGTTACTCTGATATGCATTTCCATCTAAAACATTGCCTTAAGAATGTTTTATTCTTAAGAACGAACGCCCATCATGTGGAGACAAAATGAGAAAAGGGGACTGGGTTATTATCCTCTCTTAAATTCTTACAATCAATACCCTTTGGATCCTATTTCACACCACAATTATTCTTAACATTGCTGTCAGCAAGCACACACACACACACACAGAGACACCGTCATCAAAAACAAAAACAAAAACATGAGACTTATATGAACAACAAGAAACCTGCCATGTGGTGCCTGTGTGAGACCATATGTGGTGTCATGTAAATAACAGAAACCTTGTCCTGTGGCTCAATGGTGATATCCCAACTGCCATTCTTTTCCGTTGATTGCCTTTTTAAGGTATATGCATTTGCACAGAAAGGATGATAAAGGTTCTTTATAAGAGATTGACATTTATATTTCTGAGACTATGCTTTCCCAGGAAAATGCCATTAAAAGAGCTGCAAAAATGTGTTTCCCTGTTCTTTAAAGGAATGCTTATGAAAAGCAAAAAAGCAGAACATTATACCCCAGTGTACCCCAATTCAAGCATATTGAATAACCTTAAAGTTTTAAAGCCCAGCAGAAATGTGATATTCGTTTGATCTTCCCATCACTAGCATTTATTCACATTATTGACAAGCTCAAAAGACCAAGCAGATGCCTGGCCTATCCTCATTTCCCCCTAGGAAAAAATATGCCCACCTCGCCCTTCATTGTAGAGCTTTGCACTAATTTATAAAATGTGAAAAGGAATAATATGGAAAGACTTGATCAGTTAACTCAGTACCTGACCAAAATGAATAATGAAAAATTAGCCTCTCTGAGCAAGAGGTGATCTGGATTGCCCCCCTTTCCTCTAAACAAGAAAAACAGAAGTTTTTTTAAAACTATGTTCTTCCATAACACACTTTTAGATGGAATCATTTCAAGTCAGCCTTTCCGTAAAAACCCATCAGAGATTTAATCATCTCAATCCTTTTGTCTGAGTAACAATGAAGTAATGCATTATCAAGGTAGTCAAGCTACCAAGCAAACAGCCATTCCAAGTAGGAAACATGTACTTTCTATTTCTTTAGTCACTGTATGTCACCAACAATCTGGTTCTAGAAACTTACTGTAAGGAACCATGTCTACTATCTTAAGCAGTTTGAAATTGATCCCGACGTAATACAGAGCCTGAGAAGATTTTTTAAAGAAAATGATCCCAACAGCATTAGAATTATAATGTTCCATTTATCTTTGTTTTTCTCTAGAAATACAGACAGAAGTAGCGAAATTTATACTTTACTATGATGCTTAAAACAGTAGGTCTATTTCACCAGCAAAGCTGAGCACAAATGGATTCAGCTTCACCATCCTTCATTCTGGGTTGAATTGTGTCCTCCCAAAGATATGTTGATTCATCATAGCAACTTTCTGCCTTGCCTGGTCTTTTTGGATCTTTTTTCTTAAGTTCACTCTACAGCCAATCCATACATACACAAGTGTTGTGTTTACACTTTGATCTAAATTTCTTCTAATTCAATTCTTTTTCTGGCACCATCTCATGAGTAAACATTCTTCTCTATTCTTCCCCATTCTTCCCTTTATTTTTGGGTAGATCAACATAACTTCTAGTGCTAAGTTAGATGATATTTTTCTTTGTGAGGTTGGTTGCCCCCTTTTAATGTTCTGTTTACCTCAGAACAGAGTTTGCTATCATATTCAAATTCTCTGTTTCCCATATTAGCCTATAAATTCCCAAAGGTTTCATGTTTTGCTGAATTCAGAATTGTATTTCTAGGACTTGTATTTTACCTGACAGAGAAGAGACATGCAACTTCCTCCTTTTCATATCCTTTTCCTCCTTTTTTTTTCTTCTCCTTTGAAAAAAATAGTGAATGGAGAAGCATTAGAGAATAAAGATACCACATGTGAAAGCTCATATTCTTATGAGATAGAATTAAATTTGTCTGCAAGTTCAATTTGTTAGAACTTATGAAAATAGGGCCCTCCCTGGTGGCGCAGCGGGTTAAAGCACTGCACTAAGAAACTAAAGAGCCGCTTCCGCATGAGTTCGATTCCCGCCCGCCCCGGAGGTGACCACATGGCGTGGCAGACCTCTCCTGACCCGCCCGCTGCTCCCCTCAGCAGTGTGCTTAGTCGATCTGCCTGTTCTGCTTCCCGCTCTGTCTCTGGTGAATCCTCTCACCCTCCACATCTCTGGCCTGTACCCCAGTTCTGTACGAATAAATAAATAAATCTTTAAAAAAAAAAAACTTATGAAAATAATTTAATTAGAAGTGAGCTGAGAATTTCTTAATTATCTTCAAAGATATTGGAAAAATATCACTTTATTTTGGTGCAAATTACTTCTCCATGCCTCCCTTTTCCTTATCTGTAAATGATAATGATATCTAACACATAAGGTTATATGAAACTACAGTGGGTTAATAAATGTGGACTGCATTGTACCTAACAGTATTTCCTCTACTATGTCACAGACATCTTTCATATCATTACTATTATTTTTAACATTTTTATATAGTTTTTCTATGACTAATCAGTCATGTTAACAGCAATGGTAAAGTAACTATTAGAATATTTTTACTCATTTTCAACATCAAAAAACAACAGTTGTATTTTAGCTTTCCAAATTTTTTCAAATTTATTTATTTATGCAGTCAGAACTGGGGTGTAAGCCAGCGGCGCAGGGGCAGATAGAGATTACACCACAGAGAGAGCGACAGCAGTGGGCGAGACATGAGAGGTCTGCTGCGCCAGGTGGATCACCTCCACCTCTGGGGATCGGACTCTCACTGAAGCGGCTGTGGCTAGCTTTCAGTGCGGCGTCCCATCCCGTTGGGCCACGAGGGAGGGCCTTCACAAATTTTTACTATATAATTCTAACATAAAATCAAAGGACAGTAAGAAAGTTATAGAAATTCTAAATTAGCTTATGGGGTAAAGACAATAATGCAAAACATTCAGTATACCTCTGGAACTAGCTAACAAAAGAAGTAAAACAATAAATAAATAGACTAGAGAAATATCAGTTTTCATTATATTTAAATCTTGTATTTCCTCTACTTCAAAAGGGATTTACAAAATCACTGGGTGATTTCAATATCTCCCATAAGAGGGCAGTAGCACATCTCTATATCAATAAAAGACTTTCAAATATATTCATTTACATCACATCCAAGTAAATTGACAGCGATAAGTGGTATTTTGAAAGGTGTATATTTATGTAAAATCTTGTTTTCATGGCTTAAAGCTTTATGTTTTACACCGTTAGTATATGGTAAATTTTAGAGAAAAATAGCTTTATTTCCCTATAGAAATAAAATCTATATAGAAATATTGAAGATCAAAATAAGTGATTCATAAAAATTATATACAGACAATCATTAAAAAACATGTTTGCTTAAATGAAAGTAACCATTAAGAAAATTAACATAATGTATTGATGTTTCAGTAACAATTTTGGACTTTAGTAAATTATTTTGATAACTTTTATTAAAATAAAAGCAATTAAAATATATTAGATATTTTTCCATAATTGTGTAGACATTTATTATATCTGTTAGTCTGTGTAGAAATACCATGAATTATCTTTGAAAATAAATAATACCTCTAGCAAAATTAACTATTCTTATTACATGGTTAAAGTGCTCAAAAGCATGCAGTATTTTTCATTGCTCTAAATTTATGCTTCTTTAAAAAATCTGTGTAAATTTAGTACTACTGTAAAATATATGATTATGATTTTGTGGATACATACATTTTTTTAAGAACATATACCATAAGAGTTCTAATGCTAACATTAGCATGAATTTAATTTGCTATCAATAAAAATAATACTACCCAAAACTTATTTCAATAGCAACTAATGTTCTGTAACTAAGTGCTTACTATATTCCAGATAAAGCTCATGGGAAGAACTTTATAGTTCTAATTTCATTTATGCTTCACAACATCCACGTGAGCTAGCAACCTCTTTCCTAGAAGCTCCTTCTTATACTTGAGGGTTAAAATCTGCTACCCAAATTTACGATGTAAATATGTAAGTGGTAGAATCAGTTTTCAACAAAATTGAGATCTTAACAATTTTGCTGGAATGAACATAAAAAATTGACAGTTCTTTTAAAATAAGAGATTATGGGTAGTTGATCTTATATTTTCAATTCTGATGTTCGAGTCTTAGTGTGAAAGGTTTTATTTGAAAGGATGGTTTCACTGGAACTAAAACCTCAAGAATGAGATTGAACTGGTTAAAAGATACAGGCAGGTCCCTCGTTCCTCTTTTTCTTCTTTTGCCTTTATAGATAGCGAGCTTTTGCCAAGACTACTGGAAAATTGGTACATACAATCCAGGGAAAGGCAGAAAATAAGGAAATAAATTGAGGGTAATAGAAATCAAGTTTTTTTATTGTTAAAAATTATATTTATAACATAGAAAAGGCAGGCTAGAATTTGAAGTAGCAGCAAGAAATCATGATTTTAACATAAATTGCAAATATTAGATATATGCATAGCTAAAAAAGATTACGTGCATGTGCCATAATATGTACATATATGTCAATTCTCTCCATTGACCTACCAATAAATAATGATTTTGTTTGAAAGAAACATAAAACATAGCCAGTTTATAATATTATTTGTAATTTCCATTCTACAACAAAACCAACCAGGACTCCTGGAAGAGGCAACTAACTCTAACTCTAAGACTTGTGCAGGGAAAATGCAAGATGAACTCAGGACAAGTTACTAGGCCAGTGCAAAGAGTGGTGTAGAAGTATCCAAAGAAAACAGCAACAACCCTGAAGGACTTCCACTGAGCAAATATGGGGGATTTGAGCATCAAAATAAAATAATAGTAACAACTGCAACACATCGAGGAATACAAAAATCCACAATCCATATAAGTAAATAAATATGTATAAAAGTGGGGGGACAGCAAGATCTACTTTAAATAGAATGCCAACTACTATGTGTAAAAATAATTATGGAGCTGGAAGTCAACATTTGACAACTATCCTAGAAATAATTAATTCATTAAAGAGTTACAAATGGATATAAAAATTGATGAGGAATTGAATAACTCCACTCTCAACATGTATTTCTGCAATGTACTTATTACCTATTAATGAATATTTTAGTTAATGCACAGCAAGGAAACAATGCTATCTTAACTGAGATAAAAGTTAACATCTCCAGTAACAGTACTCCATGGAGTACTTTCTGATGTAATGTATTGAGGAGAACACAAATCAATATAAAACATTGTATGAAGTACTTATCCTGTATTCTTTAAACCTGTCACAGACATGAAAGACAAGGACAAGCTGAGGAAATTTCCAGAATTAAAAGAGCTCTTGAGATATGACAATGAAGTGTATCATAAAATTCTAGACTGAATTTTAGTCCTTTGCAGAACATTATTGGGGCAACCAATGACATCTGAATGAGAATTATGGGTTCGATGTAAATTAGACTTAATCAATCTAAGACTTTATTAAGAAGAGAAGTGGGAAGAGAAGACAGTGGGAAAGGGGTGTGGCATAAACATGACAAGGTTTGAGAAATCTCCTGTAGCCCTAAAGTGCAGGGCTTTGCTTACCACAGGCATCTGGGCTTTATAATAAAAGAAAGAAAAAGCCCTGTGAGTTGTATAGTATGTAACTAGCATATCACCTGTGTTTTTTTTTTTTTTTAAAGATTTATTTATTT